>NW_028262391.1:47931567-48240891 GCF_047370975.1 Nipponia nippon | reverse complement strand
AATAAGGTGTGAGTAAAATTATTTCTGTGGTTTAACATGTATATCTTTTTTAGTAATTTCTTTGCTAGTTGGAAAATATGAGCTCTGTGTAATGCCAAATAAACAGTTTGCTGTAGATATTCAAAAGGACCAAGTGCACCTCTTACAGATACTTTGTTGATGGTTAAAAAATGACATATCTATTATTCATGCTGAGCAGCCTGACAGGAGGAATGTTGCCCTAACTTTCGCATGGTAAACGAGGAAAGTGAAAAGCAGTGTAGCTTGTAAAGGCAATCGGGTTTGTTTAAAGGAACCCTGTCTTTTCAGTAGCCTGATTTGTAATATCTGAGTTGAGTTGAGTTGACTGAGTTGAAACTTGGTAGACTCAGCACTGTAATGGCAAAACTTCTTTTGATTTCAGCAGGACTGTAATTTGGCTTTGTGTATGCATAGTTATGTCTAAGGTCACAGGTACAGAAACCTGGTGCAGACAAGGATTTTATTATTTTTTTCCAGAAGTCGCTATCTGTAAAGGAATGAGCGATGCTTGGCTTTCTGACAACAAATCTTCGATTTTTTTTTTTTTTTTTTAATGACTCATCTGCATGAGCTGGTAAAACAATGTTGTGAAGTCCTTTCCTGAAGGGCTGGCTTAGCAGAATGTCCTGTGAGAGATGTGTGAGAACAAAAGAATAGCGTTTGCAGGTGTCTGGGGCTCTTCTCTTACTGAAACTGGTATGCCGTTTTTTTTTTAATTTCATCCAAATTATGTGTGTGCATAAAATAACTGTATATTGTGAGATGTCTGCTTTACACTTGATGATTACACAGTGCTTACTGTTGAAATGTGATACAGGTTTTGTGCACCAAGGGAAACTTGTTTCCTTTTAACAAAGGTTACCTGTAATGTGAAAGATGTAGCAGAGAGCACAACTTACCTACAAAGCTGACCAAAATGAAGGGCTCAGTCCTTCAGTCATTAAGATCAGTGTGATTTGGTTTTCCAGCTGCTCTTCTCTTGCTTTCAAATGTACATCCCAGGCCTTTTCTTCTTTCATATTTGCCCTGTGTTTCTAGGATTTTAGTGCAATGTGTGTAACGCAGAAGTGCATGTCAATGAAAATTGTTCAATGCAGTCTTGCGGTGTGGAGGAGTAAGATATGGGAGACAACCCTAGAAAGTACTGGTACCAGGGAAAAGATGCTGCATCTGCTGTCAGAGAAGTGGGTACTGCACGTAGGTTTGATCTGAGTAAAGCTTGAGGTGCACTCGGTCGCCTGTTGGGTAATACCCATCCTCAGAAATCTTGGGAGGGAGCCAGATAGCAATTCCCTTTAAAGTGGGTGCTCATTGCAGAGATGATGAGCTGGGGTGTGCCTCAGGGATCAGAGTCTGTCCTTTGGCTTCACGCTGAATAAGCACATTTGAAAATAAAATAAGTTGAAACAATTTAGTCCAACTAATGAACTTTTCACTAACTTTTCTCACACTGTTTGCTCTCAAAGATGGTTTTGAAACAATGGTGAAACCTTTGTGCGGCGCTTTGTGTAGTGAGGCATTGAAAATGTGCTGGTGGCACAGTGTGCTGCATGTTCCTCCACACCGAGGTGGGCAGCCTGCTGCAGGGACATCGCAGCTGGCGGCGGTGTCCGTGAGCACATGCATGCAGACGGCCAGCACACCCCTTGCTGTCTCCATGTACCTCACATAAAACCAGGTGTGTTCTGCACCCACAGTGTTCCTTAGTGGTGGTGTTTAACTCCAGCCAGCAACTAAGCACCACAGAGCTGCTTGCTGACTCACCCCTGAGGGGATGGGAGAGAGAATTGGAAGAATAAAAGTGAGAAAACTCGTGGGCTGAGATAAAGACAGTTTAATAGGTAAAGCAAAAGCCATGCACGCAAGCAAAGCAAAACAAGGAATTCATTCACTCCTTCCCATCGGCAGGCAGGTGTTCAGCCATCTCCAGGAAAGCAGGGCTCCATCACACGTAATGGTGACTTGGGAAGACAAACGCCATCACTCTGAACGTCATCCCCCCCGCCTTCCTTCTTCCCCCAGCTCTATATGCTGAGCATGACGCCATACGGTGTGGGATATCCCTTTGGTGAGTTGGGGTCATCTGTCCTGGCTGTGTCCCCTCCCAGCTCCTTGTGCCCCCCCAGCCTCCTCGCTGGTGGGGTGAGAGGCAGAAAAGGCCCTGACTCTGTGTAAGCACTGCTCAGCAGTAACGAGAACATCCCTGTGTTAGCAACACTGTTTCCAGCACAAATCCAAAACACAGCCCCACACTAGGTACTGGGAAGAAAATTAACTCTATCCCAGCCAAAACCAGCACGTTCTAGTAACTAAAACATCAGTGTGTTATCAACATTATTCTCATCCTAAATCCAAAACATAGCACTGTACCAGCTACTAGGAAGAAAATTAACTCTATCCCAGCCAAAACCAGCACACTTAATCTCTCCGGGAGGATAAAGGCAGGTACAGAGCAAAACGGAAATATCCCAATAAAATGCTCATTTTATTTGTTATGCCCTTTTACAGGATGGACTCCCTGGGGGCTGCAGGCAGGTTGGGTGTTGCAGTTAGAGTATCATAGATCTGAATCCCTTAGGCTCCAAGGACAGACCTAAGGGATGAGATCATGAACAAGGGAGCCATTTGATTACTTTAGGCTGTCTGATTTCACATTGTACACCTGTGAAGGTTGACCCAAGACCTGTCTGTGGTCTTCTGGGTGAGGCAGAGATGGCTTTGTGACTGCCTGCACCAAGAAGGGAGTGAGGAGAAGCCCGGCTGTCGTATTACCCAGGTCTGCATCGCTCTGCAGAGCACCATGGCTCTGAAAGGTAGAACTCCTTGTGCAGGACAAGGGGAATAGTGTAGTCTGTATATTTAGCCCATCTGGCGGGACTCTTGGGAAGGGATTGCATCTTCTTCAGACCTGGTATTGCAGCCGACAATGGCTAAAAGTCACACATTGAGCCAACAATATTTCATCACTGCATGATTTTTGTGGTGTGGAAGTAGAAGTGCCTAAGGCCTCGGATTTATCTGCAGCTGGTTTCTCAAGAAACCTAAGCACAGATTTATCTGTATATGGAAATTAATTTTGCCAAGAGAGAATTTGAAGCAGAATGCAGAAATTATTCTGGAATAAGGCAGGTAAAGTTGTTAGTTAAATCAGCCCCATTCCCTGTGATAAATAGATCAAGAAGCTGGACAATTTATTGAATAAATTGTCCAGAGATGTCTAAATTATTTGCAGTGTCATTTTCACCTGAGCCTGAGGAATGTGAGGCCGAATTTCAGCTGACTATATTGCATTCCTCTCTAGAGCCAGAAATAGGATCTCAGCTGTTATAAATTGATTAATGAAGGTATTGTTATTTATACCAGACCCTTAGGCTTGTAACGCTTAAGTTTTAGCATAAATGACCAAACCGAGCCATTCTTTAGAAGGCATAGCTTTAAAAGCCATTTGTCTAGTTCAGAAGCAAAAAATATAATGACTTTCATTGTTTCAGGTCTTTTTATTGTCTGTGTTGCCTCCCAAAATGACTGTGCCTGATTTACTTTTTTTTTTTTCTTTTCTTCTCCTGAACCTGTGTGGCGTCATATTAGCATGGCACATGAAGATCCTGAGGTGAAAATAAATCCACAAAGATAAATATCAAACTTGGAGATGCTGTTCCATGTAACTGAATGTTTATCTGAACTTAACACACGGCATCCAGTTAGATAATTTGCCCACAAGGCAAGTTTGTTTCATTTTTCACAATGTTCTGCTACTTGGGATTATTTATTCACTGCAGCAGAGCTATGGACTAGTCTGATTTGTTAAGCAAGCACTGTAAGGATAGATACTGCAGTACTGTCTTTCATGGAAAACTTCGGAGTGAGAAGCAATGAGCTATCACCCAGTGCATCATGTTCCAGGATGGGCTAGAAAAACTGGTAAGGGTGCAGCTGCGGAGGTAAGAGGAGAGCCCTCCCTTCTGGAAATGTCTTTTCCCTCTGATCCTTTTTGCTTGCCCTGTAATAACCTTACACCAATATTCCAAAACTCTTGATATATTTTTTTAAAAAAAGAAAGGAAAAAAGATCAAGAAAAACTTGAATATTTAGCTTCCTGGACGTATGTTTAATTAGCAAAATAGAGAGACGAAGTATTTAGTCCACTAATAAGCAGAAAAACCTTCTTTCAGGCTTCTCAACTGAAATTTAATAACTAGTTTTATATTAGACATTTCTTTACACTTAAGAATCATTCTTTCATGACTGTATTTGACAAGTGAAGCAGAGCTCATTGCTGCATTAATTGCAATACGTCTTGAAAGGCATTGCCACGGGAGTTCTGTTCCTTTCCACCTTTTGTGTATATGAAGTTAAACTGCCCACTGAAAATTTAGCAAACTTAAACTGCAGCCAAAGAAAACATCTGCTTTGGACACGACTTACTTTATTTTCTAGCAGGAGGGCTCCATATATCAGTGCCTTGCCTTGTCTAATTTCATTAATGTGATCTTGTGTCCATCCTGTGGCAGTTTCATAGCCATTATTTGTGGCCTCCATCAAATAAAGCATTGACCATAAATCCAACTTCACGTAAATGAAGATATAAATGTCAATCTGCATTACTGTATAATATTTATTATTTTAATTAAATGAAACTGATTGTGACATTTATTAGATCGCAAGTTCCTTGTTAATGGCAATGAATAGCAAAAAAATTTGCTTATTTTAGAATGGAAAAAAAGCTGCTTATTTTACATAATTTTTAGAAATTTTCCTAATGTTATTATCTTAGGTTATGAGAGCTAGGGATCTGTGTGGGGAACACAAAGTTTGTGCTTCTTTTTGGGACATAAACTAATTAGTGATGCCAAACATGACATGTCCTGCAGAAATAGCAAGGAACAAATGTGTTAGGAAGGTGAACACACTGCTCTTGTTAGTCACTTCATAATACAAGTATTTACATTTAACTGAGCCAATTCCTTTCTTCTACTCTAAATAGCAGGAATTATCCAGTCTAAAGTCAGATATTGTAGGTTTATGCTGGTAGTACTTCAACTCTCTTCAATATGAGGATAATAATCTGTAGTTTAAATGATTTAATTTCTGAAGTACTGTGAAAAATACAGAAAATTTATAATTTTAAAATACTGAAGTCCATTCCTGTATAATTTAGTCCCAAAGATAGAAATCAATTACAAATTCAAGACTGTTCTTATTAATTCTCCTTTGGTTGTCTGGTTCATTGTTCTTTTAATGTACAAAAAGAATAGTACATGTTATTTGCATTGACTACAGGAAAGGATAGTGGATAAAATTCCATGGTCTTGATGCTGGAAAATTCCTTAATCTGGCAAATCTCACATGTCAGTAAGAAGTGTAAGAATGAAGGTTTGATATCTGGTACGTTTCTTCACTTGCAGGAGTCAGATTTTATCAAAACTGAATTTATAGCAGCCTATTTAGGGTGAGAACAGCCTTTGTATGTCAGAGAGAGGTCATCAGCTTCTTACCAAATAGACTGTATTCAAAAAGGCATTTGGATGATGGAGATGTTAAATTTTATTCAGGAAACAAAAGAACTGAGTTATAGTTTATCATTTTGTAACTCCAGTTAACTCAGTTGGAAGCGTGGAAACTTAGGAAATCAGGATGAAAAGGAGATTTCATCTTTCCCTATATAAACTTCATTTGTATCTGTCTTTCACAATGATTTCTTGAAAATGAATGGGAATATTCACACTGACTTAAGGGGAAATTTTCAGATTCAGATCTTCAAACGTCCGAGACTATCTTCAGAGTACCTTCAAAATGCTTTCTACAGATCTCTAGTATCTTACACAATGAGCCTAAAAGGTTTTTAAGCAGGAAAACACTAAATCATCTATATTTCAGATCACTTTTAACAAAAAACGTTTATAGCATATTTGTAACAAAGCTGGTCATGAGGGTCCTGTCTGTATCAAATCCTATTGCTCAGCTCTAATTTAATTCCATTAAAGAGGAGAAAATACTGCTCTGGAGTTTATCCTTTTGGCCAGTATTAACCATGTATATTCATAGCACTCTTTAAGTAATTGCTAGATATTATCTTTTCAAGCTAAGTGCCCAGCATTATATGGCATGACATAGAAGAAGAAGATTTAGCAAAAGCAAAACTGAGAAGCTGGTACAGAAGAGATACTGGAGTCAGAGTGAAAAACAACACTTGACATTTTTCAGGTGCTGCTCTCCTGTATTTATTTCAAGGCTTGTCTTCTGCAATGAAATTACCAAGGAAATGCTTTTTCCTTTACCAAAATCTAAAACCAAATGAAGTGAAGCCAAGAATACTTAAGTGGAGTCCCACTTTTAAGTTAGCAGTTTTATTTCAGTATCATTTTTGCAGCAAATACTTAAAACACTTTTCCATTATTTTGTGTGTAATTGTGTAGATACATAATTATGTAACACTCCTGTATTCCTCCTGAGTTTACTGTAATGTGCTTTTTCTTAATTTCCTCTTTGTACATATAAACAATCTGTGCTTGTATAGATTTATAGGATTTCCTTTAAGCCTTTCTAGTAGCTAAAGCAGCTAGATCTTGCACTTGTGTTCATTTCCTCTGTGCAAAACACTTTTTCTCTGTGTCGCACCGAGGAGGTGAAAACATTCTTCTTTCTCTTCACTCTTGCACTGAAATGAGAATTCTCAGTGTTGAGGTAACCCCTGACAGTGTGCTCCACTTATTGCTTCCTTCAAACCTGGTCTTACTTTCCCTCTAGCTCAGAAGCGTGGGAGAGATTTGTACATACACATGCTATGAGAGAAATCATTTTGTCTCCAAATGCTGGTCCTGACAACGAACTTTCATGTTCAGCATCTGCTGCGATGCCTCATCTGAATATTGCAGCGCTATACCAGAGTCCTTTGCTCCAAAGTCTTGCTGGCTGTCAGATGAAGGTCACTTTTAACGTACCAGAATATCAATACTTTGTAACGCAGCTGGTTGGCCTGTTCAAACCCTGTAACACAGTCAAAGCAAATCCATTTCGAGAGTCATATTTTTGATATTCAGTCATATTTGCTAGACAAGATCTTTCTTTTGTCAGCATGTACAAAACTGAATTCTTCTCAGAAGCTGTCTTTGATTACATTTATGTTCATTCTTATATGTCGAGACTGCTGTGATTTCCTGAAACTATCCTAGCCATCCTGAGTTTCGAGTCCGTTTCAGTGTCAGATTAGGTTGTGTAACTGTCTGATAGCAAAATGATTTTGAAGGATTCTGTAAATACTTAGCCTTTTATTCCAGAAATTGAGAGGAATCTATTCCATCCGTAAGTCTTACCCAGTCTTCAGTCATTCTGATTTCATGATTCCTTGTTCTAACATGATTTTAATTTCCTCCTGTGTGTGTTCTTCCCCTGGGAAATTAATCTGAGTCCTGACATGTGTTCTCTGTCATCTTTGTTGAATCTGTGAGGCAAAGAATTGATGTTGTTCTTGGTAGTGGCTATACCTCCTGCCAATACACTATACTTTTTGCTGCTTTAAGGCATTGTCTTCTATTGGTTCTTGTTTGTGTACCTAAAAATAAACAAACCCTGCCACTCTCCAAAAAAGTGGGGGGTTTTGTTTGTTTTCTTTGTTTTAATTCTTCTTGTGCTTTCTTCAGTCTTCTCTGAGTGTTCCACTTCTCTGCTGTGGCCTGGTCCACCCAGCTCCTTCCAAAAGCTGATTCACCCTCTCGTTCCACGTGCATCTTTCCTTTCCTGTGCAAAGTGTGAAGGAGTCTGGCCTTTCTAGGCTCATTTTCTGAAGCGTCACTGATTTGTTCTGTTACTTTGGGCAAGTCATTTAATCTCACTGTGGTACAGTTTATCCACTATAAAATAAGTCTAATAATCCTTGCCCGCTTTGCTGAGCCCTGAATCTTGTTTGCCTTCTTTACGTGTGCAGTCCTAAGGGTATTATAAAGCTTCAATTATTAATGTTTGGAAAGTGCTTTGAGATCTTTGGATGGAAATCCCTGTATAATCATATTTAGCACTTAGCATTTCACAGCACAGTGCAGACGCTACGTAATCCTTAGAATACTCCTGTGAGACAGAATTACCTGTCAATACAATTATTATCCTCACTTTACTGGATAGTGAGGCAGAAGGATTAGGTCCTGATCGTGCTTCTCTTCAGATAAATGGGAGTTCTTCTCTTGACTTCAGCAGGAGCTAGAAGTAGTCTTCTGTGACACATCAAGTTTTGAGCTCAGTCTGGGATGCCAACCCACACCCAACCTCATGGACTCTCCTTCCCCTTGATAGTAGAGAGTTTGATATTTCCGGGTCATGTTATCTAGACTTCCTTACATGGTCCATTTTTAATCTTCCTTTTTACTTTTCCGATTACCACCTTTTTTTTTTTTAATATCTTTCCAAGTCCCAGCATATTTACTTTCTGATGCTGCATGTAACCTTGGGAGATATATCATCCATGAATTTTTCCACATGACCTTTGCAATTCTCTTCCTTCACTGATTTATCCAGTCCTGTTCTTTCCTTCTTTTTAACAACTTTGTATTTCTGCTGGACATGCTATTGCAAACTGTACTGCTGCCTACTGCAACACTGCTTCTACATAGTTGACCTTATTAAATTCGTACTCAAGAGAAATTTTAGACCAGTTTTCTTGTTGTGAATATTGTACGTAGTACTTGATCAGGTAATAATAATTTTATGGCTGTGATTATGCTAACCTGCCCTTTATTTCTCCCAGTTATTTTGGTCTGTTCCAATATTAGACAAAGTAGACTTGCCTCACACTGTGGACGCTCAGGATCCACAGTCTTCCCCTTGAAATGCTAAAGAAAGCAGTGCTATAAAAAGACTGCAAGAACAAGTCTTTAAAATCTGAATAAAAATTATTTTAAGAAATTTCTTAGGTAAAGGAGAGTTTGGATGACAGACCACAGTAAGTTCGTTCTTCACAGAAATAAGTTGAATTCTAAAACTTGTTTGTCAAAGAAGAGAAATCAGTCTCGCTGAGTCGTGAGTCGTTGTGTAATGCAAACATGTAAGAGAAGAAATTCCTCCTTGATATCAGATACTGACCACGCTACCTCAGGATCGCCAAAATGAGCAGAATCTGTCATAAAATAATGAGGCAAAATTTCTCTCCTGTACATTGATGGTGCCTCTCTACACGTTGGCCTGCTTTGCTCAAGGGGCCATTTTGGAGTACACTGCTGTTCAGTGTAAATAAGGACGTTGCCATCCATACTGATTTGTTTCTGAAGACACTCTCACAGTTTTGCATAAAGAGGCTCAATGAACCTGATACTGGTGTCCGTGGAAGAGCATTCAAGGCTGGGCCTTGGCCACAGCTGCTGTTGGTCACTTGCCTTTCTTCAGCTGAGGAGCTTTGGAAGACCTTCTTCCATACCATCTCTGCACAGTGCTGGAAAAAGCATTTGGACAGAAGCCAGGTTATAGGCATTGCCATGGGCTCTTAGGGGCCAATAATACCTCTGGCAAAAGCAGTGTTAAGCTAATTCAAAGCTAGAAGCAGTAGCACCGTATTTCTAGCAATTTCTTTGCTTGAAACAGCTGCTATTATTGAGCATTTAAAGATAAAATCAATTCTGTAAAGGTAAACAGAGTTTTGTAGTAATGTGACCATGACCTATAAAGTGACAATCTGACGTTAATTTTTAGGGATCATATATTCACATATGCTGTCATTGTAGAGTAAGTAACATGACTGGAAGTAAGCCTGTGCATTTTGAGAATGCATTTACAGTTTAACATGCTGTTACAAATGTAAGGAGGCTCCCTCTCTCTCCCTCTAATTTTTTTCACCAGCTTGACAGTTTTTCAAACATATTCACTGTCAGCCCTAACAACCTGTCAACAACTGCCATTATGTGAAAATTGCAAAGACTTGCTTGAGCACTGTGAAAACTGACAGACATGCCACAAGGATAAGTTCCTCAGACACAGAGGGCTAAAACTTTTGAAAGGTGCTCCAGCCCTTCCAAGGCAAAATGAACAGTCAGATATCAGGGGAAAAAAACATACACTTGTCACGTCTGATATCTATTTCTTTTCCCCTCAAATTGAGGTGTATGTGAAAGAATAAAACATAGATTAGGACAAACTGTGCAACTTATTAGAGTTGGTACAGTTTTCCTCACTGTCAAGCATATATGCAAGAAAGGCCAAATTTATCCACTGTGTAAATCCACCAGCTGTGTGGCTGGTACAAATCCTGGGGAACACGGATTAAAATGCACCCTTGTAGAAAATCTTCTATAAATGAAATATTCTTTTTTCTGTGTGGCTTACTGTAATTGAGATTTTTAATGTTCACTAGAATATCATGCTCAGAAGTGATCCTGCAATGTGCTGAGCACCTTATAGGCCTCATTGTCTTTTTCTGTACGCAAGTGTTAAACAGCTGCAATTCTGCTGATGCCTGTGAGTTTACTAGCTTCTGAAACTGGTGTAATGGAGAGCATCTGTGTTTCCCATTGAAATAAAATGGTGTGATCAAGAATAAAAGAGGATGATCCTTAGTTGTATAGGACAGCGTTAGAGTATGTCCATTCTGTACACTTGTGCATCGTGTGTGAGTAACAACATGTAGCCAGTGAAATCTTCGGAAGTTCTGCTCACTGAGTACCTTAGGGAAAGGTGGCCTCTGACCTCTTTAGTAAAGCCAGTTAATGACACTGGGAAATGTTTGGGATAGCCCAACAGCCAGGAAAATTCTCAAACTATGAATTTCTTGGCTCTGGGTTATTGTTTCATTGTAGGTGGTGTTCCGAAGTCAGGAGCAGTGAACAGCCATTGAAGATGCTGATGCTCAGCGCGTGCACCCCTCCTCTGATGGGTGTAACTGATGGGCTCTCAAGTCGTATCGCTGTTACATCTCCTCATTTGAAACCCCATGTGACTTTAGTGGAAGGGCTGTGAACTGAACTTAATTAGAAGATTCAAGTACAGCTAGCTTTGAACTGTGCCCCATGGTGCTGAGCTGCTGGAAGAGGTTTAAATCCTAAACAGTCTCCATTTTTGTCATTTACCATCAGTCCCATGGGAACATATTTGTACCTTGAGTTATGCATTGATTTTAATGGGATTTCTGACCATAAACCTGTGTGCACTAAGAAATTTGAATATGCCTATTCCTGTTGTTTTAATTACAAAAAACCAAAACAAAACACAACACACCACACCCCACACCCCCCAGTGACTTTGAAGTTTCTTCTCTTGAATCTGTATGAAATGGGGTGTGTATGACTGAAGGAAGTTGTAGGCATGAGTCTTCTATATTGTATATGAAATTGAATGAATAGTCTTACGGAAAAGTAAGAAGAAGTACTTTTTTGCTTTACCACATAAAAATGCTGTAAAATAACAAATTAAATGTTTACCGTGTAGTTTATAAGCTATGAGTTTCATGCATTCGAAGTCTAGCTGGAAAGTGATCACTCTCACCGAGTCTCAGAAAATGCTCAGCACCTTGCTGATTTATCCAGCAGAAACTGTAGTGATAGTGAAGCATGTTCTTGTGGTTCAGCATTCAATTTGCAGCTCTTTCGTAGCCATCATCTGTGACCAAGGGCAATTAATTCAACCCTTTGGTTTGCGTCTCCCAGCTGTGGGATAGCATCGTGATATTCCTTTGCTGTTTGGGAACTGTGAGAATAGAGTTGGAGTTGAAGGTGCTGAGATCATCCAGTGATGAAGCAATAGAAATGCCTAGGTAATTAGATAGGGTGGTTGCTTTGTTTGGATGCCTATCAGAGAGGGGGAACTACGACAAAAAAAAACCCAACAAACCCACAAACAAGGGCCACAGCAAGAACCTCTGGCGAAATTGCTTCATTATAATTCCCTGGTAGAATATGGCTGAGGAGTGTTTTGGGGCTTGGGCACGGCTTCTATGTTTATCCATGCTTGTCTTTCAGCTCGTAGCGGTGCATTTGCAAGGCCCCTTTCTCCGGTGGAGATGATTAACTTGGGAGGCTGCCTGCAGGGCGGGTGTAGAGTTGAGTATGAGCTCATGGTGGTGTAGGCTATGTTGCTTACAAGGCCAATAGCGTTCCTTTGGAAATGTCTCATTTGCTTTAAATGTTCTGTTATACAAACTTAGAAAAACCCTTCTAAAATATGTTTACTAATATTGTCTAATAGCAACTCATTTTGCCTGTTATCAAACTGAGTAAGAAGAGAAGCCTCTCCTCTATTTTTTTTTTTTTTTTAAAGAGCTTTTCACTAGAAGATACTTAATTCCCCATTAACCTTAAGCTTAGGGTTATGCCGTATAGCGTGTTGTGGTCCTCTAAAACAATGTTCCCTGTAGTGGAAGACGCTGTAAGTGGCCTAAAATAACACAACTCTGAAAGACAAAGAGGCCTTATACTTCTGTTTTGATGTCTCCTATTATTTCTTTGTTCCCTGTGTTCTTTTTCATTTGCAATTGTAAAAATAAGAGTAATATTCATAGCGTACCCTTTTCAGATAGATTTTCTTTGGGTTAGAAAAGTATTTCAAGCATTTAACAACACGTACAGTAAAGGACGTTTAAGGTAATGCTTCTTTCCCTTTCGTAACCCATCATGTTCATTTTCTGTGTAGACACTCTCTCACTAGTTCTTGCTTTTTTTTTTTTTTTTGTTGGTTGTTACTTGGTTTTATGCTTCTGAGCTACACAAGGTTTAATGTTTATCTGGTGGTCTAATTTGGGGTCACAGATGATCTTAAATCAAAGCTTCAGTGATATTTATCTAATTGAGTCTAAGTTGTGGCAGCCTGTTGCAAGATTGTGGTGAGATCTGCAAAAACACTTGAGTGGCCATCTAATCCTCCGGTTGCAAGGAGTTACCTTTTGTCTTTTCTCTTGATTTCATTGTTGTTCTTAAGATGGATATTTTTCAGGTAATACAGTTAGCTGAAATAGGATCTGTTTTTTATTAAATGGGAGACTGCCTGTGTATTTTGAGTGTCTTTCAGTACATGTGGGAATATGTAAGGTTATAAATCACAGAAAGAAAACACTGTAGCACTTCAATAAAACATCCTGCTGTAGAGTGTCTGGGACAGAGAACATGAGAGTTTCACTACTTCCATGGAACATAATAAGTCACTCAGAAGACAAAGTGCTTGTAATTTCTTGTTCTAATGTCTAACATTCTTGGGCAGGATTCCCATCCAGGGCTACTACCTAAAGGCAAAGGACCTGACACTTCAGAGTAATCTCCCTTCTCTGGAAAGTATGCAAGTTGAAATTAAAGTATCGCCCTGTATCAGGAACATTCTTGGTCTTGCTGTTCAGCATCATGGAAGGTGATTGTAAATGTGTAAAAAAGCTTCATTGACCATTGTGTAATCAATTCAGAGTACTTTCCTCCTAGCCTGCGCTTCTTTCTGACCAATTTCTGTGGTCTTGTATTCATGTTGACTTGCTTGAACCACAAAAAAATCCCATAAAACTCTTGGAGTTCTTGTAAATTAACTACGGGGTACCAAGATCTGGCTACGACTAGAAAAGGACTACTACACGTTTCCTACGAAGACTTTCATTTGCTGAGGAGAGGTTTCTGTTGTCCCTCTTCTGTGAAGAAATATTGATGCCAAGGATTCGAGAGACATTTGATGGTTTCAGGAAGGAAGGCTCGTGTTTTTTTCATGCACCACCATTCCAGTTCATCTCTTTTAAACCCCGCTGTGGCTCTGGAGTTCAGGCACCAAGCGTTACTTGTCTGCCTCAGCCAGTCACTTTTGACATCAAGTGTACTTGATCTGGGGCTGGTAGTTTACTTCAAACATTGTTCATATGAATGGGTCTGGCAGCTGGGAGACTGCAAAAAAAGTGCATGAACAGTGATTCTTGTTTTCTGTCTTCAAAACAGATCTATTGTACTGTTTCTGCTGGCTGTTTTGAAGAGTCTTGACTTTGAAGCTGGAGAGAAATCATTATCTAAGTCGCATTCATTTAAAGTTGAGGCCAGTGGTCTCATAAGTGATCACTCACATTAGCCTTATGAACCTTCTTCATGCATGGGTGAGAAGAATATTGCTTTATTGTAAGGTAATTTACATTAAAAAAAAAAATCTATGCACTGTGAATGCACACAGTATATTACATGTATTTATACATTATGCATCCCAACTCCTATCGTTTGATTATAGATCACAACTGTTTCTTTTCTCTCCTGACCTCCTTTAGCTTGTGACATGCTCTGCTATCATTCGCTTGTTCTAATATTTTCACTATTGAAAATACTATCATTTTCTTTTTCTCATTGTCAGGTATTTGGTCATTTTTTTGTCCTGTCTTAGAGCTTAAACTCAGAAATTGAACTGTCTTGATTTTTTTTTTTTTTTTAAAGAAATGATAGCTCAGGTTTATTTGATTTTTAAATTTATGTGGCAGGTCTTTCTCTAACACTCAGATCTCACCTAAAGCTTTTTCCTAAGGGTCTAAAAATGCCTTTCAAAAAAGGTAAATCTGGTTGTCTCGATTTAACCCAGAGAAAACCGCGACACTGAGATGAGTGCTTTGCTTAGAGAGAGAAAGCAGATCAGTGGAAGCACAGGCACAGAATGGGCAAGTGTAATATTATTCAGCCACGTATCAGGACCACTACAGGGGGAAATTTCTGTGCTAAAATCACATTGAGGCTTGGACCGTAAACTGGTGGTTACAGCTTGGTAATTCTTCCCTTCTGGGATTTAAATGGAGCCATTCAGTACTAGAGGTCAAAGCGACATGAGATTTGGGTGGACAGTCAGGGCGGAGGGTAAGGCCAGAGCAGCAGTGGACAGGCATGACGTGGAAGGCACGTGGTCATGTTCGTTCAGTGCAGCCTCACGCAGCGAGATCTACAGGAGTGTTTTTGAAAAGGAAAAGTGGGTATGGTAAATGGGGTAAGTCAATGGCAATTCGTGAAATTGCACCTTTGTGTCATAGTCTTATCAGTAATTCCCTCTTGCTATATTTGGATGATTTTCCAGTAGCAGTAAGGGGGATTAAATGGTGACCAAGCCATTTACTAATTTAGGAAAGTAACAAAAGAATTGGGCTGCAGTGTGTGAATCATCCTAGATAAAGGTCAGAAATTACTGCTGTGTTCTCTCTTCGTTTAGCTAAAGGTACTTGAGCTTTTTAGAAACAGTTAGCTAATAACTTTCTCAGTGTGTAAGAAGCCCTGATAAAATTGTGAAGATGCAAGAAAGCAGAAGAAACAATCTAGCAAATCAAATGAGTGATTGTGGAGGCAGTTGCAGTTTTGGTAAGCCTGCTGCTCCAACAGCAGCCAGCAGTGCCTGGAGCCCTATCATTTTGGGCGCCATCTGTAGCAAGATGCAGACAAAGCATTGCAAGGAGGAACAGAAGAACAGAAACTGGCGTGAATTTCCTAAGACCACACTGCAGATCGGAGCACGCGAGGGTGCTGGTCCCAGCGCTTCTTCCCATGGCTGTGCCTTCCCTCCATGGTGATGGCTCACAGCCTGCTGCGTGCATCGAGGCAAAGCCTCTGACGCTTTGCAGCGGCTCTCGTTCATGTCTAAGGGGTGTGATTCAGCCTGTCTCGACTGATGACTGCAGGTGGAGTAGTGTGAATGCATCCGTCTTAGGCCGCCATACTACTCTGTCAATCTGTGAAACATAAGCAGGTTTTGGGTAAAATCAATGGAAATACTGATTTTGGTGAAATAATAAATTCTACCCCTGCTCAGTTTTGTTGATTGCCTATCATACCTCTCATCTGGGAAGAAAACTCTGCATGGGATTCTGGTTTTGATTTATTTATTTGTGTGGGTTATTAGACTGTGTGGAAGTTTAGTTCTTTTTCTAAACGAACAAGCAAGCAAAAATTGTATCATAGTGCAAAAGACTCTCCCCTGAGGAGTTTTATATACTGTATCAGCCAGATACGAGCCATTGGGATCAAAAGCAAGAAGCCCTGAAGATACTTAGCCAGTGAAGACTTTCTGAAGGAAAAGTAGGAAACTTTGATGAAAGAGGAGGATGGATTTTTGGTTCAGAAAAACTTTGCAGGGTGTTGGTGGAACATCTCAGACAAGTGAAGGTAACGGTGGTGTGCAACCCACTTCCTGCTGCTGCTGCATGCGGAGGTGACTACTAATCTTGTGGAGCGATTGCCTTGGTTTCAGTATCTGCCAGCGATGAGTCTCCAAAGAAATAGTCTGGGGTTTGTGTTGTTGTACTAACAGTTTTTGACTCACTATATGAAGTCCATTAAATTATGCATGAGATGTGCATTTTGCCCAGTTTGAACTGTCCACGCTAATGGAAGCACTAATCTTAGATGAATGGTGTCTTCAAACTAATGTGATTCTTAACGGGCAAGCAATACGCTGTCAGTGTGAAAATGCAGGAAACCTAAATACATAGCCGTGTCATGAAAACGGGTGGTGGTGTGTTCATAAAGGGGGAACGTGTAGTGTGCTGGAAAACAAATAACTACAGGCCACTCTTAGACTGGTAAACAAATAACATGAACAGCCACATCCTAATGTGTTTGATTAATGGATGCATAACTATCAGAGTGTAATGTAGGTAAAAGTAAGCTTTGTCTGGCTCAAACTATGGTACAGTGCCAAGAAATGAAATCTCAGAATCTCCTACCCTGAGATCAAGCAGGAGACAGGGTCTGACCGAGCCCAGGAGACCTCAGTACTCAAAGACGCTTATTTATATGCCATGCAAAATAGGACTTTTTTCAGGCTCTGAGGGACTCTGCTGGCTCAGCCCATATGGCGAATGGCAGCCTTTCGTTTATGAACAGCAACAACAAAAAAGTATTCCAATGCTCAGAAGCATATTGGGCAGCAAGGCCATAGGAGGAAGCCCAATATGCTGTTAAACAGCTGTCCAGACCCCTGTTTACAGGAGAGTGATGAGATTAAGAGCGGTTTTGCATTTTCCTCTAGAGGTGTGCTGTTTCAGGGTTTCCACAGACAGCTTGGAATCTGCTGTGTGGTTTGACAGGCTCCCCTGTTTCGCTCTGCGCAGTTGTGGATGTTTCGGGGCTGTGTTTATCTTGGCTTTTTCTCCTTGCACGCATGACCTGTGAGCTCCCTGCGTGAGACCAGTTGCATTTCTTGTGCAGGGCCACTCAGCAAACTGAAGAAGCACATCTGGGAACTCTTAATACTTGTGAAAGCTCGTGTGCCCTCCTTCCTTTCTGTTAGTGCAAGGGATTTCTTGTGGAAGGAACAGAATCAGAAGAGCGAGAGGTGGCTTAAACTGCTTTCTGACCTCTCTGTGCTGTCCTCTTCAAAGCAGGTCTGGGTGAACAGGACAGGGTAGAGAGAGGGATCGTTAATGGTGTCTCTGCGGTGTCCTGGAGGCTGCTCTCACCCTTAGTTTGGATAAACTTATGGATTGAGAAGCTGGGGCTTTCCCCCAGTTTCAGGGCTGTTCCCGAAGGCAAGTGTTGATTCCATGTAAGTCTGGAGACCATAGACATTTGCTGCAGCTGCAGTGACTGGGAGTGTCATTATTTGCACTGATAGAGACAGAATTGTTGTGCTTGTTACTCCATGTATGATTATGGTTGGCTGTATAAAATACTGTTGCTAATCCTATGCCGTAAAAGCTATAGTTCATTCATCAATAACATTATAAACCTGGATTTTTAAAAATCTCTTTGTCATTGTTTGGAGAATTTTAGTGTATTTTTGTATTTATGAGAATTCATCTTGAACTGCTCAAGTTAGAAGCATATTTCACTAGTAAAGGAAAGCTGTAATTCTCAGCTGTAGCAGGACTCCAGGAGCTAAAGCTTTAAGAATCCTCCTGGGTGGCATAATCCCCCCAACAGGTATGGGCATCATTGCAGCAGTCCTTTGTGTATGTGTTTGCTTCGTTTCATCTCCCTTCCTGTTTTTTCAGTAACATCAGTATTGACTTCTGTGCTTTGTTGTTAGAAAAGTCTTAATTTGATTGAGTATTTTAATAAACAGAATCCTTAAAAGTAACAACTTCATGCACAATGAAGTGTTTCCAGCTCCTAACACTAAGAGAAGCCTGTATCAGCAGTGATAAAAGCCCTCTCCCTATGGGGTACTTCCCCAGTTGGACCAGTTTTCCCAAATGGAGCATTCTTTTTGAGTTTGTGAGATACTTCTTGAGGGTTTGGTGGGGTCTTTTTCTCCCCCCTTCTCCCCCCCCCCCCCCCCCCGTATCTCTGCTTCAAACAGGAGAGAAGTAATTCTCAAAAATGTGGTAACTTTGATTACTTGATTTTCAGAGATTTCCAACTCCCAGTGTTGCTTAAATTTCCTGTAGAGGAGACTCTATTACTCTGGATTTTAGTGGGCTTCAGACATACCTTCACGTCTTGGGAAGGCTGGGAGGGGACAGGTCAGACGTACAAGATAGTTTTAAAAAAGGACTTAGCAAGATGATTGTCTCGGTGATTTGTAATTGGATTCTTCGAAGATCTCCTACATGGTTCAGAAGGGACAGATACTAATACATGTTTGAGTTTTCATGTTCACCGATTTTCAGAATCTCTGAGGCAACACTTTTCAAATGTGTGAATTCAGGACTGTAGCCCTTGCTGTTCTTCAGCGGAACTTTTTATCCTAATTCCTCAAATTAGTTTGAAAAAAAGTGTTTATAACATAAGTGTATACAATACTTTAATATTAGAATTAAGCCAGCCTTTATGAATATATAAAGGTATAGGTATCATCTTTTAGTGTCATTGTGTTAGCTAATCAAAACCTCTGAAGAAAATTTCTAAAACAACATTCTCATTTTAGGGGTAAAAATGACAGAGCAAAATAAAGTAGTTTCTATTTTCCCAGTATCTTTGGACTGTAAAAAGCAGGACTCCAAAGGGAGATTGCAAAGGTCATGGAAACAGTTAAACCACAGTTTAAGACAGCGGTCGTGCTCTCCTCATTCTGTTTTTCTAACCTTGTATTTGCACTTATTTTTTCAGCTGCTTTGCTTTAGAATCCCTGAGATAAATAATAAGAGGTGTAGTAATATCCCTGCTGTTAAAACAGTATCAGCAAATAACCTGTGTGTGCCCAATTCTTTCCTTGTAGAGAATCCTGGGTTCGGAGGATAGCAAGTTTATACAGCTCTGTCACTCATAGCAGCAGTTTGTACTTGTATGCACCTAGAAAGATCGAATCTACATCTGAGGCGAGATCCTGTTTGGGCCTGAAAACAAGACATTTTTTCCCCTCCTTTGGGAATCTCTGCAATTTAAGTAGAGAAAGCAGATGCAAAGTGCTCTGATGACCAGGAACTGAATAAGTTAAAAAAAAATATATATATATATATATAATGATTAAAAAAAATTAAACAGCAATGATAGAAGTCAGTTTTGGAGGTTGCACTGGGGTTTATAAATATCAGTGAACAGACCTGGTTTTAAATAGATTTCTGAACTACTTGCGTTATTGACAGGCTGTCATAGTGTGAAAGGGGAGAATAGAGAACCATTGTTAACAGCAGCAAACCTAAATAAATTGCTGCCATGCTGTGGGTCAATACTACCTATTTGGTGCTTGCAGTAGTCTTGAAAAGGTGGAGAAGGGAAATAAAATCCTGTATGATTTGGCTAAACTTTGGCACCAGGCAGATCACAGACTTGTGGAGTTCACTGTAGCCGTTTATAAGAAAGAGGTTGCTTTACAGCTCTAGGGGGGTGCAGGGGATGCTCTGTCAACAGCCATGAGAACAAGGTCCCTGCTATGATGAGCTTAAGTTTTGGTCAAGACCTTATATGACAAACAGGATGTGCAGAAGAAGTTAACCCCATGTGATTGGGTAGCTGGGAAGAAAAGGGTGGAAGTAATGTATAGAGAAGTGGCCAGGAAGGCAGAAAGAGATTGGATTTCCTCAGCAAAAGCATGCAGTGTTCATGAAGAAATAGGTTCTTCTGGTTTCGTTGGCTTCCTGCGTGCCTAACAGAAGAACTGTGCTTTCAGAAGGAATTTGAGTAAGACTTTGAGAGTCTACAGGCACGTTCAGGAATGGCTTTCTGTGCAGAATAGCACTTGCTTAGTGCAGGAAATAGGGAAAGATAGAGTTGGAATTATTTGGCCCATAACATACAGGAGCTGTGTGAAAAGTAGGAACCAATGAAGTTTTCCAAGTATTCCATGAACAGTTGTGTGTCTACTAGCAGCATTACTAATATGCCTGGAGAATATACCAGTTCTGCAGTCAGTGTTCTATAGCTCCGGTCATCAAGGAATGCCAAAAATTAGAAATGAAAAGTCCTATTAGTTCATCTCTCCCTATAAAGGGATGTTTTCTTTGTTATCTATGATAGTAATTAGCTTGCTTGCAAGGGGAGGAAGTATGGAACAGAAGAGATTTAAAATCGTGATGGAGAGCCCAGAGCTGGGAGGATGAGACTGCAACGGAGGATTATCAGGACTGAGAGCAATGGTTTAGTACTTCCCACCTCCAAAACATTGCCTAGATATTAACCAATTAATCTGCACAAATGAGCCGTGAAAATGATCAGTGGCTTTGTTGAAGTCCAAACACAGTGAAATCATGTTTCAGATTTAGCACTTAATGTTCCCAGTCTTATGGCTTAGACAAGAGAGAGAGAGTTTGAGATTTCAAAGAGCTGCTGACTCTAGGTGGGTATCCAAGACCACCATTACGTTGCCCAGGGGAGTAGGGCTGGAAGATCCTTTCATAGATTTAAAAGCAGCAGGGACCGCCTACTCTGACACGTAACATAAGCTACATGATTTCACTAGTGATTCCTTTTAAACTTCTGTTACTTGTGATTGAACTGAAGTACACCTTTTCAAAAGAAGGTTTGGGTTTTAGTAGTCTAAAACGTAAGTAATTTGTCAGATCACGTTAAAACTTGCTCCAATAATCAGTTAGCTTTTCTCCCACTCTCTCCTTTTAAGTAAAGAGATAGTAAATGAGGGATCTTTAAAGACTGAAATAATTGTTCCTTTCTACATGGATATAGAGTTGGGATTTGTTGCACCTCTGCTGATTGGCCAGAAATATAAATACTACGTTCTTGAACTTTTTCCAAATCTCTTTTATACAATCCAGAAACATTCTGGGTTCTCCTAGCATTTTTGAAATTATTTTTCAGTTGTTATGCTATGGCTTATGCAGCAAATAACAGGTGTGTGTGTTTTCAATTCTGGGATTTGCTCTTGGAGAAAAATAATTAACACTGGCAGGAGTTTGATTGCATTAATTCACAAAAAGAAACACCCAAACGATAAATCCATAGTGGGAGAACTGCCCATATGTTACAGATTGGCTTAACATGGATGAGGCATTAAATAAACTAAGTCTGAAAAATAAAAACCTTATCAGCTTTATTAGCGTTGAACTCTGTGGCTTCCACTGGGGCTGACACACTTAATTAAAGATGCTCTGGTCTAATTAGGTTGCACATCAAAAATACAAATACAAGTTGGGTTTTTTAAAGACCTGTCTGAGCTCCAATTCCCAATGTTGTGAATAGTTATTTTAATTCGGTTAGTCTCCACCTAGACCAAGTGTTTTTAGGTTAGCTAACACAAAAATACAGGGATTGTAGTATTTAGATTTTTTGCACTGAACAAGGCTGGCTCAGATCCTGAACGTCTGTATATCTGAGGAAGACAAGTGTGGGCTAGGGAGAAAGACGACTTTATTTTGAATTTTAAATCATTATCTGATTCTATTTGACTGGCTTAATTCTATTGGTGACTAGCTCATGAAGAAATCCATCGCCTTCATTTGTTTTACTACCCATGGGATTGATTCCCCTGTGGGTCCAGTCCAACCTCTATTGAGGTCAATGGGAAGACTGCCATCGATTTAACAGAAGATGGTTCAGAATCAATGGGAATGCTGCATGTCAAAATGGAGGAGTGTTCCTTCTTTCTACCACCTCCTATGCTTTAAAAACGGAATTCTTCTCCTTCTATCAAACAGGACAGATCTATCAGACCCTGTGGTGTGTTCCCATGATTTTCTCTCTGTGGGCAAGGTTGAGCGTGGAAGACTTTGATTCAGCCCCTCTAGTTCCTCTATGTGGTTCTTTTTTCAGATTGATATTGGAGCTTTATAACCTTGTCAGCCTTTCACTGCCTTCTTTTTGTACTAGTTTTTGATGGTTTTTCTCGTCTTTTAGTCTGTAATTTTCCTTAATGCAAATTGCAGCCGCTTATGACATCTGTGGTTTTGTATGCTCTTCAGGACAGCAGGTCTGAACTTAACCTCCCATCTACCAGCAATAATTTTCACTCCTGATGGTGGCATTTGGGCAATTCCAAATCACTGTGAACAAAATGCTTCTGTTTCTAATGCCTATCTAACCAGATAATTATAGCTCAGCCAAACAACGTATTGTCTAGGGACAGGTATAAAATAAGAGAATTTCTAAGCCTTTTCGTTAATGGAAAATGCAAGCCCATACATAGCTCTTTAGAATCCATCATTGATTTCTGGTGCTGTTTTGGTAGCTCTAAATCTTAAGTCACACCTAGACCTCCCTCGGTGGTAGAAAAGGGTTGAGATCAGCAGCATGAGTCCTGTGGCTCTCGCTGGTTTTACTCAGTTTGTGAAACCTGAACCTATGTGTTGGAAAATGGACACTTAGAAAGAAACGGTTGGCCACAGTTTTAAGTCTGGCCTCGTTTACAACTGTGAACACAGTAATATTTCCCAAATATTATCCCTGTCGCATCCTATTGTGGAGTTATTTGGCTTTTGCACATTCAGTGTTAACTTCAATTTTTCTTAGTGACTAGAAGACGCACAGACTGCCTTTTGCCGTTTGCTGTAGCAGGGTTAGTTACTGGATTAGGATTTTGGAATCATTTAAAACTATGTCTTGGAGAAAGGAGGCAGACAATTCTGATTTATTGAGAGTGACTTAGTGTTAAATGGAGTGCAACTCCAGGCTGCCTTGAGCTGTTTTGGCTTTGTTTCCTGCTTTGCTCGTTGTATGTGTACTTGTGTGCGTACATCCATACCAGTTCAAATCTCACCCCAGAGCTGAAGAAAGCAACACAGTCTCCTTGCTCAGCCAGCGATCTACCTAGAGATAGCTAAGCAGTATAAGTAGATGTGATGTCTCAGTGGTTGAATTACTCTTTTTAATCATTTCTGCTGAACAAATCTACAGTAATGATACAGAGCTATAAGTCGGCCACGTATTCTGTGCCCTATAATTGAGAGCAATTCCAGGATCCACGTTCTCCATTATCTCTTTGACTAAGGACATAAATACAATTGCAATAGGTACTCAAAGGCAGCGATGAGTAGAGGAGAGATGCATTGCTACGAGGCCCATTCCTGTTGAGACACTGGTTAGCTACGTCTGGGTCTGGCCCAGCTAGAGCAACCCTGACAAACAGCAAGGGCTACCTGCATGAGTAGGTGGTGGCACCTGCCAACGTGTTCGCCGTTGCTGCTTCTAAGACCCTCTTTGCTTGTAGACCAGGCTACTGATTTTATTTTTCTCACGCTGGATAGCGTTGAATGTCACGCATCTGTAATCTGTGGTGTGATTTGCTGCTTTTCTCAGTGCACTGCTTTCTTCAGGCTCTTGAGGGAGGAAAGGTTTGATGCATAAATTGTGAGCCATGACAGAAAACGTGGCCTTGTATGTTTTACTATTAGTATCAGCCATCTCGGAATGGAGTGGCAGCTTTATCAGTGAATATCCAGCAATTTTTTTCAGATGAAGTTAGACATTTAGGAATAGATGCACCTCTTTCTACTTTCTGAACATACATTTTGTTATGACACCTTACGGAGCTCATTTTAAACCCTGCTTCAGGGCAAAAATATTTATGGCACACTTTAAATAAAACATATTATGTGTTTTGTACAAACATATGTATCATTGTCCCCCTAGCTGGAGCTGATATAATTTCTGACACCAAGTGCTATGCCTCATGCAAAATTCATGACATGTCATTGCATAAGAATGAATGTGTTCCTTTAAAATAGAGGCTTTCCAGCCATGATAACCACTTAGTTTTCAGTTTCAGGGACCAAAATCCTTCCTTGCTGTGACTGAGTGAAACACTGTGTCAATGACTGGCAGCCTCAGAGTCTTGGTGGTAGGTTGATCGTGGTGTTGTCCTGCAGATGGTCTTCACGTCTAAGTCAATTGTACTTGTGAGTCTGTAGTCAACATAAATCATCCCTTAGAGTAGCAACAGGGCTGGTCACTGAATACTTGTCTGACTCATGGATATATAAGCATCCCCTTGTTAAAAGGTTTCAATACTGAAACTTTTCAGTTTCTAATCCTTATTTATAAAGAGAGGAAAAAGAATATTTCTGTTAACAACATACGCGTGGTGGAAAATTATCATGAAGTCATAATGTACTGCTGCATGGGTGTTACAGGCATAGATTAAATCTGCTTCGTGCATAGCACTGCACAAGCGTAATGTAAAAGTGGTCCCCAACCTCATGGATGAACAAGTAAGGGGGCGCAAAGATAGCGGGGAAAACTTTGATTTGAGGAAAAAAAGAACCCGAAAACCAAAACCCCAAAACTTCAGGGGGTGGATGGAGAAGAGCCGAGCAGTGCCAGGCTTTGCCTTCTGGTCAATACTAGGAAGCACCTGCACTGACCTGGGCTCCTCCGTTTGCTTCGAGGAGCGAGAGGCAGCGGCCTCGGCTGGGAGGTGGTGCTGTTTGTTCTTGTCTCATATCCGTGGAGCCAAGGAGCAGTGCTTAGGAACTTCATCTCTGGTCTCTATCAGCTCCTTCGCAGCTCCATCTCTCTGCTGGGGAAGGGGTGGTGGAGAGCCTCCCTTACAGGTGACCTAGAGGCCACAGAAGAACCTAATTACTTTTTGAGCAGCTGAGGGGGTGATTAAAGCATAACTTTAAAAAGGAAATATTAGTTAAAAAATTAAAGATTGGAAAGTCAAGAATAAAAGGGTTTAAAAAAAAGGCACTGTTCTTAAATCTTCCTGGACTAGCTGTGCTGTTTGCAGGGTCTGCATGCAACTATGCGGCGGTTCTTGAAGAGACCTGGCGCACAGCTTTCTCCCCGGGGAAAGTGGCTTCCTCTGCTGGCACTGTAATGCATACGTGATGATTTCTAAGGCCGTGTTTTGTAGCACATCGAAGGCCCAGTACTGTGACAGCTACTGCCCCTTAAAACCATGCTGGGATGTTGATGAAACACGGCAAAGCCTATTGAGTGCTATTAGTTATAAAGGCTGGAGAGTGTTGTTTCTTATATTAGCGCTAACATCATCTTCTTGTGCAAAAAATCACTGCTCCGACACACCTGGCTCCATCTCCCTGCCATTAAATCGATTAATACAACAAATGATATTTTATAATAAATATGTGTCACTTTCATGATTTTAACTGGTCTTTTGATTTGTTTCCTATTTTATGTTGTTTAGACAGACTGATTTAGACAGTTAAAAACCCACTTAACCATGATACATTGTGGCTGCCTGACAGACAATAACATTGATATATATATGACTAGATGAATCTCTAATTAGATTTTGGCAGCACTGTCACAGTCAGGGAAAGTTTCCCCAAGTACTCCACTGAAATGATATTTTATGCAACCTCATGGAACAAAGGCCATTTTTAATTAAGCAGGTCCCCTCAAAAGGACGTTAAACTTAACGTAATTTTTTCAGTGGCCTTTGCCCTTGCAGTATCTGCCTTCTCAAATGTATTCTTTGATAGCATGACTTAAAGTGTATATTAAAAATAGTACATAAAGCAGATAAAAATAGGTTAAAAAATGATAACTGAAGCTTGCCCTGAATGCTATATGTAAAATTAGCTGTAAGCATGGAAGGCAACGGTCATTTGATAAATTTTGTTATTTATGTAGTAAAGGAAAAATGTAGTTTAGAACCAGAGAATGATTATATGATTGCATAATAATATCAATATTCTGTAAATCTCAGCTTTTATGAACACTTCAAAGTAACTATAGAACAGAAGAGACTATTAAGCAAATGGAAAACCTATTTCCAATAACATCTCCCTAAAATACTTCAGATTAGTTTCAGAGCTGGAGAGAGGCCTCTCGGAGTTCTCTGGATACTAGTGCAATATAAATGTGAAGAAGTACATACAGCTATGCTGCAGTTAATGGAGATGTACATCATCTTACTTTCTCCAAATGTGCGGTGAGCTAGGTGTTAAAATCTGCATCGTTTTACTTAACGCTTGCCATGGTAGCTGCACATGACAGATGTAAAAGAGGCAATCGGATTTCCTCTTCTGGATCTGGACTGTTGTTCAGGTTATATATCTTCATATCAAGACTGCAGAGAGCAGATATGAGCACAGGATCTGGAGGGCTAACCTGGGAGTATCTAACTGGCCCACTGGCATACAAGTTAAATAAAAGCTTTCCCTTGGATGTTTACAGCTTGAGAAAAACAATAAATGTACTATTCCTGTATCCTAGCATTTAATGAGAAAAGATCCATTTATTCCTAAGTACGTATTAAGAAATCTCTAATGGTACTAGTTGGAGTTGTGTGTGTGGATTGCTATACATCAAGAAAAAAAAAAGGAGTTGAGAAGAGTGGTACTGTGGGAAGGGCCAGAATGTCCAGATTATGTTGAATGTTTTCCAATCCCATCAATTTCAGTAGGAGCAGAGCATTTTTTTTTTTTTTTTGATCCTATAGAGAAGAATCTTCTAATTAGCAAAACAAGGGTTGTTGGACAGTCATTGATGTCTGTAGCAATTTTGCCATTAATTGCAAGAAGTGCAGAATTCGACCTAGTCTACTCAGACCATCTATACATATCACTAAGGAGGTCATTCAGTGGATTTGCCTATACGAAGAAGTTAGTGTGGCAATTCCAAGTGTGAAGGCAGAACGTATCACACTAGTGTCCTGTGTGGGCATCTGTGGTGCACTTCAAGGCAAGAGTTAGGCTACGGCTTATTTTCATGCAAAAATAATACACATGAAAATCCAAGTGGGAATTTGCTGTTCCCGTTCCATCTGTATTAATTCTAAAAGTGAATGGCAACTGCAACATTTGAGAAGACTTGCTCCTCTCCCATGCCAGTGAGCAATTTTGTACAAAACTGTCCTTTCCATATATTTTTGAGTAACTGGAGCGTAGTAAACTGAAAGTCATATTAATTTCTTTGCAGAAACAAGTTCTATGAACCTTGTGACATGGTGTGATCAACTGAACTCAAATACTAAACACCCCAGAACTGCAAGAAAAAGGTAACGACTTAGTTTTGGTTTTGTTTGTTTCCTTCCCCCCCCCCCCCCCCCCCCCCAGTTTTTCCTAGTTGCAAATTTATTTGGAGGGATTATAGTTCATGACTTCTCATTTTTTTTTAAATGCATTATTGGCTTTGGTTTAGTATTGGTGAGATTTTCTCAGCAACTTCAAATGGAGGAGGTAAGTTTACTTACCTCTGCTCTACCCTGTGATTTGTGAGGAAGACTTGGTTAAGATCAGCTTATAAAACCCAAGCAAATAGAAGCTTTCCATGCATGATCTTTAAGGGAGTACACTTGGCACTTAGTGCTGTCATGGTAAGACTTGTCAGGAAAAAATACACCCTCCAGTGCAGTTTCAGGTGACTGTTTCTGGGATGTTTAGCTAATGTTCTAGTCATCCTTCTCTATCTCCTCCTTGAGCTCTAAATTTATTTGCTTAGGCATTTAAGTCCTGTTTTAGGGCAGGAGCTTATTTTTCCTCAATAACCCCAATTTGCCTTAAACGGTAGATCTGATATCTTCTCTACTGATGAAAAAGATAGGAGGCTGTTAACGCTGATACTATTTATATTGTGCTAATGGGTTTTAACCCTCTCACTGAGCAGTGCTGATAGTTTAAAATAATGACTAGGCAATAAATTTTTACCAGGACAGGTGTACAAATAGTACCAAAAAGAAGAGCTCAGGGTCAGACTATGAAAAGAATGCTGTCCCAGATTATAGTGCAAGGTGAAACTGCTTCATATGCTGCTAAGACCTGATGACACATAGTTTTAGCTTTAGCCGCCAAGACTTACTTGCTATCCTTAACAAGGTCCACATATATCTGATACTCAGACCTGTCTGAGTCACAGTCATCTCAACTCCTTTTTTCAAAACTATTCATCTGAAGAGGGAAGGAGTGTCCCTACCAACCACTGACTGCAGTAGGAACCAAAGCTGCACCCAGAATGCTCCTGGTCTTGCACGGATTGGTATGGGACTGACAGTATAGGACAGCATAGCTAACTTCAGCTAATAGCCCATGTTGCCCTACTGTTACACTGAGTATTGAGTTATTTGATAGCAATGTTTGTTTCCAGCAATGGAGACGTTTTTCATAAATATTTTTTCACTAGAAAATTATAAAACAAACCCAAATGTTTTTATTTTCTGGTGTTTCTGTTTTCAGCTCCACACTTTAGTTTTCTTACTACAAAAAGTCAGTTTTTGTTTTTACCATTTAAAAAATGTCCACGCTTAGCCAGCTCTGATATTCACACTGCAACATCTACTTTCCAACAAATCACACTAAGATATTTTTCAATAAATGAATAAAGTATATAGAGCAGAAGGTGGAGAGTGGGTGAGTTTAAATTAAATGTACAAAGTCATGTTAAAATTGTGATTTAAAGTACGAGCAAAAAGGTAGATCCTTTTGACCTAGGTGGTTCATCACCTGTTTAAATCAGTAACCAAACTTCAGTGAAATTTCTGTACCTGGATAATACTCTGCAAGTATTTACTAAGTTTATGCTACATGAATGTGGAAGAATCCAGCAGCATTTGTTTGTTCAGCAGATACGCATTCTGAGTTCTGGAGTCAAATGGGAGCTATGACAGCCTTGCTAACAATAGCTTTCGATATGACACAATCAAAACATTGTATGATTTTGCTGAAGATAGCAGTGTCGTTGTAAAGGTTGTATGTTTGAATGGTAGTCTTAAATACCTGCATTGCACTCGCTTTTTTCCCTCAGGACACTAGGCTTGTGAGATAATATATACAGTACTTCAGAATGTCATAAACACTCATCAGCTGTCAAATGTAGAGTTCACATACCCCATGTTCTAGTGTGGATTTATGCCATCTGATTTAGAGAAGCAATTAAAAATTCTAGAGCCAGCAGTCAAATAGTTTTGTTCAGTACTTAGTTGTAGTGTCAGAGAGAGTCCACCAATGGAGATGATGTCAGTTGGGCAAAATATGTAGTTTACCTCTTGGAAGCTGTAGTGCTTGTATATCCTTCCAGGTATCTTTTTTGTTTGCTCTGCTATCGTTGAACAATAGTGAGCATCACATGACCGGTGTTTGATTTGGTTATAATGTTTTCTTTCTTCTGGTTAAACTGTAGAGATAAGTGACTGTTCAGTCCAAGGTCTCGGATTTTAAATGAACAGCTAGCTGTTCTTTCATTCATCACTTTACACCTAAATGACAAACCATGAGCATGAAAAAGGAAGGTAACACAAGGGCCTTTGTCAGCAAATAGGGACATACTTCAAACTGTAGGTTTGCTAAGAGTACTTGGCTGTTACAGAATACCTTCCACTCAATAATTCAAAACACTTTACAAATACTTCTGTTTTAAGCTTCTTAGCATTCTCGTGCACCGAGGAAATGTTACTTTCCCATCTTGCAAATGGGCATACGGAAGAACAGAACGTGAAAATGGCTGAGTAGCTTTATCGCTTCTGGAGGGTATCCCTGTAGCAGGCAGCTGGTGCATAGGACAGGGGCCAGGATGTTTGCATTTATATCAGAAACCTATGTCAAGACCCTGGCTCCTCAGCTTCATTTTGTTGTTTACCTTTAAGCAAGGATGTGACTGGAAGCATTGGTGATGAGCAAAACAGGTCTGTTCTAAGCAACTTGAGGTGGAAAGACACAGCCAAGAGAATAAAAGATGCTTGAAATGATCTTACTGTCCTTAATCCTCTTTTCCAATCACAGACTGTTTTTTTTTTTGTTTTGTTTCAGAAGAAAATTAGGGGAAATCAGAAGGAAGAGAAAGGACAGGAAGGGTACAGCTGTTTTTCTGCATAGAGAACTGTCTTGGAGGAGGTATAGGGGTGAAAAGAAGGCGGCGGCGGCCTATCCTTACAGTTGGCAAGTGTTGCCACTGTGGTGGTCAGTGGATGTTTTCCACATGTGTACGTGAGGGCAGCAAGGATCCTAGAGCTTGTTTTTCTTCTGTGTGCAGCACAGCACGTTGGCCTAGATTTTATTGCTGTGACCTGAACTCATCTTTGTACCATAGGGGAAATACTTGCAGTGCTTTACAGATCTCGGAGACGGTCTCATTTTCTCAGCACAGAGCTAATATATCAAGCTAATTTACTGCTATGGTGTGTTGCAAAGCCTATATAATATTGAGTAAACATTGTTGGCTTATACATTAACTGTAACTAAAACCCTGTGCAAACTTTATTCTGGCTTCAGGATTTTCCTTGAAGGAGTGACTAAGAAAAGAAGGGTTGAGGGGTTTTTTCCTTGGTGGTTTGTTTTTTGGTTTTTTTTGTTTGTTTTTTCTTCCTTTTTCGCATTGAGGAAACTTTACTCTTAAACTTGGCAGTTCTGTTAATTCTAGGTCAAGTGGCAGGCATGGTTAGGAGCTTTTTGTGCGGCTCACTCAGTTGACTCCCTTTCTTTGTCAGGATCCCTTAGCAGTGTTTAATCTGTTTTCTTTTTCCTATTTGGTGTCCAAATATAACCAAAGAAAATAAGAATCTAGATGACTGTCTGCTTTGGAAACTTAGTAGAACTGCTATGCCTTTGTATGGCTAAGGATTATAATGTTTTGAATGATCTTCTAAAAAAGCAAAGCAAATATTTAATTCTTTGAATTTATGTGGGACTCCTTATCTGAGGAGTGTAACGTGCTTTACCAGCAGGAATTAATTAGAAAATAAAGCACTCATGTAAGTAATATCCTTTAAAAGGGAGACAGGATGCCACCAAGATACTATTTTATTTGATGAAAAGAAATACCAGTATTTGTCAGTATATAGGTTAAAACCATTGAAATTCGATTAAAAAAAAAAGAAAGTGATCATTTGCTATGGTTCTCAGTGACCCTGTTGTATAGAAGAACAGACTGAAGTTGTAGATTTTAAGCAACTAGGCCAGTATCAGGCAAAAAGGCAAATGAGCAATGCAGGAATTAGTAATCCTGATTCTCAGAGCCCAGACTAGCTGGGAGTGCCTTCCGAATGCAAGCTGCAAAAAAGATACTCTTATCCATTAGGGTAACAGTGCACAACTGCCAAACTCATCAAGCAGCGAGCGAACTGAAGGGATCCGCTGAAGGTATTGATTTGATACCATAAAAGTCTGACTATGCTCCATCCTGCCGGTATCTGAACCAAGCATGTGCTTGGATTCTTGTTTGAGGATTGTTCGGATAATTTGTGCCTACTGAAGTAGTAAGGCACTGATGAGAGGAAACAGCAGTGGAATGAGTATGTGTAGGAAGCTCGTAAATCCAGTCTATCAGAAGAGGTGGTAGAAACACCATTGCTTTGGAAATTTAAGAGCAGACTGGTTACTCTTGTAGAAAGTGTCTTTGGGGGAACCTGTCCTAGAAAGGTGCGGGCAAAAGCATTTTTCTGTGTGCAATTCTTATGAAACTTTTTTTTTTTCTGGTGTGTACATTTCTATTATTTACAGTAACCATATGTTCTAGTTTTACTGGGACTCTACCAGTTTCTCATATGATACTGTCCCCGTGTCCTGGGAGCATGAAATAACATTAGTCAAAAAATGTAAGGGCTTTATTTGTATTCAGGGCATATTGCTCTGCTGAGTAAAATTCATTCTGGCTTAACTGTGAACAAACTTTCCAGAGGATGAGTGTTAATCTTACTGAACAGTGGTAGGAATGAAAGGCAAAACATCATCAGAGCAATTGTTGTGCTCAAAGTGAGTATTAATGTCACCTGTTCTGTCTTTCATGATAAACTCAGTTGGTGCATTACTGGAAAAAATTCTGTCCCATGAGAAGGAGCCAAATGTCACTACTAAGATCCTGACAGTAGGGACATCAGCATTTATTCTTGAAAAACAATCCCATGTGTCTTCTGCAGGAGTCTGGCAACCCCAAAACGAGTCACTAAAAAGCATCCCATTTTGTTGTTTCTAAAATAGAGTCACTTTTAATCACTCTAGATTTCTGCTACATGGGGCCAAAATTTCAGTGGAAGGAATACTTAAAAACTTTCCCTCTCAACTCACATTTCTCTGTCGTCTTCATAGGAGTTTACTGCTGCCGAGGCCTGATTTGAAAGTGTCGCAGTCTGTACGATATGGGCTGTGATGCTTTTTGAGCTTGCTACAAAACGAAAGATCATTTTGCACTGTTTTTCTTGCACTAGTGGGGAGGGAGGGAAGCAGCCTCTGGATTGTTTTCTGTTTGTTCTTCAAAGCAAGCCAATTGAATCATGGTTTTGTTTTTTATCAAGTACAGTCAAGGGAAGATTCTTTCATGGAGGATGCGTAAACAGATTACACGGAATCCCATTTTTACTTCTTTTTGAGATGAGTTAGACTTGGACCTGAATTTTGGTATTTTTCGTATACTACTAAATTTTCTGATTGAGCCTGGAGGTCAGGATTCTACAGTGGATCGAGAGTCTTTTCTGTTATGCCTAAACCAGGAACAAATGGACACTATAGGCCTGACCTAAACCCCAGCGAGGGCAATGGAAAGACTGCCATTGACTTTGGGGTTTGGATCAGGTGTCTGTTAGAGATTCTCTTTTCATATATGTAAGCAAAATCCTGGAAGAAAAATATCTGTTAGTTTCAGATTTCATTACAAACGCTAAATTCGTACCAGTCTTTTTGATCTTCCTTTTGGAAACTCTTATTATAGTGTGGGAAGATTATAGATAATGTTTGAATTGTACAGACAACCCTAAAAACAAATACTATACTTACCAGCAAGAAAAGGAAGACAAGGTAGCTCGTTACGTGCAGCTATGAATCTGCTCCATTTTCTTCACCGAGATTGCTGAATTTTGGAGATATGCTTTCCCAGTGCTTGGGAATATAAAATCTCCTATGGTTTTCTAACATTTTTAGTAAGTTTGTGATTGACTCAAGTATTAATTATCATTTTCTTGCAGTAGAGAATATTTGCGTTTAACAGCTCACCCAAATGCCTCAAAATCCTTAATGGGTTGAAAAGGGCCTTTGAGAAGCAAAGTCGTGCAGTAATGGCACCGGAGCGTAACCCACATGTTCTTTTTCCCTGTCCACGAGTTCACTCCTTCAGCCACTGTTCTTCTCATCGTTTTATGATCAGCTAGCAACCTTTTTCAATGCCAATTGGATTTTTCAGATAAAGCCACTAATTTTGATTGTACAATAGAAATCAGCTTTCAATGGTATTTCAATTAACCTTGCTATTAAAGAAATTGCTTTTTGCCAATACTCAATGGCTGGTTGACATTCAGAGAACACATGATTCCTTTAATACAATCTGTATTGAAAGAACAGCCTGCATTTGTTGTCTTTGAACTAGCTTCTTGTAGTTTGGGTAGTTTTCAATATAGCTGACATAAAGCAGACTGAAAACAAATGCACAAAGTAATTTGAATTAAAAGCTTTCAGACGTTCGCTGCTATATTCTATTCCATTTGGGCATATATCATGTGTATTGCATGTCCTTGTTTTGTAAATGATGTAAGTTATTTACTTAACCCACCACTGAAAATAATACATGTGTCTAAAGGTGCAGGCAAACACATGGTAAGACTTCATTGATGGCTCTAGTCCTTTGTTGCTGGTGGAGGTCTCCACCGGCAGACTTGGTAAACTTCCTATTCCAGCACGTAATTCCAGTCTGGTGTGCGGTGCCAGGCTCGGTGCCAGTTTGTGTGCTGTCTGTGCTTAGCACAAGGAGGGAATAAACTCTGTTGGAGTCTTGCCAAAGGTTTTAAAGTTCAGGTGGGGTGGTCCTCAATAACCCCTGGTAAGAGCCACTTTGTTAAGATTTGCGGAAATACCTGTGTAGGGAATCATGACCCTGTAGTTGTCCGGCAGGAGAGAATTGAGTCCTCTTTTTTTCCCAGTCAACAATGGGAGTTGACTGTCTTCACCTAAAATGTTGTTCGTGGCTGGCTGAAGGCCAGTTGGCTTTTCAGCCACCTGGGGTCACAGCCCTTGGAGGAAGCACTGACTATCTGAGACTGGGGCATTGGTACAACAGGATTCCTGCTACATTGCATTGGTTAGTGCTAATGCATTTCAGAGGAATGAGGAAAGTATGAGAAATCCTACATATCCTCCTTGATATAGATTACACTGCTATACAAGTGACCTATAGGAAATCAGTGCCACCAGTGCAAATTCGGGAAAATTATTATATGGATGAACCGATGAACAAAGCATTTTGGGACAGATCCTGAGATTTTTTTCCCAGCAGGAAAAACACTTTGAAGGGTACTGGTGCTGGATTTCCTACCAGAGGATGGCTTTTGTAATCACACTGTAAATTCTAATCATGTCTTCCGATGAGAGATACTTGGAACATATTGAATATGGAGTTGCAGATTTGAGATGATTACTTCACTGTGCCCATCTTTGTATTTAGCATAGCATCAATCAATGTTGTTTTAAGTAGGTGTTTTAGTAAAATATTGAATAATTAGGGCTAACGTGCCCATATTCTGCTGTTTCAGTGGCTTTTCCTATAGCCATTTTAAGTACCCATGTTTGCTTTTGAGCACAAGTAAGCACACAGGGTCTGATGCTAGACATTAACACATGTGAGTCTGCATTTGTAAGCAACTTGCAAGAAGGTTCAGTCTGTGGACGACCCTACAAAGACTACATGTATGGGAATGGAAAAATGCATATGGAAATCATGCACATTTTGCCTATGAACTTGTTCATGCAGGAATCTGATAATCTGGCTCCAGACATTGTTCAAGGGATTTCTAGTTGGCATCTGGCTAAGTGGAGTTTATCAGTTGTGTTCAAAGCAGCCCAGCCTGCTTTTAAAATTTCATTGTTTGTTTTTGGACCAAAAGTCAAATCCTCTGCTTCCAATTTGCTTTTTCATTCCTGAAGACCCCAAAGGTTAAAAACATCCTGATCAGAAGAAGTGGGCTTTTCTGCTTTTTACATCTTTAATTGAAATCTGAGCCAAATGACCCTGCCAGGGTTTGAGAACTTGAATTAACTGAGAAGTAAAAACCAATCTGAAATTACAGCAGATGATAGAGTAGGGCACTAAATAAGAATATAATAAAATAATAAAAAAGAGACAGCCAAGTTGTCAGCAGCATAACAGTATTTTAGCTAATCCCCTCTGGGCCATTTTCTTAGCAGCAGCCAGTTGTGTTTATCCTAAGATTAGTGCAGAGACTTTTGATTTTACAGTACATGTTCCCCATTTACTTTTAAAAAAATATTTATATGCTTTTAGATATATCACTTAGTATTCCATGTGAGGCAAATAATACCTCATTGCTTTAGGTTTTATTGGTAATGCATTTAATGTTTGGGATGGGGTCTGTAGTAAAGAGAAAGCAAAATTATTTGGTCCTGTAGGCTGTTTAAATGAAGATTAGAGCCAAATGTTTGGGTCCCAGGAAATTGGCCAAGCCTGGATGCTCACAATGTCAACTTGCACGTACAGTACATAGTTTAATATTTTATCATGAGTCTTTTTTGGGGGTTTTTTGGGTTTTTTTTTTTGTTGTTTTTTTAAAGAAGCTGTTTGCCATTTCGGCTCTGCTCACAAGACAAGAAATCAGCTGAATCAGTTAAAAATAAAAATCTTCCTTTGGCTTAATGTGACAGTAGAGTTTTGCCCAAATAGGAGTACAGATCTACTGTGCTAGAAAGAGGGAGATGAGGAATTGTAAGAATATGGCTTTCACAATGCTGCCCGGTCCTGTTCCAAAAAGGAGGAAAGGATTTGCCAGCAATTGCAAACAGAGGCTTGGGTTTCTGCTTGCTTTTAAGAGATTTCTCTCATTTTAATAAATGTTTGAATAAAAATATTAGAAATGACCTGTCAAAAAGGATTATTATTTTTGCATCTGATTTAACCTCGTTTAAACAGGAAAGTTGCATTAAAACAGTGGAAATTCTGAAATAAGAGTGGCTTTATCTCAGCTGCTTTACTGGATCAAATCCTTGATCAATTGGAAACAGGTGTAAGTTAGAATGAAGCAGGAGTGTTCACACTGAGATTGGCCCTGGTTTAATTAAATTGATTTTCAGATCAATTTAAATTGAGCTGATGCAATTTGCCCTGTTATTTAAATTAGGCCTGCAGGAGTAGTCTTGGAATGAGGGACTGTACACAATATGAGTAAGAGTATCTGAATCAGGACCATTATTATTATTTACGGGAATGTACTTTTCAATGAATTATTTTTTTTCAAATTAGGGGGTAGCAGCCATAATAGGCCACTGGTGTTGGCTCCATTGATAATTATACCATTTTTCTCCTTTTCATAATTGTCCTAGTATGAACTGTGCTATTTTAGCAGAAAGTGTTAATTATTTTATCAACAATTGGCAGACCCTGCTTCAATTTACTGGTTTCCCTTTAACCAAAACAAAGATTACAGGCCCTGTTCCACAGCTCAGCTGCTGAATCTTTACGAAGAAACTTGGGAACCCCTTTCTCGTGAAACACTGTGTAAAGCTTTAAGCACTCTTTGAAGCTGAGTTGTATTAAATGATAGACAAAAAAAGCCCTCTGAAGAATTGGTGCTTAATTACAACTTAATTAGCATAATTATGCATGCTAATAGCATCTCAAATGAATAGCAGTTGTCAGGAGGTTGGGACCATCTGTAAGAGTTTCGGATTAATACATCATTTTTTATTTCTAACAACGCTGTAACTCTTTCCCTGAAAGTGATTTTCATTAATCAAGTTCATTTTTATTATATAGAAAATTTGGCATTTTTCATTATGGGCCATTATCCGTTTCCCCATGCAGTCCTAATACAATACTAATGAGACCCCATGTGGCTACTCCACACTGACAATGGTAGTACAGGTGTATTATTATAATTGTTACAAACAGCACATTGTACCTCAGGACTAGTAGAGTTCTAATCTCAAGATATCAGGGTTTCCACTTGGTACCTTCCCTTGGGTCCAGTACAATTTCCAGAGCTTTATGAAAAACATACATGTTTGTGGTTATGAGGAAGCAGATTTAAAGAGATAGAAGCGTGTTTGGTTTAGAGCTGGAAAACTTGGAAGTTCAGTAAGCTGCTTTGGAGATTTTTTCTTATATTGGCTCTACTAAGCTTTGAGGTTAAAAGGAATTGCTTGTTCCAAAGACCTGCTGAGGGGGACAGGGATGACGCAGCGGATACTCTGAAAGCATCGGTATTTACTTAAGAATTTGTGTGTGTGTGTGTGTGTAATCAGATTCCAGAAGTGTTATTCACTATAAAATTTAGTAAAAAAAGGGTAGTGGAAAACTCGCCCTGGATATCCGAATGTCTATGGCAGAAACATATGTAGCCAGGTAGCCAAGTTCTAGTGGTACGTGGCATGTACATATGCATGGAAAGTGGCTTTCGAAAGTTTAGAACATCTTTTGCATTTAATCAGTTGGCCGGCCTCTGCTCTCAGACATGCTACTGGAAATCCAAAGCACGATGATTTAAGTCTATGGACTTAGTTCAGATTTACAATGCAGCAGCTTAGTGCATAGCTGACCTGAAAGCTTGTGTTTTAGTTTTAACTAATTGGTTAATGTTTGCTTTCTAGAGTCAAAAAGCTCTATGTAAGCTCTAAGGATTATTTTTACTTAGTGGCATGTTGGTATATTCGTGCCTAATGTTTTTATTTGATTTTTTTTTTCTGAATGCACTGTGGTTTCTTCTTCAGATGAGATTTTCCCAAGGGATTTTTTCTCTTACTTTCCCTAAATAGCCTTCTGAAAACTAAAGGCCTTCCAGTAAATTCTGATTTCCTTTGGTGGCCTGACTGTAGAATGAATGGAGCAGGTTTGGAAATGCATTTTTAAGGAGAGGGAGTGAAAGGGAGAGGAGAAGAGGACAATCAACAAAGCTGCTGTGCCTGTATTTATCAGGCTGCCAGTGGGAGCTGCACAGTTCAGACTGCACTTCTAATCAACCCTAAACAAAAGAACATTGAAAATAGCTCAACTGACACAGTCCTCATCATAACTCAGGACTCAGTGGCAGGCACCAGTAAATCCTGCTCTCTTGTTGTTGTTCGTGAATATATTTGTGCACATAAACCCCTCTTCAACGTCTATTGGGGTTAGGCATCTCCATGGAACAACCCCATCAACTTTTCCCCCACTGTTCCATCAATCCAGACGGGAGACAAATGCCCTGTGGCTTAGGAACAGGTGGAGGTTGAGAAAATAGGGCCCGGCCAGGATCGAATGAAGATTGCATGTAAATTAGCAGCATTAATACGTAAAACAAAAGCTCAGCAGAGACTATTTGTCCTGGTGTACAGCTACTCAAAGCATGATACGGACCCTGGGTAAAATATCAGCAGCACACCGTGATTAAACCTCCCTCCCAAAGTCTAATGTGCTTGAATGTCATTTTACACTGAAAATCCCACGTGAACAGGCAAGATGGTATTTAAATAGGAACTGGAAGTTGCTAGGACAGTGCGACAATTTGTGTCTTGCACACTGGTCTGCTCCGCAGTCTCCTCTTCAGAGTCCCAGGCAGGGCAGGGAAGGTACTCTGTGGTTCAAGCCGGCTGTGTGGCATGTAGCTCCCTTATTTCTAAGGTACCAGCACAGCCTCTCTCTGCTAACTCATTATCTGGTTATTAAGTTAGCCTGGTAACTGCTAATTTGTTACTTTAAAAATTGAGAGAGATGAAGCCATGCGTGAACTGAACACCCAGAAAGATACTGATGGTGTCCACAGTGAAGTCAGCGTTAGGCAAATTAGAATTGGAGCCTGCTCAGAACTGCCCCCCACCAGTACGTAGGTAAGCGGGGGGATCTGACAGCTTGCTCTAGCCTGGGCATGTGCACTCAGTACTGGACATCTTTTGTTCAGGGATTTTAGAGTAGGCTTAATTGTATTGCCTTGGATAATGTTTTCTGATGTCATTAAACATTGACTAGAGAACTAAGAATAGAACTTCAAAGTAATGTCACCTGTAACATTTGCATTCAGATTTTCTAAAGAGAAACACTAACAGTTGCTGCAGCCCTTGGATTCTGTAAGTTACATTTAACCCTAAATTCCCTGAGCAAGGCAAAAGGTGAAGGAAGCTCCTTAAAAACCAAACAAACCAACCTCCCCCAAAATACCAAAGTGTAAAGAAACAAATAAAGATCAACAAACACGTTTCCTTCTTTTGCCTTGCCTCAGTGTTGGATTTAATAATGGATTTCAGTAGGAGGGGAGGATGCATATTAAATTTTTAAGTATAATTGTTCCAGTTTGACTGCTCTGTGCTCAAAGCCTTCAGCTCCAGTTCTGTCCTCTGCAGATTTTAAATACTGCAGGGGAGTGCGAGATGTTGCCCGTTCTGGCTGGGAGGATCTCAGTGAGGGAAAGGAGAGTGCCAGGGAACTTGGCTGTATCTTAGGGACATATGACTTGTCTTATTTATCGGTTAGAGTGATTTTTTTTTTTTTTTTTTTCCATAATGTCTCAGTCTTCTAAAAGATCCTGACTCTCAGCTCTAAAAGATAATCCTGGAACAGTTTGTCTGTCCCCTCTTTCTGTGGTTCCTCCTAACCTTTTGCTCTACTGCAAAATGCAGAGGGATTAGTTTTCACAGATAGCACAAAATTGCATGTTGAGGGAAAAGCAACTCAAAGAATGAGACGCCCAATGCTACTGAAATCTTAGATGGCAAAGCACCGCTCTGCCTAGGCCTGGCGCGGGGAGCAGCTTGCTCTGTTGTCATCTGTTCATTTTGCTTCAACTGGCTTCTCTGTATGAAATCCAGGGTATGCAATGACTACAGCAGAGGATGGGTGCGATGATCCAACTGCAATAAAGTACTGGCACATGGGGGCTGGTTATTGGTTTACATGACAAGAATCACAGGGTGGAGGTTATAAGTGGAAGCAAAATATGTGCTGCAGATGGCTGTCTGTTGACATTGCTATGGACAGATTATGCTTTCCAGAGATAAAAGAGTAATCATAAACTGCATGTCCTGCCAGGAGAGTGCATATACTTCAGTAATAGACTTGGACTATGAGGTTAGTCTCCAAGTTCATATTAAGTATGTCTTTTCAAGAAATCTGTGGATTCTCAGATTCAGTATTTAATTCATCATAAAAAGAGCTCCAGGCCACGAAGCTTGGGCCTGAATCTAAGCTTTTGCCAGATTTAGCAGATTTGGAAACCAATGTTTCTGTTTTGAGCTGCAGTTGTGTTGATGGTGGTGATTCTTAAACAAAGCAAGAACTGAAGCCCCAAAGACCCATCCGTTGCGCAGGCTCCCGGGCTTCTGAGGGCGCTTCTGCACTCCCCTGTGTGTGGGCACCTCGTTGTTAAGTGCTGCTACGTATGGTGCGTCTGGGCACCAGGCTGGTAGCACCAGAAGAGCATTTTCATCAGAATGTGCGTAAGCACGCCCCTCCACGCCGGAAAGATAATTTGCTAGTCGCGGGCCCAAGAGGAGAACTTCCCAGGCAAAGGGATGGGTAACACCCTTTCTCTGTTTCACTGTGTTCTGTTTCAGCATCTGTGCTGAGCTTTTCTCAAGTTATGGTTTTGACTAGAAGCGTCCCTAAAATGTGGCTCTTAGGCTAAAACCTATTGTACAATGTCCTACACAATATTTGTCTGGCAGTAGTGGTGGGATTTTTGCCGACAGATCCCCAATATCTCCTTGGAGGTTAGAAATGTTATTCAAGTATTTGAGTGCATTTGAAAGGGTTCTCCACAGCTGGGGAAAAGCTCACTTGTTGGGCTTTAATAAAAGACCTGTTAGTTGTGTGGTTAACAGCATTCTTATTAATGCATAAAACTTCCATTGTTTCTTAATTTACTTGAAAGTGTTGTTTAGACCCTTAATTGCCCTATAACAATATAGTGATAGTAAGTTAGATTTCAATCAACATACTCATGAATTGCCAGTATTTTAGCAATAAATTGCTAGCTAATAAACTTGTAGCTTCCTTTGTAAATGCCAGCTAAAGGCCTAAACATTCCTTGCAGAGTTAATTGCACATTTAGTGCTCATGTAATTTTGAATTAATTACATGCCAAATGGATTTATGTTGTATGTACTTAATAAACCTTGGTAAGTGCCCTTTTAACAATCAGTTGGTATTTAGGATCCTATTTGTGTAAAAAGAATGACTTATGACACTGGGTCATGATGTTTCTACCACATGCTTACGCGCTGATTGTAGTGCGTGGTGGTTTGTACGGGATTCAGGACCAGAAGCTGCAGAATTAAATGAGCACAGGTGTGAATCCAGTGGAGGCTTGTGAAGATTTACTATATCCCAGCTTGATGCCATAGTCAGGAGATGGAGTCTATGCAGGCTTCTGTGGTTCAGAGCCCACTAGGGTGAGCAGAATGGTTGGTGCTGGTTTTATTTGAGGTTTGAGCTGTATTGCAAATGTAGAACAACTCTGGAAGCAATACGTGGCACTGCAGCAACAGTAAGAACCAGTGGCAGAAAAGAGCAGCACCCAACACCCTGCTGAAATGGAAGAGAAAATCCGTACCAGACTGCTTATTCGGCATCCTTTGGTAGCGTACTATTTTGTCAGCCTCAGACTAGTAGCCTAAAGGAAATCTACTTTCCTTCCCAGCTAAGTATTTAATATGCAAAATTTTAAAAAGCTTTAAATCTGTCAATGCTAGTAGCATAGACCCACATTATAAACACAAGAAGCATGGATGTTTTGGTAAATAGACAGGTAAACTAACTTTTCATGCAAAAATTGCTTCCAGGAGTTGATCTTCTTTAGGTCCTTCTGCTTTTACAGAGTTAGGCATAAAGAAGTTCACTCAAAACCTTGTGTATGTGTTATCCCAAAGTTCTGGGGGCTTTATTTTGCTTTTGACGTGCCAGGAGCAGTGTGTAATGTGTTTGATCTCGTGGCTTTACAAATATATGCATTCAGGGTTTTTTATCTGAGTAACAGCAACCCACTCCTGAAAGATTTTGTGACCTTTAACACGCAAATGGTAACCTGTAGGCTGTAGGCTTTTAAAAATTTAATTATTGACCTTTATTCGTTTTCTCTCTCCTCTGCAGATAACACATCATTTAGTGCATTTTAATATGTAGTGAGTGCTCAGTAATAATATTTCAGGGAGATATCGTTGTCAGCTTGTAGCGATGTTCGAGTGCTCATGTGACAGGAATTCCCCTTCAGAACAGCACACCAAATAGCAGGCTTTTGCCCTCTTTACGTAGAGATAAAGGCTGAGCAACTTGGGAATACAGAGGCAGGTCACGGTGAAGAGAAAAGGGCAACAATAAAATGAAAAAGCAGTTCCTTAGGGCCTGAAGTGGAGTTCTACATAAAACAGAATTGTATAAGTTCTTCCACTGCTGTGAAAATGTCTGATTTCCCTTGTTGTCAAGAGGTCGGGAAGGCAGGTTTACAAGTACCAGATACCTGATGCAGCAGTATTACTAAAGATGTTCCTTTTTTTTGTCCTGGTGAATGCCATTCAGATAAATTGTTACACTGGCAGACTTGAGGAATCTAAATAACCAAGGCATCTGGAAAAGTGTCATCTCTTGCTTTGCTGGATGCTGGAATAACTTAAGCATAAATTTACTAACATTATACTGGAAAAATAGTTGCTGTGTTTTGAAGTGGATGCGCATTAGACCATGAGATATTGGTGACTGTGTGATTAAGGAGCAGCATACCGCGTAGCAGTCGTCAGTGCAGGATGATAGACTATGCCACTAGTTAAGCATCCCAAGTGAAGCAAAGGTAGTTGCAAACTGCTGAAATGAATGATCATTTGTTAATGCCCATTGCAGAGCAAAGCCCGGATATCAGGTGTTGAATTTTGAGTTGGAAAGCTCTGTTTACCTAGGAAACTCCAGCAGGTATGAATGGAAGAAGAAACCACGTCTTAATGATCTCACAGCATATGTTTTTTATGAAATGGAGAAATTGAGCTTAGACTACTGTCAGATACAGTCTCCGTTATAGCTCCAAGCTCAAACTTCCGACCAGGATTGATTTTGCTTGCGCTGTACAACATGGAGAAGCAGATGTATCACATATATTAATGAGCAGTTCTGCCCATCAGGGAAGCAATATTGCCAACCCCACATGCTCAAAGAACAGAAGATTGAATGACAACAGTAATAATAAATGTAGAGTTCTGTTTCATTCTCACATTTCTAAGCACCTTCCGTAATTTTTTTTCCCTCTGAGTCTCTGTACCCGAGTGAGCTAGAAATTAGGATTCTCTGGAGTTGAGCAGTTGTCTTTAATTAAATGCCATCTCTTCCGAGATGCGTGACAGAGTTGCAAAACTGACATGTTCTAGCTTTAGTGCTTTTTAGGCATTTTCCTAGAGGCTTGTTGTATATTCCACCAAAGTAAAGCTTATCAATTAAAAAACACTGTGCGCTAATCTCCAGGACCTTTTCCTAGCCTGCTTACCAGGGAGGGTAGGCAGACTTATCTATCTGCTTATCTCAGTAAAATGCCCCATGGACACTCATCAGTCTCTCCTCACAGTTGTTATTTTCCTCTGGATGTTGCCCCTCGGAGGTGATCATTAACCCGAGAGTCCTCCTCATCAGAAACCCTTGTCTTGCTGCAGCTTCCAAAGAGGTAGGGTGGTGGTCCCACCGCTGGTGGGCTGTGATATCTGTACACTATACAGTGTGTATTTTAAGCCTTGTGATGTAGAGGCGTTGTGCTACAACTCTTACTTGCTGCTCTTGCCAGCCTCAGTTTTAGCTTTGCGGTTTACGCTGGTCTTATGGGAAGGGTCTTATAACACTTAGAATCATAGAATCGTTAAGGTTGGAAAAGACCCTTAAGATCGAGTCCAGCCGTTAATCTAGCACTGCCAAGTCCACCACTAAACCATGTCCTCAAGCACCACGTCTACCTGTCTTCTAAATACCTCCAGGGATGGAGACTCAACCACTTCCCTGGGCAGCCTGTTCCAGTGCCTGACTGCCCTTTTGGTGAAGAAGTTTTTCCTAATATCAAACCTAAACCTCCCCTGGCGCAGCTTGAGGCCATTTCCTCTCGTCCTATCACTCATTACTAGGGAGAAGAGACCGACCCCCACCTGGCTCCAGCCTCCTTTCAGGTAGTTGTAGAGAGCAATAAGGTCTCCCCTCAGCCTCCTCTTCTCCAGGTTAAACAACCCCAGCTCCCTCAGCCCCTCCTCACCAGACTTGTTCTCCAGACCCTTCACCAGCTTCATTGCCCTTCTCTGGACACACTCCAGCACCTCAGTGTCCTTCTTGGAGTGAGGGGCCCAAAACTGAACTTAAGTAATTTAGGTTTGGGACACAGTGAAGTCCTTCCTAAAGAAATTTTTTCACCTTTTTTTCCAGAAATGTGTTTTTTCCAAAGAGAAAAATGTCTCTCATACTTTCAGATGGGGGGGGGGGGGGGGGGAGGTGAAAAACTCTGCCTAGAGATTTTTTTTTTTTTAATAAAACAGTTCTTGTGTAAATGCTCAAGATTTTGTTCTGACATTTTCAAAGTAAAACTGACTTTCTGAGGTGGCTTTGGTAGTATAAAAACCAAACTGAACAAAAACTCATCCCCAAACCCCTACACTAGAAGTGAAAGTTGCATAAAAGGGCTAAATATTTTCCATCATCTCCAAGTAAATTATTTTCTCTTTGCTTGTTTCATTCTGAAAAGTGAATCTCCCCAGAACTAATGCAGTGACAAAGGTCAAAGAATAGACTAGCGCAGAGGGAAATTTAGGGAGAGAATAAAAAATGTGGGACAGTCAGTGAGGTGAGGAGATAAGCAAAACTGTTCCCTGGGTGGCAAAGGTTTTCCAGAGGGCCTTGCATTAGTTGTGCTGGGGTTGTGCCTAGAGGTTTAAAGAAAACCCTGCCAAATAAACAAGAACATGCTAGAGTAGGGACACTGGGGGACGTTGCAAGTTGTATTAATTATGCTTACTGAGGTAAAGATGCAAAAATCGGGGCCAGGTCCTAAAACGTAGAAGTTTTTGGTTGAACATGCAAATACTTAAATACATTGTCACCTGGAAGAAAATGTAAGTACTCGCCTCCTCACAGAACTGGAGGTTTTGAACTGCACTAAACTCATGAAGCGCTGGCTTACTGCCCTTCTTTACCTGAACCCTGAAAAAGACAAAAATGGAAGTTTCAAAATCTCCGGTTTAACTTCATTACTCCTGTTTTCCTCAGTGGTTCTCCTCATAACTAAGCTCAACGTTTTTGTTTTGTTACCTGGTCAGTGTCTAAAGGACTTGCTCTTTGGTTGGCCACATCTGTCACAAGTATTTTCTTTTCAGAAAGTCAAATTCTGCAGCCTGTGGCGGGCCTCTGCTTTGGTGGAGCTGTGTGTGGTGTCCTTGGTAATTAATATAGATGAATTTGCTGTAAGAGGAAGGAGACAAATCCCTTTCCAGCAGCACTTCTTTGGGCAGGATCATGTGTTACAACAGCATACACATGGCCACGCAATGTCCTGTCCTGCCTGGCCTCATCCCCAGGAGATCTGGGCTGTCTTTCACCTTCCTCATCAACCCAGAAGCAGTTTGGGGGAATGTAGGGCTCTCTGAGCCACTTGGCAAGCAGACAGAGGCAACTTCAGGTGCTGCACTGGAAGGCAGGGACCTTGGCTGTTTTCACCGTTTCAAGGCCTGATCACTGCACCCCATGTATGAGCTAAGTATCTGTTCTGTCCTTGAAATCCATGAGAAACCTGTCAGAGCAACAGTCCCAAAGAGCTTGGATTTACCATGTAATTTTCCTTTGCTAAATGGCCTAGAACAACGGGTATAACTTCACAAAAGTATAGTTAAAATTAACAATGCAACATGCTGCCCAAGAACTGTAAATGCTAGACAGGGACCCAGCTGCAACTTCTTACGCTACTCAAAGGATTTCTGTGTGTAAGTTAGGTTACTCACATCATTAAACATTTGCAGGAACATTCTCTGTACTTATACATCATCAGCCTTTATAATCTTGTTAGCTCTGACCCCTGGAGCTCTGCTTTGTGTTCAGGTGGCAGGCTCAGTAATATATCCGATGTAGGCACTTCATGACCCAGTTGTGTGATGTTCCAACTCTTCTATGCTTAGTACGAGCAGTTGCATGCAGCAAAATGGCCAAAAGGTGAAAACAAATGAATTCGTCGTATGCTGGATGCTTTCTGCGTCTTGCAGCCGGAGCCAGACTGAGAGGAGCTGAGGACTCTGGTGGGCAGGCTCCGGGTGACCTGAGATCTCCAGATGGTTGTAAAGTCGGGCTTTTCACACTAAGGGGAGAGCTCACTGGTAGGTTAGAGAGGACCAGAGTATTCTTTTCTGTATCATTTCGGAGGATTTTAGAAAAGTTGATCCCTTTATTATTTCTAACGCACTACATGTCTGTACTTCTTTGGAGTGTACTTCAGGCCAAATAGAATCGCTATGTATCTTAATTAGAGGATGGAAATAACCAGCAGCTCCATCTTCTGTGGAAATTTCTCATGCAGAACAAAGGCAGATTATAACCTTGTGTACTTATTTTCTTGTCATTGCAAACTGCACAGCTTTTTTGACTCCAAAAATCACTGTTTGGAGAAGGTCTGAGCAAAACTAGGGTTTCAGATCATTTCCCTTTATTTGCACTTATAAAGTTTAGTGCTATAAAATAAGGCTGGAATTTTTCAGTCAAATAATTATAGCCACTGACATGGAACTTTGAATTTTCAGAATTTAGAGTTTTTCTTTTACTCATTTTATCACCTATATGCTTGTGTCATTTTTCTGTTTTTCTTTTTATCATGGTTTCCTAAAGGCTTGTTCATCACTCTCTTTAGTGTGCGTATGTCTGAGGCATCCCTTCACAGCAACTTCTATTTTGGGGCCTGTTTCACAAAATTCGATAGATGACATGGGTGTCAAGGTTAAGTGCCTTCAAGTTTTGTGAAAACAGATGTGTGGGTGCACTCAGCTCTCACAGGATGCAGGAGAATCCATTCAGGAGCTTGCATTTGAGACCCAGGGCAGGGTAGAAGGTAACTGCCTTAAGTTCCAGTGCTCACAGGACAACTTGACTAAAAATGTTCCTTTTGATCCTGTAATTTTCCAGAGTTTGTTTTGTGAGAAAGTTATGTGTGGCCTAAGAAAGAAATCAAATGGAAAAATAAACCCCAGATGTTTTGAAATGATCATTTAGATTTGCACGAAGATGGGGGAAAGAAAGAATAAAAAGAACAAAGTTGGAAAATGTATTTTTGCTAATTCAGAAGTTAAAAATGTTGGAAAAAATTCTTTGTGGAAGAGTTTGGAAAGGTGAAAATTACTTCTAGCTATGGAGGGTAGAAAGCACTCCAAAGCATTTGGGACTGTTTTTTTTGTTGTTGTGTTGTTTTGTTTTGTTTTTTTCATTTTTAACTGGCTGTTGCTTAGTTCCATCTCCCTGCTGTACAGCGTGCAGTCCATCTTGTTATACGTGCTCCCTACCTTCCCAACTTTTTGAGCAAAGCATGTGCATGGACGTGCCAGTATTCTGGCAACAGCTGGACAAACCCACAAAAACTTACCGCACAGGTAAATTTTGAATGTTTTTTCCCCCAGTACCCTTCCTCACCCTGTCATCAGCCAAAGCGCAGTTTCATCTTGTAATTGTGGATCTTCCTCGGAGTTCCCTTTTCCTCTTGTAAAACAGAAGGCGAGGGTGAGCCATGGAGTCAAGCCTGAACTCCATCTTCACCATCTGGAAGAATTCAGGAGCAGATACCATCATGAGGCCTGCTCCAACGCCCACAGAAAGGGAGCGTTTCCCCTGTGGTCTTGGCCCTTCGTAAGTGACATCTCTCAGTGTCACGGGTCTGACAAAACTCCCAGAGACAAACACCCTCGCTCTTGGATCCAGAAAGTGAGGGTAAATAAACTTGGCATTTTGAGTCCTTGTCTCAAGGAGTTGTCAGTAATGCCTACTTGTTCTTGAGCCTCTCAAATCCACTGACAAATTAGGGTGCAGACATCTCCCCTTCTTTTTTAAAAGCCAGCAACGTCCCCTTATTTACTGTTCCCTCAGCTCCATTGTCATCCTAATGTAACACAGCCTCGTTGGAGTCAAGCCTAGTCAGGGTATGTTCGTTTTTAGAAAAAGCTTTTGAGATGTAGGAAGGTGTCCTCTTGCTAGAACAGAAAGATTCATTTTTATTCCCAGCCCTCATGTCAGCATGTTCCTGTAAGGTAACTTCTTGTGCCTCAGTTTCCCACCCTAGACAGTGCAGGTAATAACATCTGCCCATCTTAGCAGTCCGACTGGGCCCCGTGTAACATGCTGTCAGAGGTACCTTTCTCGTGCTCAAACCTTGTGCTTCCCACTCTGAGAACAGCTGCGGGCTCCTCTGCCAACAGGAGCTGGAGCTCACCGGATAAAGATGCTCCCTTTGTAAGGAGGGGGAAGTATCATTATTGACTAATATTGTTATTGGCTCTAAACTAGCTAGCCGAACTTGCTAACATATGTTCATAATTATGCAAGATCCCACTGTAATGAATGGGATTAATTATAAGAACAGGATACATCATAATTGATTAATATAATTAATAGTGTTTTATTTATGTCGTATGTGGCAAGGCCAGAATGGGAGGAGGATAAATGACGGACTCTTTGAAAGGCAAGATGAGATGTAAAGTGAATACCTTGAAACAAAGACAGTCCACGTGGTACCACTGGATTTCATTCATAGGTAGTACTGCAGGCATAGCAGTGATGACTGCCCACTGCGATGTCTTGAAGCAGATATTAGGTATTACCACACAGTGCTACAGAAGTTTCTGCTTTTTTCTGGTGGCAAATGGTTTTTCTGGTTTGCTGAGAAAAGGCAAACTTAATTCACATTCACTGCAGACAGCCTCTTCCTCTGCTTTTGACATTTAACCCTATGCTAAGGGGCCCAGAGCCTGCTAAATCTGCAGCCCCACTGTTAGCACTAACATACCGTATCAAGATTCTTGACTTCTAGCAACCAGGGACTGAAGTGAAACAAAAGTTGGAGAGAACGAGTTTGTCACCATCTCTCCCCTTCCATTAGATTCAAGCCACACTTCCTGCATCCTCTATAAATATTTAAAGCAACAGTAGCCAGCATTTAAAGATTGGGACGGAAGCAGAAACCTAACCGTGTCTGCGTCTTCCTTTGCAGCATGCGGCACTCTGCGCAGCACGTTCAGCCAGAGGTCATGTGCATTCTTAATGAGGTCGTCTACCCTCTGCTTACATGGGAAGCAATATGAAACTTCAGTGAGAGTTTTAATTCCTAATCATGGTTTTTAGCCTTGGATGAGTTGGAGAAAGCTTTATAACAACGTGCGTCCAGGCTTACCAGGCAATCGTGGTCGTGTAAGAGGTGGTAATTTGTAAAAAGGCTGGAAAATGTGTCTCCGTTTCTACAGCTTCCCTACAATAAATCCCAATACAGTTTATCAATCTGAAATTTACTTATTTCTCTTTTGGGTGCCTGTTACTTCTGGAGTGACAGCTTTAAAAGAAGAAGAAAAAAAAAAAGAGAGAAAATGCTAGGAAGACAAGGAATTAAAGCCTAAGGATAAATTCATAACAGATCCAAGCGTTTAAAAACATGGAGTTCCCAACTAATGTTCCTGAACTGATTTACTTCCCCCCCATTTTGGAACCAAATGCTTCTCTTACTTCTTCTATACCACATTAGCTACTTTCTGAGAAGTTATTTTGGGCACGAGGATTTTGCTGAGGAATTTAAGAAGTCCGTGACCTCTCCTTTAATTTCTCAACAGTCACTTTAGAGGCAACAGGACTTTTAATTACATGTACGTCACGGCGCTAGTTTAGAATAATCTAACAACCTGTCTTCCATGCACACTGAAGAAGTACTCCCACAGACTAACATGACAGCCCTGTTAAAGTGTTACCTATTTTTGTCTCTACTTGATGTTTTGGGATTCGTTCATTTGAACATTTTTTAAATGTTTGAAAAGTGGAAATCCTGCAGTGCGGATTTTTTTTCTCATTACTGAATGATGGCTGGGCAGGGAGGAGAAGAGCATGCAATGGAGAGGAGCGTGTGTGTGTATTGCAAAAGAATTGTTCTTGCGCATGTGAGAGGTAGTAGAGAGAAAACTACTGGTTTTAGAAGGTTTCCCCCCCTGTTTATTACTCCACTTAGAATTGAAAGCATTTTGTTTGAGTTCTGGCTCCATGGTATGTGAGGCATGGAACGGGACTGTTCGTGCCGAGAGAATGATAACAGCCCGGACTAACTTTCAGGTCTGTGGATTCATAATCCAGATCCTTGTCCGAAAGACATTTGGTATCGCACTTTTCATCCACGCCACATACTTAATAGGTGGTTTATTATACTTATAAGTGGGTCTGAGGTTTCCCTTGGGCCTTGGAAGGGCTCACATTTGGACAGTGTACAATGCCAAGGTCTTAAAGACTGATCACCATGAAGTCTTGCTCTTGGAAGACTGTATTGACTTGTATGGTGAACAAGCTTGTTAATGTGGTTTTATTCTGGATAAAGAGGCATCTGTAGTAACTCAGTGCAGCCTGAGAGAGGCTCCTTAGGACTTTTGAAGATGACATTTGATTTGCAGCCAGAATAACAGAGTTCCACCTAGACAACACACAAGCTTTTTTACTAAAGCTCTCTTTGGGAAAAGCTCATATCATAAATGATTTGAAGCATTTCTTGTGGCATTTAGTTACATCTTTAAGAACCTGGTTTAACTCCCTGAGAGGTCAATGGGAATTTTTCCTCTGACTTCAGGGTGCTTAAACAAGGCGTTGCTTTTCTGTTCTTTAAAGATGAAATTTTCCTGACCATTGTTTGTATTATTCTTCCTTCTTTTATTTCTACCACTGAACTCCTCTCTGGTATTAGTCTTTTAATCTCCATGGTGAAAAAGAAAAGAAAAAAAAACCGCTGATAAGTGCAGACTGGACAGCGGATACATCAGCTCTGTGATTACCCTACTATATTTGGACATTGAAACAGAGAAGTTGCTGCCAATTGCAGCCAGTCCATGGGGACTGGTGAATTCTGTCAATGAATGTTGTTCGATTGCTTTTTTTACTAGCGGCTGTCGCTATCTTTTTGGACCTACTAACACCCAGGTCGATAACTGAAAGGCTGTGTGGATACAGAGATTTCCTCTGCTTCCCAAGTTGGTAGCAGAGGTTATATGTTATAAATCATATGCCATTACGTGATGAATCTGGATCATAATCTAAAGGAGACGTACAGCTGACATACTTTTCTCAGCTGCCCTACCTGGATTAATTACAATATATTTCTAATCGATGCTCTTCAGAAAGAAAAGCTGTGAAATAATTCCTCTTAGAAACATGTTTGACCCTTAGCCCTCAGTTGTCCTTTTACAGGCGAATGTAAGTCAGGTGGTATAGCTCCTCTACAGAGAAACCCTCGGATCGGCCAAAGCTGCAGAATCCGTCTCTGGTTTTGGAGGATTCATCTGAAGTGTTTCATGCCATCCAGATCTGAGGGTTTGGTTAGGCCGCCTATAAAGCCAGGTACATTTAATTCAGGTCAGAATTAGGAGCTTTCTTAAAGTTCGGGTGTATTTCTGCACGTGCACACACATACACACACAGACAACCCCCCCAACAAGCTGCTTGTGCAGTTCTGTGGACAAAGCTGATTGAATTAAACCTGAGTCCTTTCATACTGGCTGATACCAGGAGTTAATGAACTGTTGCCTACAATGTTTAGTACTGTGTGTAATCAGTCACTAATTGTAGAAACAACTGATTTCGGGGAGTTCATGGCAATTATGAAACGCTTGTAATGGCAGGAGTGTACTAAAATAAAATTAAAAAGACATGCTTTTTTCTTGAGAAAAACCCAGCAACACAGCAGTAAAGTGGCTGGGGTTTTGGGGAGAAAATAATAGCAAATAATAGCTTCTTCTCTGACACTCAGTAGAATCAGAAAGTATTAAATATATGTGTATATATATAATATATATTAAATATATGTCTAGAAAAGAATTCAGTAGTTGTTCCTTTGCAAGTAATGTTAATCTAAGAAGTTTGGAGGCAATATTGCTTGTTTTCAGTTTTGAAGGAATTTATGCTTTCAGCTCACCTGGTGGCACATCAAAGTATTAACCTGGCACTGGGCATAGGTGTGGGGGGAAGCGATCTGTTAATTTCCGTTCCTTTATGAATCAATTGATAAACAAACTGTAATGTCACTATAAATCTTAGAAAAATTGCCTGCTGAGAAAACGTGAACATTTTTATGCCGTTCCTGCTTTTAGAAGCTTGAGTAAAGGATAGCCCTGAAATATGCTAAGTCTGAATGCTAAGGTTAAATCAGCAACGTAATCAGTCAGATTGGCTTTGCCTTCAACATGCAAAATTAATATCACCATAGGATCTCTCCGTCTTAGCCCCGTTGCACGCTGACAGCGCCTCAGAAAAGGTGGCGAGGCAGCACACGCTACCTGAGCTCTGCTGGGGCCCTCTCTGCTTCTGTTTGATGCAGATTTATCACACTAACAGGCTAAATCTCACTAAGCTACAGAGAGCTTTTAAGACAATTATACTGCAGTGTCCCCTTTCTGCAAGAGTCACAGTCATAATCTCGCTAAGCAGCAGTGGAAGAACAAGTTGGATAATTAATCTGCAGTCTTTGCCTTTCATTCATAATGACTTACTCACTTGCTTAAAAAAATCTAATGCATCTCCTAGGTGGCTTGCCTTCTTAGTGTAAATCCTTGATATGTATATTTTTGTTCTATATGTTTTTTCTTATGGTTATAGATAACTACACCTGTGCTCATAGGCCTGGGGGAAGCTGAATGCATGATAGTGTGTACTCAGTATTTCCAGACCTGCGACCATAACTGATTTATGCAAATAACGGGTGAGGTGCTCAGCAGCCACCTCATGCGCTGAAGTTTGCACAGCCCAGAGAGAAGGGATATACGGGAAGTTGTAGCTCGATGTCAACAGCTTGGGCAAAAACCTTCTCTCTGTTTCCCTGCTCCTCACCAACCCAAGCAAATTAGTGTGTGTTCAACCCCAGCCTGGAGGAGATGTTTGCGCTGCAGTTTTAAACATAGTTTTCTGTCAGTGGAGATGCGGGGAAAAGATATATTATGGTGTTAGATTAGCGTGGTTAACCCAGTACTGCTTCGTCACAGTTGGCTGACATGCTGCAAAGCTTTTCTCTTCCTGACTACCTGGGCTGTAAAACTGTGTGCAACACCCTGCCAGTTAACAGGACCTCATTTTCTAGTGAATGCTTGCCAACAGAGGAAATATTGTCTGAAATAAAAAGGTATGGAGATCATAGAATCGTTAAGGTTGGAAAAGACCCTTAAGATCATCGAGTCCAATCGTTAACCTGGCACTGCCAAGTCCACCACTAAACCATGTCCTCAAGCACCACGTCTACCCGTCTTTTAAATACCTCCAGGAATGGAGACTCAACCACTTCCCTGAGCAGCCTGTTCCAATGCCTGACTGCCCTTTCGGTGAAGAAGTTTTTCCTAATATCAAACCTAAACCTCCCCTGGCGCAGCTTGAGGCCATTTCCTCTCGTCCTATCACTTATTACTAGGGAGAAGAGACCGACCCCCACCTGGCTCCAGCCTCCTTTCAGGTAGTTGTAGAGAGCAATAAGGTCTCCCCTCAGCCTCTTCTCCAGGCTAAACAACCCCAGCTCCCTCAGCTGCTCCTTCTAAGACTTGTTCTCTAGACCCTTCACCAGCTTCATTGCCCTTCTCTGGACACGCTCCAGCACCTCAGTGTCCTTCTTGGAGTGAGGGGCCCAAAACTGAACACAGTACTCGAGGTGCGGCCTCACCAGTGCCGAGTACAGGGGCACTGTCACCTCCCTGGTCCTGCTGGCCACACTGTTCCTGATACAAGCCAGGATGCCGTTGGCCACCTGAGCACACATGCTGGTTCATGTTCAGGCGTCTGTCAACCAACACCCCCAGGTCCTTTTCCGCCAGGCAGCTCTCCAGCCACTCCTCCCTAAGCCTGTAGCATTGCATGGGGTTGTTGTGACCCAAGTGCAGGACTCGGCACTGAGCCTTGTTGAACCTCATACAGTTGGCCCCAGCCCATCGATCCAGCCTGGCCAGGTCCCTCTGCAGAGCCTTCCTATCCTCCAGCAGATCGACACTTCCAACCAACTTGGTGTCATCTGCAAACTTACTGAGGGTGCACTTGATCCCCTCATCCAGATCATCAATGAAGATGTTGAACAGGACCGGCCCCAACACTGAGCCCTGGGGAACACCACTCATGACAGACCACCAACTGGATTTGACTCCATTCACCACCACTCTCTGGGCTCGGCCGTCCAGCCAGTTTTTAACCCAGCGCAGAGTGCACCCATCCAAGCCGTGAGCAGCTAGCTTCTCCAGGAGAATGCTGTGGGAGACAGTGCCAAAGGCCTTACTAAAGTCCAGGTAGACAACATCCACAGCCTTTCCCTCATCCACTAAGTGGGTCACCTTGTCATAGAAGGAGACCAGGTTAGTGAAGCAGGACCTCCCTTTCATAAACCCATGCTGGCTGAGCCTGATCCCCCAGTTGTCCCACATGTGCCATGTAATGGCACTCAGGATGATCTGCTCCATGACCTTTCCTGACACCGAGGTCAGGCTGACAGGCCTATAGTTCCCCGCGTCCTCCTTCCGACCCTTCTTGCAGAGGGGCGTCACATTTGCTAACTTCCAGTCATCTGGGACCTCCCCAGTTGACCAGGACTGCTGATAAATGATGGAGAGCGGCTTGGCCAGCTCCTCTGCCAGCTCCCTCAGTATCCTCGGGTGGATCCCATCTGGCCCCATAGACTTAGATCCCCACAGAAGACAACATGTTTCCATTTCAGTCAACTATATCAGAAGAATTAATCTGTGAATTAATTCATACTGGGTTAAGAAGAGATAACAAGCTAAAAACACTTACCTGTTGGTGGATCTCTGTCAACCTGCTGATCCAGGGACTCTCATCCTATCTGTTGTTGTAAAAATCAGTAAGAAAAAGGAAAGAGCTCCCAGGAACTGAGAGGTACTGTGCCTGTGCTATTTGTGTAGGCAAGTTCTCTACATGACTACTGACCTTCTGTTGGCAGGTCTGGTTTTGTTGTATTTTTCAGAGGTCGTGGGGAAGAGCTCGGCTCTACTAAGTGCCAGTGGAACTGTGACAGTTTCTAGTAGCTGATGGTCTGGTGCCCCCAGATTTTAGAGTGGACTGTTTCATATTAATCTTAACAATAAGCTTTAATGAAGAGCTTTTCCTCCGGTAGCACTTACAGAAAGGAAGAGAGAAAAGGGAGAAAAGTATTTATATCCTTCAATTAAGTTTATTTGGCATCCTTACAGACAGCATCAGAAGGTGAAACTGGGGCAAGAAATGTGTCATGTATATTCTAATGTAATTTTTAAAAGAAAAAAAAGAAATCTTATTGAAATTCCCCATTTTATTCCTTTTTTTCTTGAAATTACAGCAGGTCCTGATCATTTACAATGTTGGCAGTTCCAAGCGTCGGTTAATGTTTTCAAGGATGCATTTATCCAAGCCACCGCTAATAATTTTTAGTAGATTTCCTGTGAAAATGTAATCACTAAAGAAATAAAAAAAAAAATCATGTCTTGTTGGATCTATACCATATAAAACATGGTGTTTTTACCACACTAAAACTGTCAGATTAGTTTATGGTTGCTGAAACGCTGGCCAGGCTGGGTATGGGACCCAGAGCTGTGTGAGGGGAGCTGGGGGCGACCGTGTGCCTGCACGGGGGTGTGGAGGCACGCGGGCTTGCGGGACAGACAACGGCGGGTGTGGAGACGCACTTGGAAGCTGTTTTTCCCCTTTCTTGGGACTCACTCATGCCTGACCAGCGCTGTGGAGCCGGGTTTGCAGGGGTGACGGGACTGGAGCCCTGCCTTTGACATGTGCGTGCACTTGCAGCTAGGCTGAGGTCAGAGCAGAAGAATGCTGCTGTAATTATGGCTGCAGGCAAGGGCTAAGCATAATGGGAATCAGGGTCTGGCTCAGCCAAAGATTTCCTCTGTGATCCTGGTCAAGTCACTTAATTACTTTTGCCTCATTTCTCAGTTGTACAGTGTATATCCTAAGGCTTCAGTTACCTGCCTTGTCTATTTAAATCAAATGCTCTTTGAAGCCAGGAGTGTACAATGAGACTATACTGTTAATTGGAGTCTCTGGGTGATAGTGTAATTGTGTGTAGTGTAATAACAACGTTTCCCTGCAATTTGCATCAGCTTTGCCACTGAATCAGACCTCTGCAACGCTCACAGTTTCATACTGCTCCTGTTGAATATCGGTGCACAAAACTTAACGCTGGCCTATTAAACACGGGCTAATCTCACTCAAGAGACTTATCACTGAGTTCACTGAAGCCAAAGGCAGACCTCTCATTTATTATTTTCTGGGGTTGGGATTTCCCCCTAAATCCCTTCTTGCGCTGGAGAGATGGAGCGGGAGGCCTGCTACCGTGCCCGCACGCGGTGTCCCTGCATGCCTGGCTGCAGATACTGTGCGTGGTCTAACGTAGGAACTCGTTGTCCCGCTCGGTTCCGCGCAGTTCTTTGGGTTTAGGGCTAGTGGACGTGCGCTCACACGGTGGGAACCAGTTCTGCTCCGTAAAGCTTTGAGGTAAGAAGTTTAGAAAAAGTTAAACCAACCCTTGGTTTTTCCCCTTAAGAGTTAGTGTTGTTTTTAAAGCCTTCTTGCAAAATAGATAAATAAACAAGTCAAGTTTCATTTGCTTTTAAAAGAAACAAGCAGAACACAGAATTAGCAAACTAACCTTTGCCATACAATTTCAGTGACATTTTGAACAGCATTTCATGATTTAGGATGAACTACCCTGACAGAAATGGCTATTTTGTAACTGTAAATACTGCTGAAATCCAAGCTTGTGTAAATATTTTTAAATGGGAGGAACATAGACAACATGTAATGCAAAGTTTAGGCTGATTCTGCTGGAGATTGGATCTGCTAGAGTAACTCAGCTGGCTGTGATGGAGTCTATGGTAATTGGGGCTGAAGTGTATGGCTAAGAACGGATTGTTTTCATAATTTTGTGTGGTAGCGTGCGGTAAGGGAGAAATCCAACCCTGTGTAAAGGGCCTGCATGAATGCCATGAATCTCATATATCCCACTTAAACCCCTCAGAATGGGGCTTAAATGGGAAATTAATCAAAGAAATCAATACAAGGTCAAACAGTGTTTGTTTACCCCCGGAGTAGACAGGAGTGAAAAATTCATTTGCAGTGTAAGTCTATGAAGTTGAGTGGGTTTTGCTGACTTTCAGGATGAATTTGGCTGGGAAACCATGTGAATAATGAGTAGATACAGTTTAAGAAAGCTTACAATTTTTTATGTTTTTTGAGCAAGAGGCCCATTTTTTCCAACATTAGAAATGTGTAGAAGGAGTATTCAGATTCAAAATTTCCTTTTTTTTTTTTTTTCAAAATGGGAATATTTAATCCATCAGAGGAGCCATAGAATTCCTCATATTTAAATATATTTAAAGTGTGTATGTGTATTTTTTCCTCACCTCAAAAGTAAGAGGTGGAGCATTTTATTATGGAAGAGGACCTGGAGAATGAGACAAGTTTTTGCCTGTTGTGAAATGCCCCATCTCAGTCTGGATACACGGTGGGTAGATTTTCAGCTGTCACCTAACATCTTGTTTCTGCGCCTGTTTAAATCAGCAGAGAAAACTCGTAAAATCTTTGATGATGGGTGAGCAGTTTAACTCTGAAAATAGTATACTACAGTTTAATATGGAAAAGGTCGGATCTAAAGCTGTGGATAGTCTGCAGTTGCCATTAACCTATGAATTAGTCTACACACATCCTTGCCACCTCACAAGAACATTTCTAGTAAAGGTTCTTCCATCTCTGTGTGTGTGCATATGTGTGTGCATGCATAAGATATACGTGTAGAAGCAGCTAAGAATTTGCCAGGTGCACCTTCTATTAATAGTAGGAGAGAATATACTCCTCCAGCACAGCCTCTGCTCGCTTTAGATAAAGGAGCTGTGAGATACTCCCTATATAATGGGCTAAATCATACCAAGGGTATTCATTAATAAAAGTGAAGATTTAAGTGAATATGAGTTTAAGTAAATGCGTAATTCAGTAAAAGAGCTGTGTAGTTCTCTGTCTCACATGTTTATATGCGCATATATGTAGATATGTATCTAGACAGTGTCATGGATTTAACTGCAGTGGTGACTTCCTAAGATGAAGCCACGTGCAGAGGGAAAGGAGCGGGTATTTGTTGCTAACTCTGAACTTTGGTTTATGAGGGTCCTGTTACAGTCCGTGAGGAGAGGTCAGTGCCACCAGAGGATAAACCAAAGTGCCTGAGCAAGTTAGGCTATTAACTTTTTTTCTAGCAGCTATATTAGGTGGTGAAAATATTCTCTGAATTTCAGACATCCTAACATTGATCCTATTTATATCTGCATCGTCTGAAAAGGTAGGATCTGTCTGCTGTAGGATGAGACAGACACATGGCAGTACTTTCATCCGCTAAGTTCACTAAAACACTGACCTAACTGAACAAAATGCTTTAATATGTGTGATGGGTTTTGGAGTCTGTAGCTTGGAATTATTCCTTCTCTTTTTTTCTGTAGCTTGGAATTATTCCTTCTTTTCAGTTACGCTAATGCATCTAATAAATTACCAACTATAGGGATACCTTAATGCCAGACAAGGAGCTGCTGCTTCATGCAGTCCATTGACATCTGTAGGTGCTTTTGATGTTGCTGGGAGTTTTGCTCTTGACTTGAACAGGGCCAGGATTTCTCCTGAGGAGAGTGTTCCCACAAGCAAGGACAACTTGCATGAGTAAAGAGCATCTGGACTGGTTTGTGTGTGTCTTTAGATTTCCTCTCAGCACTACTTAAATGTCCCAAGAAGTAAAATAAATGCTACTGATGCATTCATGTCCTTTTCAATTTGTGTAACACAAAACAATAGTTTCCACTTGTATTGTGTGATTTATGTTTCCATAATGCACAACTGGTGCTTCGACATGCTGCAGAAGAGAATTTGTTGGACACGGTAATACTGGTAGAAAAATGTTCTCTCTATTTAGATGTCATGACTATTTTCTTTCTCAAGTGAAAATTCTAGTGTCACATACAAATGTTACCTTTTCCCCTGATTATCTTGTACAAAGCTAATAGTTTTGGAATAGATACAGATTTTTAATGCAATGCTATGGTTCTGGCTTATAGAAAAATGGATCAATTACCAAGGCAGGCATCAAAGAGGGAGACTGCCCTAAGTTATAAATGGCTCAGTCCCTTAATTCTGTCATAATCCTGTTTGATATATAGTTCTCAGTGCTGCTGAATCCTTTTAGGGCTCTTTGATCAAGTGAGTACTTTCAAATGTGATGCCTCCTGTCATCTAACCCCCTAAAAATAACACAACTTGCCATTTAATTTCTGGAAACATTCGTTTTCCCTGCCTTTTTTTTTTTTTTTTTTAAGTAGAGAAAACAAAAAGCCTGACTTTCAAATTAGCTAATTTAAGGAGAGAAAGAAGGACTATGGGAAACAAGACTTTTTTTTTTTTATTTATCAAAGGCCCACTCCAGTATTCCTGCTTAGGCTGATGGCCTGAGCTCTAGCAGAGACAGGACCAGACCACCGGTACTTCTGCATCAGCCATTAGATGCTGATATTCTAGGCTTCACTGAGGGCTTAATTAATTGAGGATATCAGATGTGTGAGAGATGCCAGAATATCACAGAAAGCATCTGTTTTCAGGAGTAACAAATGATTTGGCATTTATTTGGGGACACCTTACTGGATGTCTTGAAATCCAACTCTAAGGAGCAGATCTCTGTACAGTGCCTCAGGTCTGGCTTTTTTCAGCATCCTGATGAGTCTTTTCCAGATCAGGTCATGGGACTCATTAGATGTGCACGTTTGACATAGATCCTTTTCTTCCTCCCCATTTTTAAAAGAACACCAGGAAATTGTACAGTTACTAAGCCTGAGTTAATATTTTTTATATTATGGCGATGTGGTGCCAGAACTCCTGCTTTTCTGTTGGGCACTATAACTGCTGTAACTGCTAGTCAAAATCCAGCTCTGTAAGGAGGAAAAGTATTCATGGAAATGGAAGGTTTAATATTTGGCATATGAGGTGGTCTTTGTTTTCCTTCTCCTCTGCAACCTCTGCCACTAAGTTACGTTCAGCATTGGTATTCTTTCTTCCTGTAACCAATATGCACCCAGGTAAGCTGATCCATCGACTTAATAGGCAACTCAGGAGAGTGAGGGATTGTAGGATCAAATTGTCCAGCCTTGTGCAAGGTTTTCAGCTCTTCTAGTTGGAAATTGGCAGCTCTTGGAGCTACACTTGGCAGTTTCCTGCAGGAGAAGCTTGGTTTGGGGCACCAGAATCCCAGGAGGAGGATGTAAGTCACAGACAGGAATGGCTAGCTCAGCACCTCCTTTTTTACCCAGCCAGTCCTGTTTTCCAAGAGATCATTTATACCCTGGAAAGAGAAAACATTGGAGGAGTGTGCTTGAGGTGAGTCTTGCAGACCTCTCACCAATGTGAAATGCATTTGAACTTTGTACTCTTGGAAGCTATGGAGTTGTAGGCTCCGTAGGGAGCCATGGCTCACACCGTGCACACCCAGCAGTGGCAGCCTGCAGAATTTGGCTTCTTTCGTACCTTTGCACCTCAAAAGCCAATCTGCTCTTGGCTTTCTTACACATGACTGTGACCTGTCTTCCTGCGGACGTCTCCCTTTGAAAGGTAAAGACGATAGGTTAAAGCTTCAATTTCAGTGTAAATACTCCTAAAAGGTAGATTAAATGTCCATATCTGTCCCTTAGATCAATTAGATTCACATACAGTCTTCCAAATGAAGTGATGAGGCCATAACAGCCAACTGCTGTCATGAGACTAGGCTGGCTTGTAAAAAGGGCTACGCAACGATGTAGCTGCCTGCAACCATAGAGGACTGGGTGCTTTCTCCCACAGAAATAGATCATCCCAACCAAGCCCATGTTCCTGTTTCAGACCAGCTCTCCCTCAGCATTTAACAAGCAGAACAGACCATCCCAGACATAGTTCCAACCTGTTCAGATGTTATTCTGCTTCTGCCTACAGGTTATTGTATGTTCAGCTGGAAACCTGAGCATTTTGAACTCCTGAACCACCATCTGCTCAATCTATACAGTCTGTTTATCAAAGGGTTTAAGTGCACTGTAAGGTCCAAACCATTTTATGGAGCCCTGCCAGCTGAAATGAAATATTAGTTGCTGTATATTTTGAAAAACTGTCGCTTTGTACGCCAAAAGAGCTTGGAGATCCCAGCTGGTAATCAAAGAGCAGTGTCGCATTTTTCATGGTTAGGGGCTCCATTGGTCTCCAGATTCTTTAGAGACCTAACTGATGAATTAGCCAATCAAATTTAGATCTGAATTAAATCCAAAACGCCATCACTGAAGACCTGTATCACCAACAATAACAATCACTGCAAAAAGTCAAGCCTTGTGAAAATAAACACACAAAGCGTCTATGCAGGATGTTTAGCTTCGCGTTCAATAAATCCCTCCTTAGAAAACAAAAGCTAAACACAAATGTGATCCTGCAAGCACTTCTCCCTAGGTAGAGATGTCCTAATCTGTCACCATTAAGATCAGAAAGGGTTTGCTATTGATTTCTGTGGGTTAGATGCTAGGGCTCCTCTCATTCCCCCCAGCCCACAGGGCAGATCACTGTGGATAAGAGAGAAAGCAGGCTTTAGGAGGCTTCAGTCCTTGGTTCCGTAATGCAATTAGTGACATTTAAGTCCGATTCTGCACCTCACCCAGTGCTCTGGCTAATCCAGTTAGGGCTACGCTCTGAGATGTGTGCTTCTGGAGTGGATTGCTGGGCCTTAAACCTGACCTAGTGTCAAGTGAGAAACATACTCTTTTAGACCTTTTATTGCTCTGGATCTTGTGCTGGCAGTGTGGCAGCAGTGCCTTTCGCCAGCTTTGGACTCACAGGAGCCATGTGCAGCTGGTCTGAGGATGGGTCAGGGATGCAGGATTCGAGGGCGAGAACAAGGCAGAGGTGAACACCGTGTAGCTGAGGCAGTGCCTTTGGAAGGTGCTTGCTCCAGCACCAACTGCTTCCTAGTTTCACAGACCACATGTCCTGAAGTAGGCATCTCATGGTGGGACCTGGGAGGTGAGGATTGGAGTACATGAGGGAAATTGTAGATCTCTCTCCTTTTCCTATATGCGGCTTCTTGCAGTGAACATCTGAGCTAGCCAGAAGCGTGTGATGTCTGCTGCCGTGCTCAGCCCTGCTGACCGGAAAGTCACTCCTGGTACTTGGCAGGGCCTGCCGCAAGATCAGCCCCTGGGGTTTGGAAGGAGGGGGGAGGGAAAGCAGGATTACTCCTGAGACGAGCTCTGAGCACGCAGCTGTCCTAGCTGAGACACTTGCCAGCCTTCTAAAATAAACCCACTCAAGCCACTCTTTTCTGATCAAAGAATGAAGTGGCTTAAGCTGGATAAAGCCCGTGTTGGTGACAGACTTCACTGCTAGGGCCAGCTCATGCGTTTCCTTCATTTAGCAATGGCTTTTAAGGATTTTGATTTAATTCTTTGGGTCTTAAAGATAAGCAGAAAATTCTTATAGTTAACCGTACATTTTTCTTTTAATTATGGAGTTTGGTAGCTTTAAAATAGAATACCATCTCTGCAGTGTTTCCTGTAAAATGTTGTATTAAAATGCATCGTTCTATCTTGCATTCCCTTTTTCCTGCAGCTGGGTTTAACACAGGGTAGCTGAGGAGACCACAACAGAGAGCAGTTTGCTCATTACTTTTCAAGGAGAAATTGTTTTGAGTGGGTGTATAACCTCCAGAGCCCCAGAACACATCTGATTTCCCCTCACCTCTGCTGTGACTTGTCCCATGACATGGGACTATCGATAATATACGTATCTTCTTACTGTACTGCTCAGTACATTCTCCTGTAGGTAGATCTGGTTAGAAAGCACTTGAAGTTTCCTTACACATCTCCACTTCCCCAAGGGATCAATGTCTTGATGGATCACATTCAAACACATTCAACGTCTCACGGAGGGTGTGTGAAAGGACAACAGAATCACTTTCACTCTATCCATATCCATTTCCTACTGCACTCCCTGTTTTACAACTATTGGCATGCCCGGAGGGAACAGCACTTCTCAAGGTCACAGGAGGTGGAAAATAGCCCCTGTCAAGGTACAGAAACTTTTGAATCGGGATAGCAAAGGCATGACCTTTTTCTAACTCCAAGGAGAAGTTAGTGGGATTTGGTGATGGTGGCAGTGTGTGTGTGTACAGTGGGGTTGCGGTGGGCTGGGGGCTTTTTTAGCCTTGTCAAATAAGGTTAAGTGCTTATTTTTAAAAAGGTGATAGTAATCTTTGCATTTTCAGGGTAAGAATAATTTTCTGAGTTTCTTGACTTTGCATTACCAGGAACAAAGGAGAATATGATTCCAGCGTTATCACATTTCACCCTCACTTTACAGTGGCATCCTTACATGTGCCTTGTAAAAGCGCAGTGCAGTTTTATGCACTGTACACTTGCTGTTTTAACTAAGTAGAGCTGTTACATCGGTATTAAAAAGGAGATTCTGACAGACCATAGCCTGGGAGTGTCCAGCAGTTAACAGTCACTTGTAAGATGAGTTTTTACTGTGATTCTTGCAGGGGTGGGAATTAAACCTGAATCTTCCACATCCAAGATCGAGAGCCGGAGCCGTTTGGTTTCAGAGAAAGAAGGGAAGTACATTGCTTCCTCGCAGCCTGGAGATGGAACATCAAGTCCCCGTGAATCTATCCTAGCAGAATCTCTCCCAAATCAAAATGATGTATTTTGGAACTGCCAAAAGGAATGTTTGTCAGTGTTAACGCAATTCACTGCAGTTATGTGTGTTTGAGAGTGAATACAGACGAGGCAAGTGCATGCAGCATCCCACGAGGCATCCAGTTACCGCTGGAACTTTCTATGACAGATTTTTCTAAATTTTTTTTTTTCTAGAAAACTTGATTTATGGAATTTTCTGAGAGGAAATTTCATTATTGTCACAAAAATAGTCATCCTTCATTGGGGAAAGCAAATGAAGTGTTTTGTTTCCCCTTAGACTTCTTGAGTTTGTGGTTTTTAGAACCAAATTATGTTTTAGGTCCCATTGACATGTAATCTGTTTCTACCCCGACTGCCAGGTTGTCTTATGGGAGTTGTTTTCTAGTGCTGCATGTACCAGAGCACCAAACTTCATCATCATTAAGCCAGCCTTAATCTTGCACAATCTCCAGCTGAACTAGTGCTTGTATCACAGGAAACCGCTGACTGTCAGCTGAGTAAGGGGGATCTTTAACTCAAATCTAGCGTCCATATGCCAGAAAGGCTGTATTAAACAGGGAACAGCTGATTTTGCTCTGCAAAGACCCGCAGATTTCATAGCCTTGTAAAAGCAGGAACCAGATGTATATTTTAATGAAATTTAATGAATTCAGTATTGGGCTGCCAGCAAGGGAGGGAAGCAGAGATGATAGGAACTGAAGTGAGGTATTTATTCATTTCTTTGCAGAATTTATTGGGTCAAAACCAAGAAATATTTAAGCTGAGCTTTTCAAAGGGATGTAGATTCCCAGCTCCCACTGATAGTCAGGAGCTGCGGGGCATACTCTTGATTTTTCTGGAAAATCTGAATGGCCTCAATGGATTTTTTTCCCTACTCTTTTTTGTCCTTGAAGTGCTGTGAAACGCGTGTGGTGATGGGTAAATCTTTCATCCCTGAGAAAGGTGGTTTAGGTAATGTCTAGCATCGTGCACGACACTCTTAAAGTGCTAGTCCTAGCATCCCAGATGATTCCTTAACTTTAGAAACTTGCCAGATAGGGATGTTTATTCTCCTCATTTTACAAACTGGAAAACCAAGAGACAGAATAAACTACATGTAATAACATAACTGAATCAGAAAGATACTCTGGATTTCCCAACAGATTTATTTTTTCACATGTTCTGCTAGCGTTGGCTCAAATTTATCTTGTAGCAGTGATAGCATTCCCATTAGCGCATGACTTGGATGGTGGTAGGTTCCATATAGGTTAATAAAGAAGTAGTGTTTCTGCAAAGGCTTTATAGCCTGAAAAGATCACTGCATGCCCTGTGTGAGGAGAGCTGCTTAAAATCAGCCTGCTGCTTCTTGTGTGGAAGGTGACATTTCAACATATGTGGCTTTGCCCAATTTACACTTTTTTTTTCACTTTACAAGTGATATTTTGTAAATATTTGTCAATTCGCTGATGGTTTTGCCTCTTGCAGCCTTGAACAAAGCTTTTTATTGTTAGTGAACGTATCTGCCTTTCTTGGCATATTTCCGTTTCATTCTTAGGATTCCATATGTTTTTAACATACTAAAAAGAAATTCTTCTTATTGCTGTTAATTCTGCTGACCCTTATATCCTTTTACCTCTCTTAGCAGTTTTCTACAATTCTTAGTTTCTCATTTTTATCTGTAGTTTTCAATTCTCTTCCTCTTTCCACTCCTATTTGTTATCTATTTTATTTATATTTAGATTTATTTATATATTATATAATTATATTTATTTATATACAGAGTTCGCGTTGATAAATAGCTGCTTTTCCTTCCCCCTCCATTTTACCCACTGGCTCCTTCTTTCCTTATTGTGTCCTTCAGAGCTAATTAGTAATGCTCTCAGTAGCAATCACAACTTTCTGTTTACATTCTTTGTGCTACTGTAAGTGGCAAGGTTGGTTTAGCCAATAGTTGTGCAAAAGCAGCCAGATCCAGGGCAAGTGAAGGGCCAGGACAGAAAGAAACCTAAAGACATCCTTTACATTTGACTCGACTCTTACTCCCTCCAAATGCCCTAGGATGGTGACTGACAAATTTCCACTTGTCCTTAGGGTGACTGAGGTAGATATAAATAAACCACAACACGTGACCTAGCAAGGAGCGTGAAGGGTTGAAATCCCATCCCAAATAATCAATCCCACTGCAATTTCCTAAGTAAGATTGGAGAAGGGATAAGAGTCAGCTGGACTGAGCAGCAGTGATTAGCCTCATTTAGCCTGAATTGCCTAGGAATGGTGAGGTTGTATAATTGTATAAGTGACTAGCTGAGCAAAAGCCTTGGAGGGAGGGTCTGGGTTTGTTCCTAGGTGATAGAAAGCAGTTGGCCATCCATGAACTGTGCGACTCTAGAGTTCCTGTGCAAATTGCTACTAGTTCATTGCCTGCTCAGTGCAGAAATTTTGTGAATGGAAGGGGCAGCTCCTTGCTCAGGAATTTACTTTTTTTTTTTTTAAAAATTTCTGCCATATTCTTACAATAGCCATTGCTTTTCATTCTCAAATAGAGACCTGTGTGTTTCTATGTTGAGTTCTTGCAAGCAGAATTAAAAGTACTCTTGGGTTAGACCAAGACTGATCTCTAGGATGCTGCTGGCTCACCTTGTGGAAAAGTGATGTATGCTTTGGCTTGAGAAACAGGCTCACGTTAGGGGACCTGGCAGCAGAGTAGCAGGTGTGTTGCTCGCTGCAAATGAGTTCCCCTGGCAGCGCTGTGCGGGGATGTGTGCCTACTGCTGATCAGTACTTTGCCTGGCTCGAGCTCATTCTATCAGGCTTTGCTTTTCTGAGCACTTAAAATCAATATAAATTAATAAAAAGAAACCCAACAGCCCATAAACAACATTAGCTATGGAGCTGTTAAAATGCAAGTAGTCAAACTATATTTAATCCACTTTCTCATGTTAATGCTGTGCAAGGGTGCATATTTAAAATGCTACTATTAGATTAGCAACAGATGTTGCTCAAAGGAAACAATAAATGATTCTTATGGAGAGTTATTTTGGAGGAGGCTTCTTTGGGGCCATCCGAAGAAGTCAGCTGGGCCGTATGTGTGCACCAGCCGCTCAGTGCAAAGCGACTCTCAACTGTGTGCAGAGTCAGGCCTGCCTCCTGCAACCAGGAGTCCTCCTTTGGTGAGACACAGCAGGACCAGCTGCTGCGAGCAAGGCAGCTGAGCCACGCAGGTGCTCAGACCAGCGCTGCGCTGGCGCCTGCCTGTTCGGGCCACCTTTCAACTTGTCAAAAAATGGACTGAGTTTCATTATTGCTCTGAGATCTGTTTGTTCCCAACTCAGCCCCTGTCTGGCTTCAAGGTAGCATCTTTGTAGTTCTCTGAAGTTCACCGGAGATGTCCATGCTTTTGATAAAATAACAGTGTTTAATGCTAAATGATATATCCATGTCCTTTGGGAAGTGTATCCTGTTGTAGGGTTCATTTCAGTACAGTCCTTACTTCCAGTGATACAACTTCTTCCTTGCTTTGTGTGTCAGACTTACCTGGTCTGACATAATTGTCCAGTTTTAATTATTTTAAGTGTTCTGGCATAATCTAGCCCAGTGCTGAAGTATTTCCTTTCTACTTCATTTTTGTAGAGACATGGAATGATCCCCTCTTCAGTAATAAGGCTCAACCCGGTCACTCAAGTTCCAGGGAGCTTCTGAAAGCACAAGGCTCTCTATGCCTCAGTTGCAGCACCCAAAAAGTAAGTAAAAACACTTGCTTCCTTTGTGACACACAAAAGAAGTGCTACATTTTGGTATAGACACAGAGTGGAACATCCACCCTGCAGTCTCGGTGTCACAGGGCTGGAGATGGTAAGAGGAAAGGGGAAGGAAGGATACGGCTATACTTCATACACCTCTGTGGAGAGCTTCCATGAGCACTAAACTTTGATGGAGGATGCTCACAACCTTGCTACTGCGTCCTACTTCAACCCTAGTGTCTCAAAGGAACCTGAAACCACCATCTTGACTGGTTAGGACCTCCCTGCACAGAAGAGCTGTGCAGAGAACAGGGAGAAACTGAGAACACCTATTAGGACAGCAGGTTTGAGGCTTTCTTTTGGTTGAAGCAGAGACCAGACTTTCTTCTCAACAGCCTACGTTTCAGGAAAACACCCTTCCTTCTGCCTCAAGTAGATAGACACATGCCTATTTAGACCTCTCTTCCTTCTCCGATACATGTGTGTGGGGGGGTTATGTACATATATATACACCTATATCCCATAGCCACCCACCCCTCTTCCTATTGTAATGTTTTTTAAACATTTGTGATTATACAGCATCTTGTAAAGAATTAAGAAGTTCATAATTATTTATAAAGTTAATACTTATAATGAAATGGTTGCACTTTGATGTCTGTATATGTTTTCTAAGCTAGGATGACCTATATTGTAGAGGTATTATGTATACTAGGTGATGCAGGGATTGGCTTGGGAATTACCCATGTTTAATGAACACTAAAATTAGAATTTGACTGAAATCCACATAAATGGCTCGACAGCAAGTTCGACTGCCCCTGGGGAGCTGTGGGCAGCTCAAATTTACCCACAGGCATTTTTGAAAATGTTTTTTTTGAATCAGCATAGTGTGCTTTTTGGAGCAGAGAGTGCAGCTTGCACTTTAAACTCCCTTCTCTTCACCTTGTCCCCCATTTTGGTGTTGAAAAGCCCCCCACGGAGAATAGAGCATGAAGTATGGTGCAGGTATAATATATGCTACACTGATGCATTTTTGCAGTACTTGCCGTGGGAAGTCTTCTGCTTTCCCTACTCGGTGGCCTCTTGCTTGGACTCTTGCTATCTTGAATTTCCAAATATTTGGTCTCTTCTGTAGGTATGTGTACTTTGGATAGTGTGAAACCTGGTCTAGCTATTTTATATCTTGCTGTCCACCACACTGCAACACTAAAAGCATGCAACCACAGTGAATCCTAGCTTTCAGCGATGAGGGCTTTTTTTGTTTTCATGTTAGTGACTTGTTCTCTAACTCTGGGGAAAGAGAAATCCACCTGCTGTGCCTTTCTTTTACCATAGGAAAAGGCTTAATTATCCGTTAGGAGGCCTGTTTATATCATGACTGTTAGTTCCCAGTTACTGAAGGAAAAAAGGTTCCAGAAAGAATGATATACAGTACTTCCCACTTTGCACAGGCCTGGGAAAAAAGGCAAGTCTTACTTGCCTTGCGTCAACCAAAAATTGGAGTCAAGAAATACCTTATTTCTATTTGGGAAGGATGAGCAGAAGCAGGCAGTCCTTTGCTCCTTTTGCTTTGTCCCAGCAGCTAACTGGTGACACTGAGCTGTGCCATGTCTTTAGGCTGTCTGCATTGTAAGTGACGGGGCAACAGACCCCTTGGCTTTTGCTGCAGAGCCCAGCAGAAGGGGTTAGAGCTCATGGCCTGTTTAATTCACAGTCCAATCTGCAAGTGGAAAAACATTGCAATTATAATTGTCGCCTGCAGTCAGTGTGAGAATTCTTCATAAGATTCAAGGAGAAAATTGCTAATTTAAGAAGCCAGTGCTCTTCCAGAGAAAACCTTCAGGAAAATGAATATCCCAAATCACAAGGGGAATACATAATTTTATAGGTGGGTTTGTCTGTAGGACTTTGGTTTGTCTTAAAAGGCATATATCTCCTTTTAGGATGTGCCTTTAAGGAGGCTCTGCGTAAAATGGAAAATGGTGACACCGGTTTTGAGCTGTTTTATTGGGGGTTGTGACATGACATGGCTGCAAAGAAGTCAGTCCACCAGTGCCTGGTTACTTGGCACACTCTGGATGCGGTTTTTTTGCAGCTTTCTGCTCCTAAGCCTGAACTGTAGCCCAGCCTTTTAAAACTTCAGTCTGCATTGTTGCTTTTCTTTTTTTCTTTCTATCTTTCCTTCTTTCTTTCTTTTCTTCCCCGCCCAGTTTTGTCTTGCCTCATAGCTGTGGGACGTTGGCTTGCCTGGAAACAGACAAGCCTTTTTATTTCTTTTGACTGCTTCTGCAAAGCTTGATGGGGAATTTACATAATCAATGAGGTAACCCTGTCACCCCAAACATGGAGTCTTTAAAGAGAATAGTTTTATGCAAATTAGATATTGATGGTGTAATGATTAATTGGCCCCAAGCCTTTGTTAATATGCAATTGTTGTAGTGTAACATGCATTTGTAATTATTTTGGTTTAGTTGTTCAAACAAGTGGTGGGCACTTAATTGCTTGCAGCAGTTGAAGAGACAGGATAGCAGAGAGAAAAACAAAGGGCTGGTTAACGTGATATCTGATATAATGTTAGATTTCCTTTGTGTATATTGTGTTACAATGGTCAGATTCTTAGGTGATAAAAATCAGTGCAACTCTCCTGGAGGATATAGAACTGTTCTGACTTCCAGCAGCTGAGGATGTGATTTGAAATGTTCCCGAAGTCAGATTTCAGGGCTGTATTTGGTGTGGGTCATCTGGGAGTTAGGATGGCGAGCTGTATTGTTTATTGCTGATGGTTATTATTATTAAAAAGCAATCACTTTGGTTCCGAAGGTTGCAATGAGTTAAAAGTGTACATTAGTGAGAAGCTGCTTGGAAGACTGTTTCAAGCAAACAAATAAGTATCTGAGCTACTTTACATTCTCCAAGACGCTTATCTGCTCTGTGCGGCTTTCCAGCTAGTTTGACACCTGTTTTCCATTCCTTTTGCCTCTAGATCTGCATTTAGCAGACAGGGAAAAAAGCCTGTTGGCTTTTTTGGAGGTGAAGGATCCTATGTCTCCATAAACGTACTTAAGCTATTGACTGTGTCAGTTTTCTGTAGCGTATGAATTTACTACATGTTTGCTTAGAGAGTACTTTAAAGTTGTGAAGTTTGTTTCCTAGGACAAAGATAATTTGGAGGGGATAGCAGAGGGATCCACCTAGGAACTGTGGACAAAAAGGAAGCAGCTGAGTATTATTAAGATCTTCTAGAAATTAACTTTGTTAATAACTATATATATAAATATGAACTCTGTATATAATAATGTAATTATAATTATAATATATAATTATTATACCTACATAGCAATAGGACATGAGGATAGAAGCTAAAATATGGAATAGAGAAAAGAATGGGAGTGAGTAGAGTGTAACAGATCCTTTTTGGGAGACAGATAGCAAGAGGTTGTTTGACTCTGCAGCAGAAAACAGAATTACTTTGAAAAGGTACGGTTTTTTGTCCTTTATTCCAGCAAATGAGACACTGGAAGTGGGAGGACTGTGTATGTACCATGGGTAGGACTTGGCTTAGCAATGATATGCTGTTAGGAGGCTGAAGGTGCAATCTTTTGGGTTCCTCATTCCTGCTTTGGTTTATTGTTTCCCTGAAGCCCTGTCCTGAATTCTTATGATATACAGCTTATTCTTGGTCACTCAAGTGATACAAAATCCAAGAAGAACCTGCAGCCCATTTATGTCTCATTTAATAGGGCATATTACGATATGTATGCATTGTCCTGAAGTTGGTGCTGGAGCGTTAAATAAAATCTGGTCTTAAAATAAGTTTTTTGCATGGTCAAAATGAATGTATACAATTTTCCCCAAATGATTGTTATAGAGTTGCTGATGAGATCTAGATTTTTTAAATTAATGGTATTATTACTAGGAGAAGGAAGTGTAGAACTTTCAATTGCTTATGAATTCTCTTACGTTACTTTTGTTTAAACCTATTTATGTTAGTGGGGATTAATTATACAGATTCACTCTTTTTTGGTTAATGTCCTTTGACCTAACGGTCAAGTATAAAATGCATCCTTTCTTGTTTTGTATAATATCTACTCTGCTTCCCAAATATGAAAATACCATTTAATCTCATGGTGAATTCATAGTCTTTTTTTTAATGTAGACCTACGAGGCAAGACAACAAATGAATGCTCCTATCATCTATATAAAGAGTTCAAGCAGATGTCTTTGATCTTTTCATTCACTGAGAGACATTAGTGGCAAATGGTTTTAGTTTGATATTGAATGTGCTAAGAATTGATGAAGCTCAGTCATTAATCTGTGCAGCAATATCCTCTTTGCCACCCATTTGAATCTCAGGGAAGTAGGCAGTTTTTCTTATGTTTGGATAGTATTAGCCACAAATGCTACACCAAAACTTTAAATTCCTCTCAACAGAAGAGAAATTAAGTAGGTAAGGAAGAAATGATGCTTTGAGTTGCTAGGAAGGTCGAGTCAAAGGCAAAGTAAAAGAAGGCCAGGCTAGATTTTGACCTGCAGATCCTGAGCTGGCCATATCTTTGCTGTAAAGAGAAAGCAGTACCAAGGGGCCAAAAATAATCATAGATTTTCAGAGGGAGCTTCACAGGCTCCTCTTGAATTCATCGTTGATCATCATGAACATCATGGGCTGTCAGGTAAATTCTCAGCCAGTGGGCAGCTGGTTCAGTAAATCCTTTGTAATCTTTTTCTATACCAGCCAGTGATAAGAAACAAAGAAGCCTCCCCTTATCTAATAGTTAATAATAATATCCAGTGGTTGAGTTAGCTCAGCTAACAACCAGAGGAAGTGTGCAACATTGGCCAGCATCACAAAAAGAGTTAATACCTGTTAAAAAAAAAGGAAATTAAAAACAGACCCAAAGCTAAGAAGAATCCCAGCATCTCCCAGCTCAGATATTGTGTTAGAAAGTGAAGAAGCAAAAAGATGAAGCATTTTACAAACGGCGGAAAAAAACCCAATCTGCTTCAAGTTGGGTCAGGGGGCAAGGATGTCCAGGAAGAAATAAAGTCACAAATTGGCACACATGTGATTGCATTCACCAGTTTAGATGAGATGTACGTCTTAGTAACTTAAAAAACAAATTATGTCTCTTTGGCAAAAAAAAATGTTTCCTATCTTTATACGCAAAGGTGAAAGCAGGAGATCCAGCAGCAGAATAGCTAATTCCAGACATCTACAGCAGCAAGGTTCTCAGGAAACGACTAAATGTTGAGTGAAGTGAACAAATGCTGGGGGAGGTTTCCATGCCAAAGCCAGACCTTCAGGTAGCATTTCATTGCTTTATGTCTCTCCTGTGGCACTCGGTGCAAAGAGGCTGTAGCCGGGTCCTCCCTAGGCTCCGAGCAAGGAATCTCCTTGTCTTAGGAGATATCCCTGTGTGTAAAATTGTGTTGGGGAGCAGACACAGCTGTTGGTCACGGCTCCAGTTGTTTCTGAGGCTAAGGCCTATTAAGAACACCAAGTTTTAATGCAGCATTTTGAGACTAAATGCACTGCATATCCATAAAATGCATCCTAGAAAGGATATAATGAACATGTTTATCTCAGGCCATAATCTGTAAAGGATCCACAGTCCTATCTTAGAGATACCACTGTACATCTGAAAAAATGTTATTGTAGCGAATGAAGTCTCTCAGTTTACATTGGCCCAGAAAATATAATCCACAGTCTTTATTCTCTCTAAGATTGCACATATATTTAAAGTATAATATATAATTTTAAACTCTATATTATTTATCCCTAAGAATGTTTGTAGGATAAATAAAAAATTTGCATGATAAAGCAGACGAGCAATTCAGAGATGTTCTGGTCTCCTGGGTAAATTTGAATTTAAGCAGGTATTGTTATGCATTTACAGAGACGTACGTTGAGAGAAGAACTTTCTTTAAGTATTATACCAATACCCCAGAACAGTTATAAAAATTTAAGCTTCATAAACTGCTTAACTAGTGTTTTCTTAATACTCTTGTAGTTTAAAGAAGCTGAAATGTTTTATTATTACTATTCTTTAAAATCATGTTCTCTTCAACTTCTCCACAAAACTTGAAGCGGATGCTTGTGAGCAAGTTACAGAATGAACCCCACAAGAAATGTTTCTCGGTGGAAACGGACGCAATATTTACTATGGTGATAAGGTACACTCAACTCCGATGCCACATTTGTAATCAAAATGACAGCACCTCACCTACCTTGAACATAAGACACGAGGGTGCCAACTCTATCATCAATCTTTGATTATATTTCATCAGAACAAGACTATTGTCTGTGCTTATGACAGTCTAGGGGACTACAATAATTATTAAAACAAACCCTCGTATATTGCTTTCTGCTAAAAGCGTGACAGGTTTTCATGTAAAATCAATCTCAAGATTAAACAAAAAAATCATAATAAAAGAAGGAAGATAATTTAAATAACTGATTATGTGAAGGTGGTACAGAAAATTATTCTTTCTATTCACACTCTTAAGTAGCTCTATAGCAAATACGTGCAGTGTGTGGTCAAATTGTTTAAAATGCCAGACTGTCGTCTCCCTGAGGCAGGCTGGTTGTGTCTTTGTTTTTATCACTGTAGCTATTAAAAAACTTAGATAGCCTGGAGAGCTAATGAAGATGAGATTATTGCGAAGTTAATTGTGGAAAAGACCCACAATGGTAATGAAAGGGACAGAATTGGTAGTGGGAAGTAAATTCCAACTGCAATTTGTTTTTTCCTTTATTTTCCAAATCACAAAACTAAAGTTGCCAGTTGCATAGTTGCTTTCGTCACATCCCGCTGACCCGTAAATTCTGCAGCGTGAAGTCAGGAATGCTGTGATTGCGGAGCACTTTGTGGCTGCCTTAAAGACCAAGATCCCGCTGGTCTGTGTAGAGTATTGCAAAGCAGCCGCAGCAGGCATGGCCTCTGAAATGCTGGGACCCCTGTGTGCTGCTTGGGGCAGCAGGCGACGCTCGGAGCCCTTTTAGTCAGTTCATTATAATTTCCCTGGTAGGTAGAAATCCAGAATAACTGATTTTATCCATGTTCCAAGGAGAAATGGGAGGAACAGCAGTTCAGGCAATGGATATGGCAGTATCGGCATATGAAGAGTGGATTATTTAGCTTTTTCCATCAGAGACATTCTCCTCAGGGCTGCCTTTCAGAAACATAACAGTGTGAAAAGCATGTGTTCTGTGCTAAGATTTGCTGTATCCCCATGCATTCTCATACAACAGGGAAACCTGTGACCCTGTTAGTTACCCATTGGGCCAAATCCAAAGGTGACATCTATGGTATTGCAAATTATATGTTGGCAGGAGTGTCTAAGGGCTTCTAAATCAATGGAAGTTAAAGCAACTATAAAGAGAGACCTATTTTGACATAAACTTCCACCCTCTTATTAGCTGCTTTTTGTAATTCCTCCCTACCAGTTTCCCATGGCATAACGTAGAGTTTGAGAGTGCTTCTGGCTTAAGCTGCCTCCAAAGCTGGTAATTTACCCAGCCGTGCGCGTCGCCTTCGGGGGCATCCCTAGGAACTGGTGTCAGTCCGTGCCCTTCACCGCTCCCAAAGGGCTCGAGGAGTATTTGCCTTGGCAGGACGCTTTCAGGGCGGGAGCGCCCACTTGTTAAACTGCAATGCAGACTTTGCTGGTAATACAGAAGGTGGATACATGAATGTAGAGTCTGTCTGTAATAATTTGCTCTTGCTGGGTAGAAAAAATGTAACTGGATCCATTATGGTGAACACAGAGTAGGAGACTAAGCATTTAGTTTCTGATGGATGACTCTGTAGATGTGATAAATGTTAGAATGGTTGCGGCAATAATGATTCTATGTTGTCCAAGAGGTTGCATTAATTTAATTAGATTTGTACTGGAGTCTGAGATGACCTGCCTCTACGCAACGTCTTAAGCAGCCAACATGCACCGGAGGTATACAAAAGAGAGGAGGTTGGGGGGGTGTCTGTCTTTTTTTACTTCATAGACAATAAATTCTAGATCAAAGCAAAAACAAGCAATGATATGTGTAATTTTTTAACAGAAACTCTATAAATATTCAGTGCTGCTGTTTGGCAACATTAAGAAATCACTGAAAAATGCAGTCATTGCTAAATGTGTTCATTTGAGAGGTTTGCTGTTACAAATGTGAATCTTCAAAGGCCATGAAACTTAACAATAGCTTTTCAGTATTAGACAGAGAGTTAATTATAACATCTATCACACCAGCAAGGTAACTAAAACAAATCCGGATACCTCTTTAGTTTTCGGCTTGTTGAGTGAATGCTGTCAGAAGGAATTTGCCTCAATGCCTGTGCTCAGTGATGTTATCAAAGTGTCTGTCAGGGAGAGCACTTTAATACTGTTCGGAGGCCTGAGCGAGCGCATTGGGATTGGCAGAGACAGTGACAGAGGTGACTGCGGTAGGTCCTGACAGTCTGAATACAGAATTATATAGTGCAGTGACAAAGTGTTCAGTTTATTTAGACTGGGGAACACGATGTGCAGGAGACAAAGGAGAAGCAAAGAAAAGGTTAAGTTACCGAAATTTTAATTGAGCTCTGAGTGACTGTTTTTGAATAATTGGTTGTGTCAAAACGTAATGATTACCAGCTTGGGAAGCTGCAGCCTTTCACCCTTAGGTCACTGCCTCAAATCTGGACTGTGCTGGTTGTAATGACTGATGTTCAATACCGGCTAATGTGAAAGGAATTGCTGATCTCTGCCCAGCTTCTACTGGATAAGCACCCGCATCACCAACAGCGTGTGCTGGGAGTCTCGGCAAAGGCAGCATCCAGAAGTAATCTTCTCCTTTTTATGTAAGTTCCTTGCTGAGAATTGGTTGTCTGGTATATGAGACCTTGCAGTATTGCTACAGTAGCTTTATTAATGCGGTGGAAAGATGAGAACTTTGCTTTTCAATGTTTCCTGCCTGGCGACTTTTGTGTGCATTCGGTGAAACCTTAGCAATCTTTCACTAACTATAAGGAGCCCTTCACAGCACTAACAGGACTACTGGCAACCAGGGCATCAGTATTTATCACCAAGGATTGTTCTCTAGGGTCTGGGCACAGTCATTTCACTCCATATTTAAGAATATTTTTGAGTCTTCATCTTCCAGAGACAGGGAAATAAAAATAATAGCCGTTGCACAGACAACATTAACCCACACTATCACTCCCCTAGCTGTGTCATGAGCCATTTTTTCTGCCGCTGGAGCTGGTGTGAGATCCGTCGCTGGAAGTCTCCCAGAACACAGTGAATATTTCTGAATACACCTGTCCCTGTATATAGCCGGCCCTGAGCCGCTCCTGCCGAAAACATGCCGTTCTGCCGGCAATGGGAGCTTGGAATAGGGATTTGCTCTGAGGCCTCAGCAGAGCAAAGCAATCCAGCACTGACTGGGTTTTACCATCTGAAGTGTATGTTCCTTGGAACAAGCAGATGAAAAGTTCGTTTGTGCATCCCAGAATAAATTGTAGAAAGGTACCTCTAGGCTGCCAGAGTATTTTCTATGAATACAAGTTGGCCTTTTAATGGTGCTAAAATCACTAGATTTTGTTGGCACCTTTGAAAAATTCCAAATCTTCTGGACAGGCAGCCCAGATGAGAAAGACTCATAAACTTTTAAGTTGATGTTGATTGTTTCCAATGAAACCAGCTCAGCCTTAGCAGCTTTAAGCCATTCCTGGCTTGTATATCCAGGAAGAAATACCTTTCCTGCTGTACTTTTGTCATTGATTTCAAAAGTGAAAGAGGTTTCTCCACTGACTCAGCAGGCCTGGGGAGGACTTTGAATCAGTATCGGTTTTATGAGTTCATGAAATCTTTTCTTATTACCTGAGTTGTTTGGTGGTGAGTGACTTTACACTCTTCAGTGAGAATTGAGTAGGGTGTAAGAAGGCATGTTCTCCTATTTCCTATTCTACTGTGTTACCCAAATAGCTGGATCTTCACGCAGACTCTCGTGGGAATGGTGAAGGTTATGAACCAAGCTGTTTGACTGGTTTGTGGGCCCTCTCCAGACACATTCCAGCTGAGAGCGCTGGCATTTGAATGAGAGAAGGTCTTGACATCTTAATTCTGGACTAGCAGGTATGACTCCCCATGCAAATATAATTTCTTAGAGCATGAGCAAGTAACATATGTCCAGCCCCCGCACTGCAGAAGCCCAAGGGAATGGGCAACTGAAGTCCAAAAGCCAAACATATTTCCTGATTAATTGGGCTCTTGAGGCTTTTGGGTGACATTAAAGAATCTGCCAGTCATTTTTCCCCCTCTCACCTCTTCTTTTAGATAGTAAGTAGTAAAATAACACAAAATCTGCTTTCAATACCTTGTTACGATGAGGCACTTCATTCCAGATGCTTTGTACCTTCTGTGAGACTTCATCCTGTCAGGGGCAGGGTGCATATCTTGAATGCCTACTTCAGCCACAGGAGGAATACAAGCTCAGCTGCTCTTCTTCCAGCCAGGGGTACTGGCTTGCGCAGTGCCCACCGTGTTCTGAAACTGATGGAACGAAGAGATAGCTTTTGGGAAAACAGGTTGGAATTAGAAAGGGAGCCATTTTCTAAAGACAGAAAATATCCACAGATTTAAGAGATTAGTGGAGTGTTAAAAAAGCGTGATTCTAACTCTCTTTGGCTCAGTTCAAGGGGAACAACCTTGAGATCTAAGTGCCTTGACACTCAGAGGTCAGGGAGAGAACCAGAGCGGACATTTTATCTCCTCTGGATCTACAGCGCACAGCATGCATGCAAGGCAGAGTGCTGAGCTTCTTCCACCTTAGGTCAGTGCATTTGTATTGGTGAGAAAGAAATGGCCCTATCTCCAAGAATGCAAACACCACCGCGTTTTTATCTTTTTCTCATATAATAGATAATTTTCCCTGTGTGGTCTGGCTCAAGAGTGTTGACTGTCTAAGCAGCAATTCAGTGTTTTTAAAGAGTTCTATATTTTTATTTATTTTTAACTAGTAAGGGTGGCATGACTGAATACCAGCATCGTGTCTGATGAATCTTGCCACCTCCAGCTGTATCTGAGAAGTGCTGCTGTGTCATCCTGGTCCTAGAGGAAATTCTTTCTCTTTTGTAAATTCCCTAGAGAAATTGCCTGTGTGGGTTCAGCTGACCATTAGGATTCAGCCCCTGACTGCTTGGCCTTACCCCACCCATGTTGAGACAGAAAATCCTAGCACAGTATCAGCAAGGACCATGTTTTTTTCTGTTGCCTTTGCCATGGGATGCAACATGGTTTTACATGATGTGTGTAAGGGGGAGTTCCCCGATGCGGGATAACACCGACGTGTACCAACGAAGCGACAACCTCTTGGTATCCTTGTAAAATTCCACCCAGTTAAAGGGAACTGGAGAGGAGATATATGGCTATTAAAGTAAAACATAACTGGCTGTCAGAGAAAAGTAGTGACAACATGCACCGAAAGCTCTGCCATCTAATGCCTGTCAGCAGGAGCGGGTAGTTTTTAACATCGTTCATATTCCTCAACGAGCGTGCTTGAATTGGCAGAGACAAGGATGGAGTTGACACGGGCAGGTTCTGTCAGCTCAAATCCAGAGGTGAACTGTGTGCATCCGAAACCCGGTCCTGACAGCTGCGTCCAGGCGCGGGCATGTTTAGGAAGCAGGGAACCACGGGAGGGCAGGGGAGGTACCAGCCTGAGCTTCACCTTCTCCCAGAGAGGCAACGTCCGCTCTGAGTAGAAAAAGAAAGGGGGCAGGGAGAGAGAAGGAACAACAAAAAACAATGCCTATTATGTTTCATGTCAATGTTGCTGTCATTAGATAGTCAGAAAGATTTCAAACGGATAAACTCCCCTTTGGGATGGCAGACCGCCTTGGCAGCCAATTTTAGGCCTTGATTTGATTGATAAACTCTTTGTGACAAGGAAGGATAAAAGAGGCCCCTAGTTTGGTACATATAAATAGGAAATTAGCTGGCAAAGTTGTCAAAGATAATTAACTCTCTGATTCTGTGTGTCTATTCAGGTTGACATACTGAAATTATTTAGAAATGCACATGTCAACGCTCTGACAGAATTTGGTGCTGATCAGATAAACAGTTTTTGAGATGCCTGATTGTAAAATGATGTAAGAGCTTAGCTGGTGGTTTTATCATTATGTATTCTCTTAGCAGCAGCAGGTATCAAAAGGCAACACCATCCTTTAATGTGCTAGATTCAGAGATCGGGAGACAAAGTTAAGCGTGCTACTTCACAGCACTTAGCTCGCTTGTTTTGTTCCTTGCCCCTAGGTTAAAAAAAATACTAATAACATGCTAAATTCCTGGGTGTTCATCTGCTCCTCATCCTTTCCCCAGGCACATTGGAAGTAAAAAAGATAAGGGTCTATAAGATAAGAGGTCTGAAAGCCGTGGCATTTTGTTACTTCTTCAGAAGAGATAAACTACTCACTGCTATAATCCCAAACTCAAAGATTGGCAAGGTTAGGAAAGTGCAACAGGAAAAAGTCAGTGACTCTGAACAACGTCTTCATAGTGGCTCCTATTAAAGCAATGACAGAGAACAACAAATATATTTAGCATTGCAAACTCAGCATCTTACCCACTGTCCCTTGTTTACATCTTATCTGGAGTGGTCGGTGTAGCACTACAGTACGTGTCTGGAGTGTACCTTCTGAATGGGATTTGATTTCCAAGTCCCATCAATGTCCTTGGAAAAGTTAAACTCGATGTGTGTGTACGTGTTGTACAGCAGATGTGAAGGCACTGTAGTCTTTCAAAGTAACTCAACTTTGATTCCTTCTTGGAGATTTCCTCTGTCTGAAAGTGTTTTTCGGCCTCCAAAACCAGCTGTTCCTTGGCAGTGTGAAGGTATAAGCACCGTAACATCCGTCTCGAACACGGTATTGATGGAACAGAACAGGCCTTAGTTTTCCTTAAAGCATTAGGAGCTTTGTGTAGGTTGTAGGCTGTAATGACTGATGCCAGAAAGCACCATCACCCCAATTCTGTGAGTGAATGCTATGGCAGCATCTAGTAAACTCACCATGCTGCTCTCAGCAAATTGGGATTTTTAAGCCTCCTGAGTCTAAACACAGTCCGGACACTGACTGTCAAGTCTTGCAGCTTTCTGTCACATCTTGAAAGCTGGCAAGCAGTCCCGATTTTTACTCTGGGATCTAACCCCTAGCTAGGCAGTTTTGCTTGAATGCTCCCCTTTCAAGAGTCTTGTCCAAGGTGTGACTGCTTGATTTGGGGAGGAAATGGGGAAGGAAGCAGAAAGAAAACGAATTAAAAGTTGGTATGACACACCATTGCATTTACCTAGGGGATAAAGGAGGCAATGCTACAAACCACTAGAAAAATAACAGGCATCTTGCATACAGAGTCTCTGCCTTGTTTTGTCTGTAGTGCAAATGACTGTCCCCGTAACCTGCTTGAGCGACTGCTGCTCTCTGAAGCACTGACCACTGTCTGCCTCCTGCCCTTTCTGTGCCTTTCCCACCATGGCTTTCCAGGCAATGTGAGCACGTGAAATCTCTTCTGCCACGCAGAGAGCAAGAGCTGGCACATTCAAATCGGGTCTCTTGTGCCTCTCTGCCAAACCTGCCTTAATATACACAAGCCCTGGCTTTGATCGTGCCATTCGTGAGGAACTCCAGGATCTTCCAAAGACCTACCCCAAAAACATACCACGTACATAACCTCCCACGGGATTCGCAAAGGGGAGGCAGAGGTTCTCTGCAACTCAATACTGATGAATGTGCTACTGTCCTCTGTGTCAAAATGATAATGGCACGTGCATTATTCTTCCTGAGAGCCCCGCAGTTCCTTTTTATCATATTTTGCACTCATTTGTACAATGAACAATGTCTTGCCTCCCATCACTTACTTACACACCAAGAAGCTTTTTGTCTGTTTATAAATAGGGTCTCACTTGACATAACACAATTCATGATATTATTTCCTCATCCATAAGCATTTCTGTAGTGCTCATTTCTGCATTTACATTCTGCAACTATCTTGTACAACTAGGCACCCCAGGGGCCAGGAATTGGGCTTTAGCAGTAAGATCTTATTTTTCCCTTTTTTGCTATTCACCTTAACAAGAGAGTTCAAGAATGATGAAGATCTGTGGTAGTTAATAAGGGAATGGATGCAGGTACCTATTCTAAGTGCAGGGACAGGCAAGTGCTTTATAAAAAGATATCCTAAACACTGATGTCTTTGCTTTATTATGTTCATCATGTCTAATTCATACCTCCCAGCATATGGCAGTGGGGTCTGTTCATAAAGAAACTGATATTCTCATGTATAATGCAGCATTATCTAACCTTCCATATAGATCACTGTTTTAGGATGAGTTATCTTAGAGCTGCATGTCCCTATGTTGCATAGTATCTATCTTACAATAGATTTGTAACTTATCGCAATTGAAACCAAAGGAATAAACTGGAAGGAAATGCACTTTTCTCTTGAGTGGTTCTTGTTAGAGCTTAGTTGAAATGTAGCATCTTACAGAGACTCTGTTTATACACAATTTGATGATGAAGGCTCTGCTGCAGGCAACCTGGAAACATGAAATAGGGCTTTAATCGTAACACTTCCACTTTTCTCCATTGGGAGCTGTAGGTGTGCAGTGCCTTGGAATAGCAAGCTGCTTTTATTTTGATGCCCGATATGGATTTATGTGCCTGGGCTTAGATATGCAGATTTGAAAACAATGTTGGTGTATACCAGAGCTACTCAGAAGCCAGAGGTCTCACAGAATCACCCAGGGCTCCTGGTGGACGCCAAGCTGAACGTGAGTCAGCTCTATGCTTCTGCAGCAAAGGCGGCCAACAGCATCCTGGGCTGCATTAGGAGGAGCGTTGCCATCAGGTTGAGAGCAGTGATTCTTGCCCTCTGCTCAGCACTGGTGAGACACGTCCAGGGTCTGTGTCCGGACCCGGGCTCCCAGAAAGACTTGAACATACTGGAGAGAGTCCAGTAAAGGGCTACAGAGATGATTAAGGGACAGGATAATCTGGCATATGGGGAGAGGCAAAGAGAGCTGAGGCTGTTCAGCCTGGAGAAGGGAAGGCTCAAGGGATATCTTGCCCGTTTGTATCAATATCTGATGGTGGAGAGTAAAGGAGATGGAGCCTGACTCTTCTCAGTGCTGCACAAGTTGAAATACAGGAAATTCTGTTTAAATATCAGATTTTATTTTTTCAATATAAGGGTGGTCAAACACTGGAGCAGGTTACCCAGAGTGTGCGTGGAGTCTCCATCATTGGAGGTGCTCAGAACGCCACTGCGCATGCTCCAGAGCAACCTGCTGTAACTGACCCTGCTTGAACAGAGGAGTTAGACTAGACTGTCTCCAAAGGTCCCTTCCAACCCCACGATTCTGAGATCCTGTGAGTATTTCCTATACAACTGGAAATATGACTCATAGTATGGAGCTGTCTTTTCCACAAAAGACAAGCATTCTTCTAAGGAGAAGTGCATAGGTTATTATGCAGGAATGCATAACCTATGAGGGTTATTATGATGCATAATAACCTGAGGGATGGGATGCCATCCAGAGGGACCTGGACAGGCTCGAGAAGTGGGCCCGTGTGAACCTCATGAGGTTCGATAAGGCCAAGTGCAGGGTCCTCCACCTGGGTTGCGGCAACCCTCGGTATCAATGCAGGCTGGGGGATGAAGGGATTGAGGACAGCCCTGTGGAGAAGGACTTGGGGGTACTGGTGGATGAAAAGCTGGACGTGAGCCAGCAATGTGCTCTCACAGCCCAGAAAGCCAACCGTATCCTGGGCTGCATCAGAAGAAGCGTGGCCAGCAGGTCGAGGGAGGTGATTCTGCCCTCTACTCCACTCTGGTTGGACCCCACCTGGAGTACTGCGTCCAGCTCTGGGGTCCTCAGTACAGGAAAGACATGGACCTGTTGGAGTGGGTCCAGAGGAGGGCCACAAAAATGATCAGAGGACTGGAACACCTCTGCTGTGAGGAAAGGCTGAGAGAGCTGGGGTTGTTCAGCCTGGAGAAGAGAAGGCTCCGGGAAGACCTTATTGTGGCCTTCCAATCCTTAAAGGGGGCTTATAAGAAGGATGAGGACAGACTTTTTAGCAGGGGCTGTTGCGATAGGAGAAGGGGTAATGGTTTTAAATAAAAGAGGGTAGATTCAGACTAGATATAAGGAAGAAATTTTTTACAACGAGGGTGGTGAAACACTGGCGCGGGTTTCCCAGAGAGGTGGTAGGTGCCCCATCGCTGGAAACATTCAAGGTCAGGTTGGACGGGACTCTGAGCAACCTGATCCAGTTGAAGATGGCCCTGCCAATTGCAGGAGGCTGGACTAGATGGCCTTTAAAGGTCCCTTCCAGCCCAAACTCTTCTATGATTCTATGATTATGTCCTGGAGCAGAAGTAACTTCCTCATAGCTTGTTGGCAGATGCTTGACACATCTGTTTGCTTTAGACTTCTACTGAAAAGACATTTCTGTTCCTGCATCACATGTGTCAAATTCAGCTTCTGGGGAAATGTACAGATGTTCACACACAGAGGAGAAAAAATCATGCCACAGGAGTATGTCGTGGTCGTTGATACATCATACAATGTATTAATGAGGAAAATATGTTTCCTCTAATTAAAACTTCTTGCCTAGGCTTAAGATACGTTGTGATTTCAACAGGCTTTTATATGTGTGTGGTTAAATAAACACGTTGGATATGTGTGTGCACAATGATGCTCACATGCCACTCTTTCCATCTAGCTGTAAGAACGAGCCCAGTGTTGATGGTGAGGTTGTTGCGGGGGTTTTGTTAGGAAACTGCATGCCAATACTTCTGTTGCCTTTCATCTGCTACTTCTTCGCGTGGTTTTGCTCAGGAAAGTAGTTAGAGCACTTATGGAACAGTCTGAGACTTCTTAGGGGTTAAAAGTGGCAAATATCTGAAAAACAGGGTAGAGTGCTTCATGTGCCGTGAGGGCTGGGAAGCGGTGGGGTATGCGGGGAAATAAACAGGGTGAGAAAGAGGTCTCTTGCTCGTCTTCAATTCATAGTTCTTGTGGAGCTTAAAAAACAGTAGCTATTCCGTTTGATTTCCATATGTTGGCCATATGATCGTGCCGTCTGTGCATATCCTTTTTCCATTTCCCCGTACTTGATTTCCAGGCAGAATTCTGTATCTTTCAAAGGTGCAGTAAATTTTACTGTTAGTGGGTTTGGGAGCTTGAGTCTTCTCTAACAGAGTATGTAATCTTTTTTTTACCCAGTTCCAGACCTGACAACCTTCCTACCTGTTTTCCTCCTCAAGTTTTCTTTTTCCATCAAATAGGACAAAATGTGTGGTCTTGAATGATGTGAACAGGCGATCTCTGATCGTTCTGCTTCTGCAGTCACATCGTCATTTGGGGGTTTTGTAGTCTCCTGCTCTGCATATGGGGCCAAAAGAGTTCAAGCTGTGAATAATGCAGTCTTCTTCCAGTATTATTGAGATGCCTACTACCTAGAAAACTCAGGATACCCTTGTGGTATCTGACTTTAATCTCATCTGTGCCAGAAGCTTTATACAATTCTAGGGAAGCTGGTGTCCACTTCGGGGCTCCAAGGTCAGGATCCAAGCCTGAAACTGCTCTTTGACGTGACTTGCAGCCATCAGCAAGAGCACATCTCACTATCTAAGGTATTATAGCTAAATGCCGTTCCCCTAAAAAGGCAAATATTGAGGCATTTCAGGTATCACACTCTGGTAACTGTTGCCGTATGCATTTCCCTGAAAATTCTGACTCTCATTACACAGAGGGAACAAAAATCTCAGCGTTCAGGGCCCACATCTGCTCCGCAGCTGCAACAAACATTGAATTTATCATCGGCTTTTGTGATGCAGGGTAAACTATGACAAGTCTTGTCTTCCTAGCTAATTAATGAAAGGTCTTGGGAATATCTCAGCTTGAGAAAAGGAATGCAGGAATGGAAAAAGGGAACGACTATGGAAATTTTTTTTACAGGAGAAGGGAAAAATGAGCCTTAGTAGGAAAGAAAGAATAGAAAATAGATTTTTCCAAACTTCTTTTAGAAAACAGAATTACAAAATCAATGGATAAAAGGCAATTTGCTGGCTCTGCTGATGATTTGGATTTTAGTAATGCATTTGATGTGGTTTCTCATGACATTCCTGCTTGCAAAACAAGTTTACACATTGGTTTGGGTATAACCATTGTGTCATAAGGACTGCAAACTGGCTGAAGGATAATTATTAACAGCAATGTATTGTGTTTTGGGGAGGTGTTTAGCAGAGGTTGGCACCAAGATGGGATTTATGTTGATTCTTAGCTACTGGTAATGATCTGAAAGAAGGCTGTGCTAATAAAATCTTTAGATGACAGTCACTTGAGAGATTGAGTGGACAGTGAAGCTGTCCAGATATGTCCAAATAGACCTATAGGGGATGGACATATGAAGAGAAAACAGCACAATGCCATGCAATATGGAAAGTGAGAAGCTAATACATGAGGAAAACCTCATTCTGAGGGAGAAACCTAGAGCATTTTGCTGACAGAGACCTGAGGTGACAGATAACAGAAAATTAAATACGAATTTGTGGTGCAATGACATGGCAACAAGAAAGTCCCAAATGGGATGGGGAATAGAGGTAGGATTTTTTGACCAGAATTATAACCTCTCTCAGGACAGTCTGCTCCATTTTGGGCACCTCAAGACTAGACTGGGTGGAAATTCAGAGAAAATCAGAAAGTTTATGTGTACATGTGTGGATGTGTTTACGTGCACCCAAGTGACAGTGGCTCAGTCTCTCTGAGAACTGCTGAAACTGAGGGCAAGGATATGAACGGGTAGTGACTGTGTGTAGGAATGTGAAAGGCATAAACACCATGGCATTAGAAAAAAAATGATACAGGGTTTTATTGAGGGATTGCTAAGAATAATACAACTGAAACTATCAACTGGAAAATGGAAGCAGGATATTAATGAAAACGTCCTGAATGAATGAGATCATTTAGGCTGGAACATTCTCCCTTGGGTCTTTTGAATTCAGTTTGGGGAACACACTCAGCACAGCGCTGTGGGGATGCAGTTCTGCCTTCGCACTGGAGGGTGGGTGAGTCGAACTGTTTTTTAGATTGTATGAGCTTCTCAAGTCTGCAAGATACTGTGCTTCCTGGGTTTTCACTATTTGAAGTTTTCCACAGAGCAAACCCCATGTCAACCACAAGTGAAAAGTCAAAATTGTCCTCTCCATTTGGCCTGAACAGGCCACCTGAGGCCTCCCTGAGTTATATGCTTATCAACATTTCAGCGTCTACACTTTCGAAGGTCTGTGCAATGGAAGAATGGTACAAAACGTGCAGGACAGTGTGGCCCTTCTGCACATGGGTAGGCGCACCCAGAGGCCTACACGATTGCTGCGTGTAGAAACATAGGTCTGTGCAGACAAGGCTGAGGGGGTGTGGACAGACAGATTAATGTGAATTTGTGCGGTTCGTTGGTTGTGCAGAGCTTGAACAATCAAATCCCTTCAGTTCACTCTGCTAACTGGATTGCTTATGACAAAATCACAGCTTTTTCTGCAACCCTTTTTAATCTCCATTTTGAAAAAAATTGGAAATGACATGGTAAAGTAAGACCAATTAACATTAACAATTGCAGTTTATTTGCTTCCACTGTTTTACAGTGTGCAGTCTGGTAGAGCAACATGCATTGCTATTTTGGAGACATCAAAATAAATAAGTAAATAAATACATAACCCTGTGGGCTTACAGATTGAGTCAAAGAGCAGGAGATTATTCCTGGCACTGCACTCAGAAAAAAATGTTGCCTTTGAAAACACCAGACATTGACAGTTTTGCATCAGGACAAAATTAGGATGAGGTGGAATCTCTCCATTCACATTGTGCCAATTCAGCAGATGTTTCAGACAATTCTGGAAGGTAAAAAGAAATTAATAGAGACTAGAAACCAAAACCAACCCCAGATCCCTTGAGACAAAGGTTACTATTTCTCCTCCTATCAACTCTCCTTTATATGTAGTGAGATAGGGTTATCTAAGCATTTACATTTGTATTCTAGTACTGCGTAGCACCTTTATACAGAAAAGATGCCAAAGCTTTTAACAAAGAGGGTGCGTGTCATTATCTCAATTTTCCAGGTAAGGAGACAGAAGCACACAAAGGTGCTAAGACTTGCTGGCAAAGCACACAGTAAACCACGGCAGAGCCAAGCACCTGATAGATGATCCTGTGTGTTTGCCTTTGGGCCATGTCATCTGTCATCTTAATGGTACAAACATTTTGGATTTAGTCATACTGGAAAAGCAGAGGACTTAGAAAAAAAAAAAACCACTCTAGAAATTTGCTAACTAAAATCAAAACATCCAATTTAAAAACTTCTAAGAAATAAATGTGGTGTTATTGTTCTCTGCAAGGGAAATGCTCGCAATTAGAGCTTTATAAATGCTAAGCTATGCCCACCCTCATTCCACAAATTAAAACCAGCTACACTTGAGAGAAGCTACTAAGAAGAGTTAGTCAGTAAAAATACCAGTGATTATTCTAACATCTCATATTCTTTTACCAAAACAAAATAACATAAGCTTGGAGACTGACTGACTTCTATCATAAACATTAACATGCTGTGCTTGGACCTCTTGAGATCTGTCGAAAACCAAAATGTTTTGTCTCCATGTAGGTTTCTGCTAATGGATTTTCCATGCAGCCCTTGTTTCAGTTTCTCTTACCGTGTGTGGGACTCAGAAACTCATTGCTGCTCTGGGCAGTATCAGTTCTTGCTACTACCTTAAAAACATCAAGGGGCTGATTGCACGTTACTTTTTCATTATGCGCTGTGCATTTTTAGAGGAGAAAGGAGCATTGTTTTCTACTATTTTAACTTAGTGTTCTGAGTGAGAGATATCAGGCGGAGGAAAGAACAAGTTTATTACGTGCTATGCTGATGTGTTTTAAGTGTGCTCCTGATAGCGAATTTCATCCCTTATTGCCATCCTCTATTTGAATTGCATTCACCACTTTGATCCCCAGTCCTTGAAGAGTACTCCACTGCACAGGTTTCTGTACAATCAGTAAAGGAGGAGTAAAAAGCAAAAAAAAAAACCCAAAGGAAAAAAAGGCGAACAGTGCCAGGGGAACTTCAAATCTTATTATAAGCATTGTCTTTGCAGGAGAGCTCATGGGTAGATCAATCCCGACATGTTTTCTTGCAGCTCCTATGCGTTTCAGCTGATCAGTTTTCAGATGCTGGCCTTCCTGTTCTTAATTCGTTTGTATTAAAGTATTGCTGGTATTTAAGAAGCTGCAAAGATTAAGCAGAACACCTGCCTACCTGTATCCCATCTGTACAGCACAAGTAACCAGACAAGACGGTAACACAGGCTTTGTGAAACATGGGAGAAAATTCTTCTTCCTTTCTTAAAAGAAGGACAGGTCTTATTGCTACGTCCTTGCCTCCTTCCCAGCCCTGCTAATTGTAGTGAAATTGCCCCTGCTTTTCACCTGAGTGAGACAGCACTGCCAGCTTCAACACCCTGTGTTTGTGTTTTGTCAAAGTTTCAGAGAGAGTTAGGAACATGTTTTTAAAGATTTCATTATTAGTTCTATTTGAATTTAATATTTGCTTACCTCTCACAAATAAAAAAACATGCATCAGGAATAAAAAGAATAACGATTATGAGATGTGTTTAAAATTGTTGGCTCTTTTTACATAACAGCATTCACCTAACTTTTTCCAGTGTTTCTTTACAGCCACTAGACTAGAAATTTAAACTTAAGCAAAAGCCAACACAAAAGTCACCCAAGCTTAGGTTCTTGTGCAGTCTCTTGATTTAAGCAACACTTTAAAAAACATTAGCTATTGCAGGACTCAATAAAATCACTAGAGGTTGCAACATAGAGTGGGGGGAGTGGCTCACCCGCTATAAATTTGCCTGCCTCCCCGTAGTCCATAGAGCTAAGACTCTCTGCACCAGCTGACATGTCGGTCCCAATATATTTTGACTTGCAATTGGTTTTTTGATTTAAGGGAAATGGTTAAAGTGTGGCCGTCTGGCTCACACTGAAACTGGAGAGGGAGAGTCTCTTTGGCTCTGTTTCCCTTACAAATAAGTCAGCCTCTGAAGCTTATTCAAAATATGTAAAAAGCAACACAGAAATGAATAGAATGAAATAACAAAAAAATGCAGGACGAGACCCTGTCAATGCTGCATGATGAAGTGTTCGTACAGTTATAATTGTGTGTATCAGAGCAACATGTATCTCCTTTCTAGAAAGATGAGGACTCGACCTAGGTGAGAGACATCCTTGAATCCAAGGGGGACTTGAAGGCAATCCAGAAGCTTAGAGAATTGAGCTGATGGCCTGGGAGCCCTGGCGCAGATAAGAAAGTCTCTCATCTGTAACTGACCCAGTTTTTATGCTGAGCACTTTGTGGAACATAGACCCCCCACATAAAGGAGCACTTCCCCGTAAAAGCACGATCTCCACAGCTGGTGTTTCACACACCACTTCTTATGATTAGATCAGCCTCTCGCTGCCTATGGCTGCTTTTAAATATACACAAGAAGCCCCAAACTTCACCTAAACAGTGAAATGCACTGACACAGGAAGTTTTTTTGGTAGAAGATTCAGGTGGAAGTGGCGTGAGTTGCCATAGTTACTATGTTTGGTAAAGGCGTAAACCTTACTTCATCTTCCTCGCAATCTTTCTTGCATTTTGGTTTTGACTGTTTGGTATAGTTTTTATTACTTGGTATAGTTTCGTGATTACTGTTGCTTCCTCTGAATTTCTATTTTTACCAGCATGCACTGTACCCTGCTTTAGTATATACAGAATATTTGCAGTATGCAGAACGCTGTATAGTCTAGAAATATTATACAACCCTCTGTTTTACTGTGAAGTCTTTAACCTGAGATTTTCACTTACCAAAAGTGGAGAATGATACCAAGGTAAGCCATAGTTAGTTAATGCCACACAATCAAATATCACAGGTATTTTGATAGTACATTAAGGATAGATTTTGCCAATCTTTTTTTGTCTGGATTTTCCTTACTCTCTGAGAAACCTCATTAGAAGAATTAAAGCTTCTGCTGGCATGTGTGCTAATCTATGTAAACAGGAATGCAAGAATTTGACCTTTCATATTACTGATACTTGCTCATATTTTTACCAGTGTAGAAACATGTCTCATTCCATGAACACAGCACCAGTTCCAAGAGAACTGTAGGATGCTGCTCAGTACAAGTAAGGTCATTTGAATCTCTTCCTAAATATTATTGCTTTGAAGAAGTGCAAAATATTTCCAGTATTTTTTTGTCATCATTGTCAGCAGCTATGCTGGTTCCTGGTGCTCCAAGAGGAAAGCTGCTCTACTACTTTTTTTTTTTTTTTTTTTTTTGCTATTTTTAATGCCTTTTTGCAATAAATGAACAACGAGCTTCTCCTCAGACATCCAAGCACAGCACTGTGGCACCCCACTTGCTGCTGCCTTGCTATGTGGAAAGAACAAAAGCCAATAAGCAGTGATGACAACCATGTAATCCAGTGTTTCGCAGCCCTCTATCTCAGGGAAAAAGCTGCGTTCCAGTGCCACTCCGGCACAGGTGAATATCTACTCCTGTCTGAGACTCAGCAGGAGGCAGAGATACTTCCAGGATGACTCTTTTATTCTGCTCTTTACTTGTGGTTATGTTCAGGTCCTGCAGTGCAGTGAGATGCTGAAGACTGTTAGAATCCGAATCAGAATAATTGTCATTTTCCTTGTAACCTTCCTCAGTCAGAGGGGGAAGAGAAATATCAAGATCGCCTTCTGGAGAGCACTTGCAAGGCAGAGGTGACATGTTGCTATTTGGACTAGGGGGAATCTGGTTCTTCCTAGTTGTGCTGCAGTCATTTATTTGCAGTGCAGAGCACAAGCTTACCTAACACCCAATGTTATCAGTCACGAAAAGCTCACATGTAAGAAGAGGTGTAAAAGGGAAGCAAGGGAAGGGATCAGGGTTTAATGCAGGGACTTTCTTGTTTATTTGAGATGGATTAATTGCTTCTTCATATATTACTTCCTAAGAAAGTGAGTTAGGCCCACAGGGCAGTTGACAGTGTTGAGGTTATCAAAGGATGCTGTGGAGAGACAAAGCAGAGATCAGACACAGTCCCGACCAGCTGATGCTACTCAAAGGGGTTTCAAAGTGCCCCAGTGCAGTATCCTTTTTGGCCAACCCAAAAGCACTTTTCCTCATTTAGATGAGAAGCCGTATGACCCCTGAAAACAGCTTAGCTCTAAACCACTGTAGCAGCAAGGCGATGTACAACTGCATCTGAAGGGCGATTCTGAAAGATCCTTGCTTCTTTGTACAAGCAGCACTCAACTGAAGTTGCTCTTTTCCCATCGCTGATTCAGAACAAGGTAACTGTCCTACAAATGGTTTTCTTTAGGGTGGAGGTGGCTCACGATCTGCTGTCGCAAAAGTATTGTCCATAATTATTCCCAAGTGTGTTTTTTGCCTTTCCCTAGACCAGTAGTAATGCAATAAAGTTGATTCACTTGGAGGAAAAAGGGAAAAGGTTTCATAACCAGTGTGTCTCCACTGTTCCCACCCCCCCACCCCCCCACCCCCCAAAACTGAAGTTACAGGTTTCCTCCTGCTGCAGAAAACTAGTGGCAGAAATTTTGGTTTTCTTGGGTCATACTAACACCTCATTTCCACTTATTTCAGTGCCTTCCCTGCTGGCGAAGTGTTTCACTGTATGGGATTCTCTGCAGCCATTCTAGAGTGTAGTCCCTTCATCTCCATTAATCTTTCTTATTGTTTCCAAATTTCTTTTGTTCTCATTATCAGCACAGACCCACCTGGTCTTTGAAAGAATGATGCCTTTTTCTCCTGTGAATCTATTTATAGTTGCTAATGCATTGATCCATAGGAAAAATGGTCCCACATAGTAACTGTATGGTCAAAGCTGCTGAAGGGAGTAGTGAAGAGAAAGATATGCTGCGTTAGATCAAGACTTGTAGGACCGCATAGCTGTGAGAGATCTCAAACTCCTCTCTGTTCTCCATGTTGCTGAATTGCTGTTAGGCCTAACAGTTCTTCTTTGTATCAACCTATAAATACAGCTGTGTCTACTGGATTTTGCCCAAGGGCTCGTACATCATAGTTTGCTAAATTTTAATCATGCTTATGTTTGCATTTGAGTGGAGTTCATATGTCCCATAAAGCCCTTAATCCTCAGTTTGCCATCCCAGGCAAAATGCCCAGTCTCGGCTGAGGCCTTCCTAGCAAACGGCACTGACTCCATTGACTTCTCACCACATTCTCTAATGCATTTATGGATCTGATAAGAGCTCTGCTACAGATCTGCACTCCTTAGACCAGCAATATAAGCTGCTGTTGATACCCTTCGTTAAGAAATACTATACAAGCATTCTGTCAAGCAAATGAAATTCATCCATCTCTCCTGGTGATTTTAAAAAAAGAAGTATCTTCATATCAATGTACAGGCGCACTGACAGCTGGAAAATATTTTAGCACAACTGCATGGAAACAGAGAGTTTGTTCTAAGAGGTTTGAAAAGCACGTTGTAATTATTGTTTGACTCCTTTGTATACAGTGTTGCAAGATCACTCCCTTTTTAAAAAACAAATTAGTTGTGCAGTTTGCGTCCAATTTCTGCATGCAATTACCATGATGACGTGTGCAGTTCACATAACTGCACACTGAAACTGTCAGAATTGGCCGTTTGGATATGCAAAGTGGAAGTTCTGTTGCCTTTTGCATGCATTGGTTTGGCTAGCTGATTTGCAAATCTGCCCCTACTTGCGGCCTGCTTTCCAGAGCAAAGTACTTGTTTCAATTTAAATATATGGCATCTTTCAGTCATTCCTTTAAAATTGACAACTACAGACTGAGGTGCACTCATTTGACAAGGACAGATCTTCTCCTAGAACAAATTATTCAGAGGAATTTCATTTGTTGTTTCTCCCCCCCCCCCCCCCCTTTGATGTATGGTAGTACAAAGGAATCCAGGACGTGGCTCCTCAGGAAAGAAAGATTTCTGAGATATCCTATGGGCAGCATTTTATGCGTGTGTAGTTCTATTCACAAAACATTTCTTGAAACAGTTGCAGATGTGCTTGTTAAGATTTGCATGTGCTAAGTGCAGTACATTGAAACTCCGACCACAGTGTGTTTTCAAGTTAAAATATAACCTCCTCGTGCAGAGTGCTCTGATGAAAATACATGCAAAAATTGTGATATGCACAAGCCCAGAATCTGTCTCTGAAAACAGAGCAATTATATGAGTACTGTCACTTTTGAAGCCGTTAAAGAGTCAAAACAAACCAGCCAACAATATTTTATAGTTTCCATTCTGTTTTGCCTTTATTTTTATATTATAATTTAACAGCTTCAGGCTGCAGCAGAAATTGAAACCCCTCAAAATATGAAACATAAGTAAGAAGAGAGAGCTTTCAGCTCGATTACATCTGTAACGCACGTGTGAAGGGAATCTGTGGCTCAGAGAGAGACAGTAACTTCACCGACATCACACACCAAGTACATCATACACCAAGTCAGTGGCAAAATCAAGACTGGCATTTAGGTCTTCTGGCTCTCAGTCTTTTGCTCTTACCACTGACTGAGCCAATACAATAATATATTTTTTCCATATGTTGTTATATATTTATTTCTATATTCCTCTCCCTCTTTTTCCAGGTTCTTGGAAAAACTTTGGAATCCAGTTATTGACTTTTTCTTGAATTCCCTAGGAAGCCTTCTTACATCCACTTAAATACCAGCACCTTTTATGCTAACATCCCTTGGCCTACACAAGTCCTCTTTATCTTCATCTAAAGCTCCAGAGAGAAATGCTATTCATCTTTATTTCCTTAATTTGTCTTTCTCTTAGAAGCTGACCAACAACTTCTGATTTCCTTTATTCTAAGGCAGGTTTGGATAGTTCTGAAGTTTCAGAGCTTGGGGATATGGGTAGCAGGGTTAGAACAAGCAGAACTGGAATTCCTCAGTGGAGGTAGTACTGGATGAGGCCCCACCACTGAATGTGGTGAAGAAACTACAAAACTGCAGAAATGCTTCATGTCTGCTGATGCTGCTTAAATAGCACTGGTAAAAATAGCGTGTCTATTGACTGAGCGAAAGAGGAGGGTATTATTTTGGATCCTTTGAGTCACATACCAAAATTTTCACATGATCACCTCCAATATATCACATTCCTCAGAGCTGAGGATGTGAGGTCTGCATCAGAGATGGGAGTTGCTCCTCAGAGATTCCTCTGCGTTGCTGTGGGACCATGCCAATTTGTAAGTCCATCTGAGACTCAAGGGGACCTGGCAATATTGCTTTCGTGAGCATCTTTTGAGGGTTTTCTCCCAAAGATAGGGATTCAGAGTGCACAGAAACCCTTGATCTAACACAGCCTTGTTAGGTCACACGTTGAAGCCTGGAAGCTATATCGCAACTGCTTCATACAGTACAGCTACTGCAGGTTGTCCGCTTGCGAAATGTGTTGTTGAGGAAAGAGAACAAGGAGCTCTGTGGTAATGCCGTGTCTCAGAAATTACTGTATGACTATTTTCTTGATTGCTAAAACAAGGCACAAAGCCTCCGAAGAAAATATTTATTAAGCCACAGATGGCAAAGCTGAGCCTCTGATTTCCCTAAATCCTTAAGAGGATTGTGGTACAGCTTATAGAAGCATCTTAGTGGCGGGATGCTCAGCTTCTTATTAGATATGTCATACATATATACACCCACAGTGACTTGAGCAGAGAAAGTGTTTGCATTCCAGCTTTGCTAATTACACACCTTAAATTAGGGTAACAGATAACTATTTTTCTTCTCTTTTTTTTATGTTTGTGGGATGCCAGGCTTTTGCGTACAACATGGCAAATGGCAAACCTATTTTGTATGTCTGATTTTAGATATGCTGTATATATTTTCTTGATTTTAATTACAAAATTGAGAGGAAGCAGTAATAGAAAGGTGAATGATCAGGGTAGTCATACCTTTGTTTTGAACAAAGCATAGAAAAGCAGAGGATCATACCAGATAAGTACAGAAAAATAAAGGAAAAGATGTAATTACTTTTATTGATGTGTCTTTTTTTCTGAGATCTTGTTTTACTTGCACTCCTTTGTTGTTCCCTACATTCTCTGAAATGCCTGTCTTTTCTTCTCCTGCTTTTATTCATCTTTATTTCTTCGTATTTTACAGCTGTAGAGAGATGAGGACTGAAAACGTGATTGGAAAAGATCACAGTAATCTGTGTCCAATCTTGGCACAGACTATATTCGAGTCCTATCTCAGTTGTCTTCATCATGCTCTCTTAAACGCTGTTGAGATTCCCCTATTTTTTGCTGGTATTGGTAACAGTGGCTTTTCAGCAAAATGTGCTCAGTCCAGACAGTTGACAGTACACCATAATTTTGTCGAAAGATCCCTCATTCAGACTATGACTTGTCTAGAAAACTCAGATCAGCTTTTCTAGTGAAGGATGTGGGGGTATGTGATTTTTAAAGGAAAAGCCAGTGCAACAGATTTTCATGTTTGTCAATTTTTAGATGAGGGTAACTTGCACGTTTCCTGAATGAAAGAAAACATGGGCCAGTGTGAGCGGGAGCAGGAGGGAAGACGAGCAGCAGGCCTATGATGCCACCGATTTGAGCAGAAACAATTCTTCTCTTCTGCTGGACCACATGTTTCTCAGGTTAGTTCTCAGTGCAGATCTCTCATTTTCCATACGTGCGTTTATTACTGAGAGTTTTTGAGCTAAGTGCTGCCTGGAAAAGGGCTTGAAAGTTGGGTCATATAAACCATCTTCCCCTATTTAATTTCTGCAGCTTTAGGGAAACAAAACTTTGTATATTGCGTGACAAAATTAATTGGATTGTAGGAAAGTAACACTTGAGTTTACATTAGTCATCTTCACATTGAAACAATAGCTTGCAAAGTATTGCTACCAGCCAGATCCAAGGAAGAGAGCCCCTTTATAAGCAATCATGCACTAGATTTTGACAAATTGCAGTTCATTTTTGAACTTCAACTTTTGCAACAGGTTCTCGGGTGTATTTTGTAATACCCATTGAAAATTATAAACAGCACATCAGAGCGACTGTGCTCTTCTCTCTTCGGTATTCTGGAGAGATCAAAGAACCAAAGCACTGCAGAGATTTAGTACGGTCTGGTTGTTCTGCTTCAGAAGAGACCTAGAGACAGTCCAGCGTGGATGCAGGGTGAATGATCAGGAAAACAAGATCTTGGGTTGCAACGGGGAGTGAACAAAATGGACAATGTACATAGAACTAGAGAATTCAGCAGTGAGACTATTCATTTTTCAATTGCCCTGATACTAAACCCAACAGTAACAATGACTGTGAAATGTAGTTATAAATAGCTGAAATAACGTCAGCTGGTATAAAAATAAGGCACACTGTGAAGTGTATAGGACCATGATGTTTCCACTCCATAATGGAGACACACTTACCAAATTCATAACTACAACAGAGGAAACATTAGTTAATAGAATGAATAATATTTTCTCCTTAGTGACATACCAGACTTCCTAGTTCATGCAAAACACAGAAATACAAAGGGGAGTTTTTTGGGTGTTGACTTTGAGAGCACATTCAGTTTTTTAATTTCTGAAAATCCACTAGAAGTGACTCTAACTGCCCTGCCTCAGGTATCAGCTAAAATCCATTGGCCGTCTGGAGAGGAAAGAAAGTGCTGCATGTTTTTGAACGGCGAAAGAATTTTGTGGTTTCTGGTTAGCTCTGAATAAGCCATCAAGGATGAGTTGCTCCTTAATAGTATGATTGATTATGTCACGAGAAAATAGACTATGCCAGACAGAGATCATCTGTGATACAAAGCAACTATGCAATTACTGTGCTGAACTGTGCTGTGAACGTGGGCCACTTTGCCAGCTGAAGGGGAGAGCTGGTAAAGTTGTCATGGAATTTAAAGGCTGACTTGCGTAAAGCTGGATTCTGATTGCAAATCTGTTCTGTTGGATAATTTGTACTGTAGAAAAACCTTTGAATATTTATTGATGGTTGCAGTGCTCTGGAATTAGTAGGAGGATTCCTAGATCAGCTGCTTTTCAGCTTCATTTAAATTTTTGTAGGATAGTTTGGGGCAATTGTGTTCCAGAACAGCAAGGTGAAACTGGAGTGCACACAGGAGAAGTTTTGTCTCTGGCAAAGGTGTCGTTACAGATTTGCTCAAGACTTTCCTCCCTAATTAAATGGGTGTCTTCCTTGACTTTGATCTTATGAGTCATTCATCTAGGAACTACTTATGCTCTACAAGACACCTCTGAATAAGTCCGTCAATTTATTTGTATCTGTAAGATGATTTAATACTAAGTTAATGATTTAGGGACCTATCTGATTCCCAGAAAAGCCAGTCAGAGACTTCTCACTGTCCCTATCTAACCAACCGGCTATAATACTTACTTACATTTAAATACCGTTTACATTTCCACAAAAGAATTTATATTGCTTTCTAATAAGTTGGATGCAGAGCTTTTTATAGATTACTACCCCATAAATCGTTATTCCTTACTTTTCAAGTTATCTTTTATTAGAAATGGAACAGAAAACAAAGCTGCAAGTACAGACCTTCACGTTTTGAGAGGTTCCAAATTCAGGTACCTTGAACATAAACTTCATTCTGTGGCTTTGGACTCAGACTAAACAGAAAATAAGCCCATTTTCAGGTTCCAGTTTGAACATATGGTAAATTCTTATGAGATTAGTTGGCCTGATGGGTTTGTGACACTGGAAGAAGGTTGAAATCAGAAAAGGTAATTTCCTTGCTCTCTACTGAAAAGAAGTAAAATTGATTTGTTGCTGATATTTTAGGGAGATTTGTTTCTAGAGACAGCAGAGAAAAGCTAATTCAGCCAGAAAGTCTTCCTGTTTTCCAAGACAAATCTGTTATTCTCTTACTTTGCGATTGCCTTCAGCAGATGGGGAATTAGTAGCCAAGGAGTACAGGAGTTGCTAAGAAATTCTGTCCTTGACTTTAGAAATCTAATGCATGGAAAATTCTTTTTTGACTTGGGAACTGCTGCTTTATACAATCACTGGTGGCACATGCCTGCTTCATGAGGGAATCCAAAAAGAAACTTTGGGAAATTTAGAAGAGCAGCCTGTGCTGTGTTAAGCATATTTGCTCACTTTGGCTGTTGATGTCACTGAGGCATCCAGTTCCGCGGTGTGTAGTACCTGCCTTGCAGGAGTGGGTGCTGAGCTGTGATGATGAAAGCGTGGCTTCTTGATGAACACATACGACAACGAAGATAATAATTAGTGCAAAGGCATGTGGTAGAGCATCTAGCCCACACTGAGGACAGTACGGAGCCATACCACCCACGAGGGATCTCTGGGATGATAGCTTAATTGAAAGGAGTTGCTCAAGCATGCACCACACCTGGCACAGAGTTAGAAACTTCTGCTTCGGGTAATGTTTTAACAAGTTGTTTTATTTTTTCTGTTGTCACCTGAACCAGAAGATTCTGGTGCCTGCTTATTGCATAGATACACCTCAGGTTATGCACCAAACCTGGTTTGGTTTGGTTTGGTTTGGTTTGGTTTGGTTTGGTTTGGTTTGGTTTGGTTTGGTTTGGTTTGGTTTCCTTTGTTTTGTTTTTTAAACTGGTTGCGTTCATGTGGTCAGGCCTCTTCTGGACTTCAGATCCCAATTCAAACAGTAAATGGGAGGATGCAGAAGAAAGCCACCATGATTGCACAGGTGAGGTGTGGAGTATTCTGCTTCATTCCAAAGAACAGAAATAATATCTGGTCAGTCAAGCTTTTATCACAGCTCCAATCTTTATACAAATTATTTGTAGAAAAAATGAGCATTCAAAGTTAGGCTCCTAAATCTAAATTATGTGGGCTGATTTATAAGAAGTATTGAAAGCCCAGCACTTCCTTATTGATCATAATTTAAGGTTAAACACAAAAAGTAGCATTCATATCAATAATATACACCAAAGTAAAAAAGAAAAATGCCCTACCCTTCCTAACAACTCCCTCTCTTTCAAAGACACCCTGCCTCTTTTTCTTTGCTTCAGAGAAGAAAATTGCAGCATATCTGGAAGAATAACTAATTTAAGCTATTTTGGACAAAGAGGAGAGGAGAAATTCCTATGCCAAATATCTTCAAATGACACTGAAGTTCTCAGTCTTAGGTATGGAATGGGTTGGAGCTTGAATGTTTCGGGGGATAGGCAGTGTGGCGCACTCTGTGGTGATCCAAGAGCTTGCAGATAGGCAGAACTTCACTCCACTGCATGCTGCAGGTGATGAGTTGCTGGTCTGGTACGATCTGGCTCTCCAAAGGGACCTATGACTGAGAAGAAACTTGGTGCCTTTTGCACCACCTTCAGTTTCTGGATGACTTCAGGATGGGACTTCTGACAGAATGAAACATGGGTCACGATGGCCAACAGGAAAGAAGAGTATTTTACGTCATTGTTGGTGGAGACAAGCGAATAAAAGCTGTGGGAAGCTGGTTGTCCAAAAGAAACTGGGGATCTTATCAGATTCTGTGAGTTGTGAAACTAGGTGGCAATCAGCCTCCAATATCTGGAGCAGATCTTAATGCAAGCCCTCTCTGGTTGCTGCTCACAATCTGTGCCACTTCCAGATCTCACCCTGTCAGGTCAAAAAAAGACGACACACTGCTGTCATCCTGACATCACCAGAATTGATGCTGTCTCACTCCTGATAGCCTTGCGTGTGCGTTTAAAGACGCGAAGCATAAAGTTGGAACTTTGTAAAAACCCCTCTTAGAGCATAGAACAGTTTATAACGGTGTCAAATATGTACGGGTGACCTGCTAATGTTTGGATATCAAAGAGTGAACATCTGTCTTTTCCTAATACCACTCTAAGAAGAGATCATCAACCAAAACAATTAGTATAGCCTGTACCGTGCCCATGCTGATGCACAGCTTCAGAGAGGTCAAGGTGATGTGAGCTGCTGGAAAGTTGCTATGTTTTCCATAAGGGGAAAGACAAGAGAAAGTTTAAAGCAAGTATCCTTTTGTCCCTTATCTACGCTAGTCCAAAATGGATCGTTTCTTTATGAAAGCACACAATAGTGTTTTGTTTCAGTGACCCGGCAGTCTGCTGCCCAGCAAGCTGACTCAAAGGTAGGCTATATTCAGCCTAATCCCCTGAGCTCTAACCACTTTTGGGAAAGTTAAGCACTGCTGAAAGCTTCTGGTGTTGAGTAGGGAGCCTAGACCCGTCCAATAAAAACCACTAAACAGAGACCGAGGGGTCTGGTTGCAGCCCCTTGTGTGTTAAAGCTGCAAAGTCTCCAAGTACAGTCCAATTGGATGTAAACAGCATTCCTCTGCTGGGGTGGCAAATGATACCTTCCTCCCTGCTGGGCCTCAAGATGTAGCTAAAACTTGTTTACTCTGTATTTTAGAGTTCATTGTAATCTAAATAGGGATTTTTGCAATGCAAATAGGGCTATACAGAATGTAATACATTTTATGTATCGCTACTGTTTATTATGGCTATATAACTTATCACTCATCACATAGACGGGATTGCAAAACACAATGTTTCAAACACACTTTAACTCTCAGATCATGATCAGTAAAGAGAATATATTATACTTTTAATATGCTCTTTCCCCCACAGTATTTTACAATAGCCTGCGTAAACCCCATTTTGCAGAAAAGGATTCCAAGAAATTAAAAAAAAATAATGTTGATTCATATGCAAAGGTTGTTTCTGATTGCATAAAGTGGGCAGGTGTCTAATGGGTCCTTTTGTTTGATTTCCTGAAGCGCCCTATTGTACTGGCTGGTACACGTATATGGGGAAGCCTGCTATTAACCCCAAAATTCAGAGTGTTAGAAGATAATCTTCCATAATGCTCTAATGCTAACATAAATAATTGCAGTTCAGCATAGCTAGAACAGTCTGCTGGACTCAGTGCTCTTTAATGGTGCAGAAACTAGGAACGCAGCACACCGATTCAGGAACAGCAATGTTCATGTGAAGGAAAAAAGTCTTCTCTCTCTTTGGCCTGTAGGAGGTGATCTAGGTTTGCTGCTTCTATAATTTACAGCCTGTCGTAAACTAATAATCAGGGTCAATAAAAAATGAAATTAAAATAGTGCCCAGTGAAGTGGGATGAAGTGGTTAATATTTGTTACATACCCTGATGCTGGACCTTGATCTTCTGACAACACCCACCGTTCTACAGGTGACATTGCAGATAAACGATTCTCTTCAGCGAAGAAAGCAAGTGGTAAAGTGATAAATGCTTCAATCACTGTCGATGGAATACCATGCCTCTTATGCAGCTCAGAGATTAGAAATCTTTTATTAGCTGATTACAGTTCTAAGTAAATGCATTTAGACTGTGTCTAAGAAGCCTGCTCCTGTGAGCGCTACTAAACTACCCAGCTCCTCCCGTACCCCGCTGCATGTAAGAGGGCAGCGCAGCTGGGCACAGGTAACCCAGAGAGACCTGGAACCTCCATCCGAGGAGGCTTTCAGGACTTGGCCAGACAGAGCCAAGTCTGATCTACAGTTGGCAATAGCCCTGTGCTGGGAAGAAGGTGAAACTAGATGGCAGCTATAGATTTCATCCCATCTGCCCAGCTCCTTCCAACTCCCCGACTTCAATAACGCTGTGATAAGTGCTGATGTGTTCTGGGTCTGACACAGCACTCATCACCATCATATCCGAGACTATGGTCTGTGCTGCAAGGGCTGCAAAAGCAGTAATGTGCCAGGGATCCTAGTGCCTCGGGCATCCGTCTACGTTCCCTTCCAGCACACGCACCTGGGTTCCTTCCCACAATAAAAAGAGCAAGAGGATTAAGTCGTGATGTGTTTCTGGATTTTGGCCTAAAATGGAACTGAGGGCATGGTTGAAGAATATGAGTGGATTGAGTAAATGCTACCTCTTCTACAGTTCAGACACAGCCCAAATGCCTAAAGACACTGCTGATTTTAGCTGGAAGTTGTCACAGTAAGTTGTTTTTCAGCAATAACATTAGTGGTGAGAATGGTCATCATAAGAGAGGGTAACGCTGCGGGGAGACACTCGGAAATCCATGCAGGTGTTTTGCAAACCGGAATATCTGACACTTGGAATTAGCAAAGCTGTTTTAGCGTTTCCCCTGCTAGTATCCACTCTTGTAAATAAGAATTTTGGTTTTGTTGATATAATTGCAATCAGCAAAATGTTTTGTAGAAAGAGAACTTCTGTGAATTGTGCATTTCTGCAATATTTTCTCTGATACTAGAAATTCAGACTGGACACGACATATTGTTCTGCTTTGACTTTCATTTAATTTGAGCAATATGATAACACTGAAATAATGTGGAAGTGGTAGCAAGTAGTCTGCATTTGAATATATTATCTTAGGTCTCACCAGCAGCAGAAGTTGCATTTACATAGATAGATGGTAGTGTAAGAGCCACCATTACTGACAATTCCATAATGTAAGTGGTTTTTCACTGTCTGTGTACGAGGCAGTGCTTATTGGGTTAGGAGTACTAGCAGCAGCCTCGTTTTTTTTCTTAAATAATCAAAAGCCACAACAACTCCAAAAATAATAGTCACCCTGGAGTAGCTGGTGTAAAGATGGTAGCAGTAAAACTGTCATTTTTGAAAATGCCGTTTGGGAACTTCCACAATTTATTTGCTGAATGTTTAGGGAGACTGTCAAAGCGTAAAAGATTTGGAAGTAAACTGTCCAACATTCAAAGCTACACGGCTTGTCATAAGAGCAGTTACACTGCAGCTAAATCCTTGGTGATGTAAATAGCTGTCGGCTCTCAATTAAATAGGGCTCGCTTCGTAACAGGGTTTTGCCCTACCTTTTAGATAAGCGAGCCTATTGTTTCCAGTGCCAGAGCAACTACCAGCGTACACAGTGCTGCTCATAGCATGTTGCTGGTACCAGTTGTTTCAGTGCACGAAGTAGTGAATATTAACAGGAAAGAAAATGCCTAATACTTCTTCCTCTAGCTGAGATGTCTTGCTGTACAAGGGTCAGAAAAAGTACTCCCAGCTGAAGTGCACGGAGGGAACAGCCTAGCTCACGCTGGCCAATGGCCCCAGGAGGTGTGTCTGGCACTGATGATCCTGTGGCCTCTGTCTCAAGTTTACTGTCGGTCACGGTAGCATCTAGTAGCACTTTCATGATCTCGGTTGAAAAAAGGCGAATTGCCTTGTCTTCTCCTCTGTCCTCTACTTTTTCCCTGTGAAGTGTGTCGAACGTAGTCATGAACATAATTAAATATTTGCAACCACGTACATGCGCACAGGGCAGTCTGGATTAAAACATAAACTGAGCAAGCTTTACAGTACTTTCTCCTAGAATCCAATTAAAAAAAAATGTGCTTTCCATCACAAAGATGCTATCAACCTAAAAATCATACTTTATATTCCCAGGACAGATCATTAATAGTATTTCAATCAAAATTTGATTATAATAATCCTAACCTGTTTAGTACAAGCCCTGCAGAGCCTTTTATTTTTTTAACTGGATGAAAATAATAACACTGCCATCATCAAAAAACAAAAAAAAAAGAAAATACATTTGATACTGAGGTAGTTTAAACTCATTTCAGTGGAGACTGTAAACCAGGGGCAAATGTTTTCTATAAAGCTGCTCTTTCTGAACACCAGCGTTTATGAAAGTCACATCCACTAAATCTGTGGGTCTTTCTCATGAATGTTTTATCTAATTCCAGCTTTGCTAGTGTGTCAGAGGGTTGTGCTTTTGGTAGGTTTCCAGTTGTCTGGTAGAAATCCAGTTGCTTATTCATGGATGAAATCTGAACAAGATGGAAGATACTGCAATGAGTGGAATTACCTTTTGGCTTTGATAAGCTGGTCTGGAACTGGAGGGAGAAGCAAAATTCTATTATATATAATTTTCCCTCTCCAATTTTATTTATTTCCTTTCCCTCCACTCCATCCTTGCAGTTTTCTCTGGGCACTTGGCAAATCCACAAGTGCTGTTAATGTTGCTCCTTGGCTGAACATTAAATGTGTATTTTTGAACATGACTGCTGACTCCTCCCTACCTTGCACCTCACTGACATGCCTGGATCCTGTTGGCTCAGCGCCTGGGATTGTACATGTTCTTGGAACATCCCAAGGGAAATCCCATCAAACTTCTGTTCGCATGACCTAATGATTGTTTGAAAGTGCCTGGTTTCGCAGCTTCTTTCTTTTAACATCTGAGTTTTGAAGTTCATGTATTATATTGGACTTTGGAGAACTTTACTTAGACCCAGGTAACTTATTTTTGTCTGGGGATGAAAAACTTTACTAGAAACTATGTGATGTCCACGTAAATACTGAGATATCGTTGGTCCCTAGACATTTGCCTTAAAGACAGAATACAAACAATGAAAATAGATCAACCTTTAGCCCACAGTCATTATGTGTGGTACCTCCGTAATAGATGTAATGCCTTGTGCAGAGTTCAAGGCTCACGTATTTAAAGACTGAGGGATTTTCTTCCCACAGAATTAAAAAGCAGAATGTTACTGTTGTAGCTAAAGACAAGGTTATTTTTATTAATTTAAAATGTGTTGTGAATAATACAAACAAGTACATGCAAACTAGTCAATACAGGATATTTTTACCTACCATTGTAGTCTATACCACTTCTGTATTAACCATCTTAAGCAAAAATATGCCAGACTCTTTGGGCCTTAGTATAATGATGTTGTGATTTATTGCACTCTCAGTTTCCATCCTGCAGCAATTACCAGAAGAGCTGATAATGGTCTGCAATTTGTTTTCCAGCATGGGGAGTAGCTGCCAGCAAGAGCCACTCGCAGGGAAAGGCAGTGGCTGTTTACCTGCACAGCTCGGCCAGACCAGGGAGGACAGGTCAGTGACAATCCTCTGACAATACACAACGACGTACCAACCTGTTGAACTGATACCAGCTGTTTCTTCCAAGATGGTGCAGTGGGACCCAACAGTATAAAAACTGACTTGATATTAAATTTCTATAAAAAAGATGAGACCTGACTAAAATAATGGACAATGTACCAGTCTTTCTTCCCTCCAGTTCACTTATATTGATTTAAGACATGTCCTTGATTCCAAGAATCAAGTGACACCCGCCCTGTTTTTAAGAGCTTACAGCTCTAGCTATTGGTGGAGGTTCCTTATAATGGAATTTACTGAAGCACTTGTTATAGTTATATGGAAACTTTATAATCCATGGGGTTAGAGATGTTTCCTGTTTTGAACCGGTTTCTTGATGACCTGGGAGTCAATGTATTGAAGCTGAACACACGTTTCAGAACTTGATCCTGCCCAGCTGTGACAACTGTTTATCAGCTGCCAAGAGATGAGATCCTGTGAATCTTACTGCAAAGGACAGATACTCATCTTGAGATATAAGATGATTTCATACTTATTGAAAGCTTTTGGGTTTCCCTAACTATCAACAAGGTTAGTTTAGTTCTCTTTTATAGGAAAGGGATTGCAGGCTAGAGAAAAGTAGTTTGACACGAGGTGTCAAAACCTAGATCTTGGTAAACATGCAGAGTAGGATTTCAGCAGTTAATCAACTGAGGACATCAGATAATAGACAAATATTTTGCAGACTGAGAAAAAGCTTTTTGTCTTCTCTAAGAAAAGGAAAAAGTTGGTCTATATTTTGCCATTGGAGAATGAAACTTTTTTAAATGCTGCATTTGACTTAGCCTGTATTCCATCTCCTCTTCTGCTAGTTCTCCTTGTATGTTTAGACTCTTTGCTCTACCTGTGTTCAGCACCTGCTATTTTGGATGAGCAGTCATTTAAGTAACTGTGTACTATGGGAGCAAAATAAATACTGATTATATTCTTCTACCTTCATTAGGCTCAGTGTCCTGAAGTTTTAGAATGGTAAAATGGACGTCTACTATGCTTTATTTAAAGGAGAACAGTTAAATGGTTTGCCTTCCTCAAAATGTATCATATTTTTTCCTGCAAGATGGCTGGAAAGAAAGAAAGGATTCCTGTTGGCATTCCCATTGGTGAAAGTCAGAACATAAGGATCTGGATCACATCCAGCAACAGAACTAAAACCAGTCCTATGTCAAGACAGTGTAACAACCAGGGGATTGTAGATGCCAAGCACAGGTAAGTAAGGACTCTGCATTGTTACTTCTTTCTTCTCTCTGCTTTCTTTCACACATACACTTTTGTTTGCGAGCACTCTCTCCTGAAATCTCCAAAGTCAGTGGGATTCCCACTAAGTTTTCAGCAAGAGCAGGAATATCAATGACTGCAGACACTTCAATGCACTTTCACTTTGGCAAGGAGGCATAAGTATTTTCCCACCATCCTTCTCCCCATCAGCATCAGCAACTCTTTTTTGCAGCTCATTTTGCTTCTAAACACTTCCAAAAGGTTACACTGAAGTCACTTTTCAGTGAGTAACCAAAATAATCAGGTATTAATTATGGCTAAGAACAAGGTCCAAAGTGTGATTCGTTATAGTTCTTCGGTTCATCTAGAGTAAATAGGAGCTTATCTGTGGGACTGCCTAGATTTTTTACTTCAGTGATATCTGGAAACTATAGCTCGAGATCTCAGAGGAAACTTTGAACCCGCTATGCTAGTTTAAACAGGTTTGTGGCCTTTGGCTTTTTAATCTTTCCCTTGGTTCACTGTTAGATTTGAGTGATTGCCGAGTAGTGTAAGAGTCTGGAAATTGGATATTAATCTCGAAACTCTTCTTTAGATTCTTTTCCCAAGGAGGATGTTAGACATTAAACATTGCCCATCCAGCTGGGCACAGAAGAATGTTTTCCACTTTTATTTCAACTCTTCTCCTCAATAAGAATGGAGAAAATTCAGTACTTTGCAGGAGTAGACACTGGAGCCGCAAAGCAATGTGAAGATGTCTTTGTTTAAATGACTGTATGGCTTATTCTCATTAATAATACGGCTTTGGACTCACATTAAACCTTTCCAGTAAAGGTATCAAAATGTTTTGTAATTTGTAATTCACAGAGAAAGCACATACTTGTATCATCTTATTGTGGCTTCACAGAATAAGCTGTGCTTAAGGTGGGAAGAGATCATGATATTTAAATGCCCCAGCTGGCCTAACAAACAATATTAACCATTTGTCTAGTCTATTAATTTGGTCACTGCCACCCTTTTGAGGAAACAGAGATTGAATAATGATTCTATATGGGTTTGTAATGTGGAAGAAAGTTTAATTCTGAATAGATATATATTACTACTTCTGTATTTTCTATGGAAGAATATGTTGGACTTAAGAGTGCTTTATCAAAAAAATAACTTTTCATATTGGAAGTTCAGCTCAGAAGTCATGTAATGCTTTTGAAAATTCTACCTTGCATGCCAACCTTTCAGTCTTTTGCCCATGTAATTCCTATTGGTTTAAGAATTCCAGTCAGTGCTCAGTTGATATGAAACCCAAACAAATAGAACAAATTAGTAATACAAGTGGTTCTTCTCATGTATGTATGCATATATAAATAATACTTAAGATTTTTGCCTGGTAGTGCTTTTTATCTTCAGCTATGGTATATGGAGAAAGTGGGTAGTATAACCACACCCTGGTTAGTTAACTAAATTTCCTTTTTGCCTTTTCATGTAAGTGACAAAAAGTGGTGCTTCCAATCATCCGCAGGTGGATGTAGTATCAAGGGTTTCTCAAAGACTCCAGAGGCCTTGAACTTCCTCCTACTTTAAGGACAATAACATCAATTTTTCTTTCTGAAAGATTTTAAGATCTAAAAAGAGCTGTCACTGATTCCAATATATTGAGTTTGGGCCCAAGTCAGACCCTGATAATTGCCATGAGTTGGCCACTCAGGAAAGCCTGATGTAACTTGTAACTTGGGTGAGCGCACCAAAATGAAAGCATTCGGTAAGGAAACCTGTGTACGTCTTAAAGGTGATGGCTTCATCCAGTGCAAATCAGAGTAGGTCCTGTACAATTGGGGATTCCCACTTGATTTCCTGCATCTGTGCTGATTTACCCCCTTTTTGGTCTGACCGTTTGCTCCTGACAAGCTTGCAAAAAGCAAACTCTATTTGCAAGTCTAATAATGTAGCTGAAACTCGTAATTACTATACATACTTCTGGAAGATCTATAATATAATTAGCAGCTGCTGTGAGTTGCAAGATGACAATAAGAGAAGATTTATGGGCTTCCTTTTAACTTAAGCATGGTTTACTTCGATAAATACAATTCTGAGATAAGAATAAATGCATATTGCATTGGCCAATCTCCCCTGTGACACCAAGATTGTATTACCTCTTTGCTCCAATTATCCCAAATGATGTTGCTTTCCCTTTTTCTCTGCTTTGATTGCCTTTTTAAGTGTTCTCCACCGCCCTTGCCAAAGGGGTGCAATTATCCCTACAGGTTAAACCTCTTGATTTTGGGTGGAGAAGTTGTGTAAACGTGTTGCCAGTGTGGCGGCTTGGTGAATCAAACTTTCTGCCCTTACATAACTTCTTTCATTAAGTGTCCCACCCGATAGTCTGAGGAAGCCTTGGTTGTTTGGGTAAGAAAACAACTGTGAAGCCAGTGAGTGAGAGAGCTCTTACTGTCCTGGTCTGCCTGGTCCCTCACCATCGCTGTGCTGCCAGAGCTTGTTGCTGGCCTGCCCCTTTGCATCTCTGATGTTCTAGCACAAAGAAGGTGTTCACTGTATGTAAGTGGCAGCCTTTGGACAATCATTTACCATCTGTCTAGACTTCATTAAGCAGAAACTGGCCTAAAGTACTAGTGAATGGTCTGTGATCAGGGCCTTCCCAGACCTTGAAACTCAAGGCAGGAGCCTAACTGGCACCAAATCAGGCTCTCTTACGATCTCTCAAAAGCCCAAAGCACTCTCAGTTTTTAAAGGCCAGCTCCACCACAGGTAAGTGCACTTTCTGACACAACCTTAACAAAAAGGTCTTTGAGAAGGCACTCGCCAAAATGTCATCCCTTTCAGGCATGGTTTCCCCAGCAGGACCAATGACTTAAGTTCTTCTGATGAGGTTTAGGATTGCAGCTCTCATTACACCCATATCTAATATGGTGAAGACAAATTTGTTCTAGTGCTTTTCAAGTCCTCTGTGCTCAGAAGGGATTAAGATTTGCATTTTCTACTGCCCTCTCAAAGAAGGTGGAGTGAACATCAAAACAGCCATGCAACTGAAAGTATGACTGAAGCTAATAAAAACTCATTCTCATGAAACATCCTTGTTACTGAGCTCACTGCATGAGGAATACTTCTGTAACCTGCCAGCCTTCAGCTCAGTTGTACGGTGTTGTGCAGTTCACTGATTAGAAACAATACTAGATGCACTTATGATAAACTCTTTGTTGGACCTCTAATCTCTGCACAGCTATGCTCATTTGAAATGTGAAAGCAAACTACGTGCTGTGCAGCACTATACATCTCGGTTAGGTAATAACTAAAATGCCAAAGAAAAGATCATGACAATAATAATAATGATGATGATGATGTAATTGGACAATCTCTCATGTTACCTTTGCTTAGTCTGAGCAATTTAGAGAAAAACTCCCGGTTCCCAAATGTTGGATTGGGAAAGAAACTCCCAGACAGCAAAACGAGAGGCATAGTTATAATTTATCTAATAATGGAGTTGCTTTTGGAGGGAAAAAGAGGAGACGCTTCAGATTTAAAACATTAAGGTTGCCTGAAGCACAGAGTGAGTGAAATGGTGATAATGTGGAACTCTGGGTTTGACTCTTCGGAGGTGTAAGGGGAGTAAATGCTTGCTTGCTGTTTCAGGCGTTTATAAAAGCATCCCTGGTTTCTTCATGAATGTTTCTCAAATGCCATGATTTTAATCCCAATTCAGAAAGAATTTAACTGTTTTTCAGAAAGGGATTAGACCTAATGAAAGCTTTTCTGCTGATTTTGATAGGATTTTGAAAAAACACCAAAAGATAATAAGCTCTAACCACTATATTTTCTGGTTTGCTCTTGTAGTAGTAACACTGCTCTCCCTAAAAATTGCAGGATGGTCTGGGACCTCATCCAACTCATGCTGAAGTCTTTCTACTCAATAGAATCCTTGGTGAAAAAAATTAGAGGTGTTTACTCAGTAAAGCTAACACATTGTCTGTTATGGGTCTTTCAGTTACTCTTGCATTTGTTCCAAAGCTTGGTACAGGATGCTTAGGAGAACTGCACAGTGTTACAGGCCTTTGTTTGAATTCTGTCCTTTTTATTTTGCAGAATTTTTTTAATATAAAAAAGCGAGCAGGAAATCTGTGAAAATGCAGGCCATGTCAACATAGTTCAATTTCTCAACTTGTCATCTTGTCTCAGTTCTAACTGGAAGAGCCTGAAGAAGGCCCTATGGCCAACTTGTCAGCTCTAATCTCCCCTTCTACTCTTAGCGGATATTTTATTAACACTTTTTAAGACTGTTTTTTATTTATTTTGCAGACTACATGCTGAGGCAGCAGCCAGTTTGTTTCTCTTCATCTTTCTCTCTTCTTGCTTTCTGTTGCATGAGAGAGAGGTTGGTTTTTCTGCCATCAGAGTCCACAAATCACGGCAAAAGGGATTGTTGCAGTTTTCATAAATGTGGTGTTACTTGAAAATTATAGACTGCAACTGCTTATTGCAGTTCTGTGCAACGGCTGTAAATTGGGCCCTGTATCTTTCTGGTGACAGTCATTCCCGCAACAGGCCTTTTAGGAAATTGGAAGGGAAATTAAACAAGAGCAAGGGGTAGCTTTCCTTTTATCTTTGACATGCCTTCCTGAAATCCTTATCTATCATATTTAGGCAGAGATGTTACTGGATTGGTGGTGGATTTAGATGTTGTCTGTTTCTGGGACTACAGACTGCTGATCCTGCATGCTCGTTGAGGCAGATCTGTTGACAGGGTCTAGATACACATGAAATTTTATGAATGATGGACCAGGATGACATGGCACCAATGGAATGTGTTATTTCTCCATATTCACTGTTCATTCATTTATAAATCCGCTTTCTCAAGTCCCTTTAAAAGGATTGAGCTGAACGCACTGTGGCCATAGGTAGGGAATGGTTTGCAGAGAAGATTGAGTGTTCGGTAAAGGAAGGCTACGTGGTGACTTCATTTCTCTTGCGCAGGAGATAAAGATAAATGAACTGAAGGCTCTGTTGTCCCCTTTGTTGGCTATCTGGACCGTGGATCCAGGCATGCAGGAGTAAACAAGTCTACCTGCTTGGTTGCCCACTCCTTGCAGGATGGACATGGAGGCAGGGAGAACCGTGATTGTCTGCTCGTCTTATTCACTGGCCTAATTGCCTGAGCCAGTGCATAGGATGGTAGGTGGTGCATTGAAAACTAATGAATAATCCCACCTTCCCATCCCCTACGAGGAAGGGAGCTGCAAATGGAAGGTACATTTCTGAGACTCAATGCCTTCTTGAGGTGATGCATCTTACTCACCACCCTATGTGCTGGGATGTGCCCAGTCCTAATCCAGCCCTGCAGTCCTGGCCTTCCTTCAAGTTTGGTTTGATGGGAAGGGCTCCTCACCTCACCTTACCTTTCTCTTCACCACAGAACTTGCCTGAAATGAACTCTGTGTTGACACTCACACAGGCAAAAAGCCTCTGTCTGGAAAGGCCTTTTTATACCTGTTCTACAGAAGAAGAACACATGTTAATTCTGGCTATGGCAGATCCTCTAGGCCCACACCTCTGACACACCCAATATAAAGAGAGTCGAAACAAGCACTTACCCTTAAGGGCGGGAGGGGTGCTCAGTTTTATCACCTTACCACACCCCAGATGCAGTCCTGGTTTCCTCCAGGCCCTCTTAGAGCAACGAGGTTCTTTCCCTGTGTGCGGTAAGTGGCCTCTGTGCTGCGGTTTGTGTCACTTGCTCCATAATCCTCTCTACTGCAAGAAAACTGTTGGGTACAAAAGCACCTTCTTGCACAGGGAGGAGAGAATCAGCCAGTGCTACGAGTGTATCAAATGATGGATGTAACATCCTCATGCATCTCAAACCAGACCAGAAACCTGACCTTGAAACACCTGTGCCTCTCCAGCGTTCCTGGTGCTAGCGCTGGTGAAACAATGCCTTACCTAAACACAGCATGACAAACCCTCAGACACACCTGGTGAGAACTGGCTCAGGTCCGTGGTTGTACTAACTGCTTTGCCAGGGCAAAGCCTTTCTCACTCGCTGTGCCATGTTTAAAGGGGCACGAGCAAATTAAAAGGCACAGTTAAAAGCACTGATATCCTTATCTTTGCTATTAGTATTGCTTTTGATTATTCTGAATGATAGACCCTAAGAAACCAGATTTGCTTTTGATCTTTAATACCACATGCTTACTTTTCACTAAGCCCAAACAAGGAGAACCTATAACTCAATTTCACTTTTGTCTGTCCCCTATTTGTTTTCATGTACGAGCACAGCGCTGCAATGTTCACGCTGTAGACGATGCCAAGGAAAATTGAAGTCCAAGCCGAGAAGCTGCTTTCACTGGAATTTAGAAAAACAAATACAGAAAGCTTTCTGTTGCTCATTTGATTTCATTTTTAATAAATCTAAATTTTGGGTCAACTCAACCTGACAGTGTTTATCTAAACAAAAATGCGAATGGGAATGAGAGCTGAACCTTAAATCAGAGGAGGAGGAGACTTTGATTAGTATTTGGCTAGGAAGAGGGAAAGTGTCTAAAGCAAGAGGATTTGAAGGCCTTGCCATGTTCCCACTGAAGTGGGTATAAATTTTATCAGTACCTTTGAAGGGAGTAGAATCAGACTCTAAATTAGTGATTCTGCATTACTTTATAACTCTTACTCAAATCTAGTGCTTCTAGCTAACTTCAGTTTTTAGCTGGAGAGCTAACTGGAGGGGTTATTTGGAGTTGCCTTAAACCTATATGCTGCTAAATGATTTACTGGATATCTAGACACCTATAATCCTGGAATTAGACCTACTGGGATATAAATCCCTGAAGCTCACAAGCAGTTAAATAAGAACTAAAAGGGAAAAAAAAAATCATCTAATCCTTTCCATGCTAAGGTATATAATAGCACAAAATTGGAAAAATCCATCTTCCACACCGAATAAAGAATGATTACAAATGAAAGCAAGAACATTATCCAAAAATATTAGGAGCTGGAGAAGTACTACGATCAAATAGAGCAACAAACAATTCCTGAAAGAAAGGGAAACTGCATAAATATTCATGTATGCATTTTAAAGGGTCTGCACTGACACTAAGTAGAGCTCCTTTCGTATGCGCTTTTGTCAAAATTCTTAGCGAACCTAATTCCATACCTTCATTGCAAAGTTTTCCTTTTTCTGTGCCAGGAGACCATATGCAAAGCTCTCATAAGGAGAGCAAAACCATGGGCCGGATTTGCTAAGGCCTGTGAAACTTCTTCTGCCTTATTGTGAGCAAACAGGGACTGAATTGCCCGAGATGGAAAACGAGCAGTCTGCCTCCAAAACCTACTCTGGGCAGGAGAAAACTACATAAGGACTTCAGTGGCCCGAGAACCAAGCCCTGCTAGTATGCTTGTTGCTCTGTGTTTTCTGCTGCAGGTGGGCTGATGATACAGTTCTCATTTTAGACAGCCAAACTCAGGAATGAGATCCACGGTTCTGGTTGCATTGTGAACTGACCACATATGCTTTGCAGGGTAAATACAACTGCATGCGGGTAACGGAGCCACAAAAACTGATTTTGAAGGACCTCAGTGTGATTCAGAGCTGATACGAAATACTGCACAGGGCTGAAGAAATGAGGAAAGAAAGTTTAAGCTTCTATAATGGTCCTTTGCACAGCTGTTGCTGAAAGGGGGCGAATGATGTTCATTTGATAGAGTGTGTGAGGCAGCGTGCACGGCAGTATCTCTTAGAACAAGGGTTATTGTATTCACGGCAGTTATCCTGTGGGAAAGGAAGTAATATGCTTCCATCTGAATTCCTGAAGTGTTCCTGGAAGACCCAAGTGATGAACTGGCTGTGGTACTTCCAGTACCTCGTCTAGTCATTCTGAAATTGATTTCACAAATATTTCATGTGTGTCAGGTGGGCCGATGAGGAAGAGAAGAAATCTAAGAACAATTGATTCTACCCTTGCTCTGCTATATATCCTTATCACCTTAATATTGCAGAAGTCAGGCTACGTCCTGCGGTCCTGATGCTAAGTAATTAGAAGCAATTCCCTCAATAAGGCAACTTGCATGTGAATAATGACAAATACTGCAGGATCTAGCCCTGCACCGCTACTGTATAAATGAGATTTTGTACAAATAGTCACATTCATGTGCAACCAGTGGATGTATTACTTTGATCATTTAACAAAACGAGCAGAGGCAGGTAATTAATTGTGGCTAGTAAGTATTTGCCTAGTATTCACAAGTAGGAGCGGATCATGGTTATTCTGCCTTTGGGGCTATCTTTGCATAATTTCCTTTGTTTGGTAACATAATGCGCATTGCAGACGCCAGGCAAGAGTCATATAATCCCTTTATGGTGGAACCTGTGTGTTTACTAATAGCCACGTACTGTTTGTGTGAATGTATTTGCGGCCAGTTTCTGCCCACTTGCCTGGGTTGTGTATCCGTGCAGGAGGAGCGGTGGGCACCTGCCCGTTTCAGGAGGCAGTAATAAGCCTTGGCCAAAGGCGGTATGCTGAAATCCCGTGTTTCCCACACTGCTCCAAATCTCAAGGCAATTTCATGTGTTTTGCCCTTCAACAGATGATTTATGTTAGTGAGTCGTGGAGTCAGCGTTTCCCTTGATAAATTTTATTCTACAGTAGGCATTATTGAAATGGAGAAGTTACTGGGCTCACAGACCAGAGTTTCTCACGTATCATGCTGCGAGGCGTGTGTCCTCCGACACCGGCGCCTTAGTATTATTCACTAGACACTGGCTATTCTGTGAGCCCGGAGGATACGTAGCAAAGCCACCGCGGACTCCAGCCCCTCTGAAACTTGCTGATAGGTCAAAAGAGCTTCCTTAGAGGTTTTTTTTTCTTGGAGATGCACATTTTAAGTGCTCCTTCAACAAATACCAATGAGAGCACAAGCAGATAAATGTTAAGCTTCCTTTGCATTCCACAAGAGGTCCCAGCTGGTCTTTCTCTTCCAGCGGCAACCCTGGGGCAGAAGGCAATGCTTTTTATTTCCTCTCACAGTATGCAAAACAAAACCTTAATAAGGCTTGACATAGCTGTTCTTCTCCATGTGTAGTTTAGGGGGCTTTCCCTAAAAATCTCACTGGATGCAGAGTGGCCAAAGACTTTCTAAGCACTTTGGCTGAAATTCTATTCAAAGTTTTATCACAGGGCTTTGCACGTGGATGAATTTCAACCATAGTTTCTGTTTCACCTATATTACTGATTTTTCAGGCCAGCAGGAACCATTATAATCATCTTGGCTGACTCCCATAAGCCAGAGGATTTTACTTAGTGATTCCTGCATTGAGCTTGTGGTAGAGCTAGGGCACGTAGTTTAGAAATACATTCAACCTTGATTTAAAATTTCAAGTGGCAGGGAGTTTGCCCTCGGTAGTTTACCACCCATCCTGGCTTGTTGCAGATCAGTTATCTGACTTACCAAATTTAGGCTGTACAGGAAGAGGAAGCAAAATATAATGGTGTCTCCCTCCACAACCCCCATTACCTCAGATGAGACTAAGAATTGCATTTATTTTTTACAAATCAGTGCACAGGTATTTTCAGAATTTCAATGAAATACCACATTAAAACAAGACACCCTGAGAGCTGGAGCTTTTTTTTTAAAATATTTGCAGTGAAGTTCCTATATGTTACACGAAAACGTAATTTTTCTGGCAGTGAAAATGTTTCTTTATTTATATACTTGGAGGCTTGATTCTGGGAAATAGTGAAGTTGAAAAAAATTTATGCTGTTTAGCAAGCTGCCACAGAACTAAAAGTTGACAATTTGCTTTCAAAGAAAAAAATGTGTATCTTGTGCTGAAAAAGTGTCTTCATCTATGTTGGTTGTGCTGTGGTCAGCCTCTGCCTAATTAGGCCTGTAGCCTTGTTATCCAGTCAAACCCCTGTGAGCTTGTCCTTCTGAAAGTTTGTTGGGACCATGGCACTCATTTCTATGTTGGTAAATGGGGTCCCAATATTCAGATTTCGTGCCTCGCCGTGTGCTTGTTTGCTCGTTATGAGAACACATGGCACGAGCTGGAGAGCAGTGGTCTCAACCTTTGCCGACCCCTTTGGCAATAGTGTTTTGGCAAGCAGCAAGCTGCTTTTGCTTTCCTTGTTAACTTGGACCGTTGTGGAAGCGTTTCCTTTGGTCGCAGGGCGTGTTGGAGGGCTCCTTGGGTGGCATGCTGGCTCTGAGCCGTAAGAGCGAGCCTACGCTCTCACTACTAGTCATTTCTCAGGTGTACGAACAGGGGCCAGGGTACCAAAAAGTTATGCAACATTGGACAAGTCCAGGTTAAGGTCCTGTGGTAATGAAATAAAGGTTGCCCATAGCAGCAATCATTCTCCTTAATTTTTTTTTTTTTTTAAACTATGTAAATGTCTTATCAAAGTTCAGAAGGGAAGCCTATACTAACAAGCATGGTGAAGAAAACCTTATCAGCTGGAGCCTAAGTTAATATTTGCCCATTTATTTAAGACTTTGCTTGTGGATGAGAAGAATAATTGCATCAATAGCAATTGATTAGCCATTAATATCTGTAGCAGCTGTTAAGCCACTGTGAACTTGTAAATGAGATAACTGGTATAAAACTGGCCCAGTGCCATTTGACTTCAACAAACCTGTAGGAACCCTCACCAGGTCAGGAGCACAAGAGTGTTCTTCTGCAGGTGCTGCTACTGCATCTGTACGACACACAGAGCCCTTAAAATGGAAGCCAATTAGTAAGTGGTTTCCTAAATTTCCCCTGTATCAAATCATAGAAAATTTGTGATTACAGGAAATGTTCTGAAAAAAATTATCAGCCCCATTTTTGACTGGATCAATTGTAACGATTTCGTTGGGAATTTTAAGCCGCTCCTCTGCTTTTTTAGTCCAGTTTTTGCTAAATGAAAATTTCTTTCGTTCTGAGAAATGGAACGTCTCTGGACTACCCGAACTTGAACTGAATTCAGGTGTCTTGGTGTTTCATTGGCAAGAAATAAAAGAAAAAAAAAATACGTGCTTTGTAGGTTTATCCATCCCCTGAACATCCAATATTTCAATATTTAGCCGATATTGGGACTACAACGTTTCTGTATCTTTAATAAGGAACATTTTACATGTTATGTAGGGCACTCGCCTTAAAAATGTTGTCATTTACTAATACAGTTGTTCTCTGTGCTTATATTAGAGAATATCTGAATCGCCACATGATGCTAATTAGTTTTTAATGACATGTAAGTGTCAATATAGTACATACATACACATGTATGCAAAGAAATCTCTAGGACAGAAAAGCATATTAACCATAGCTGACTGGTAAAGGTGAGAAAAATAGTCTTCATGGGGAAATAAGAAATCAGAGGGAAAAACCCCTCCCCTTTGCATTTAATTTCAGGATTGATATATGTCTTAGGTTACGTAGGAGCAAGATGTCATTGCCTCTGAAAACATTCACTGCTGGGAATAGATAGCTTGATCCTCAAGTTCCACAGCAAAAGTCCCATTGACACGACCGGGACTGTGATTCTACCCGGTGTGTGTTGGTCTGTGAGATACACAGTGCAGCTCTTCTGCAGGTGGGATCCTCTCTGACCCATTCGAATGACAATAAGTGAGAACTTTCTCAAGGCTCCAATTATTTCCATCTGGTAAAGGAAGGATGCACTTGACACAGGTGTCTACTGGCCTTTTCAACTCTAAATGGCCACTCTCCAACTGGCTCAATGGTGGGACTATTCGCACAGGAAGGGGAAACATCCCTGCGTGCACACTTCCTTTCGCAGCTAATCCTCATGCCACGAAGAACCTGTCCGAGATATTTCAACACGCTTCAGGTTCAAGTGTTTACCTAGAGAAAAAGTTTGATGCAGATATTTGCTGCCCGTTTTGTCTTAAACAGCCTGGAAGAGCTGGCTATCATTTGCACTAAACTCTGAAATCAGTAGTCCCAGATCAGTGTCCTCTATTTTTTAATTTTAAGTGGAAAAAAACCCCAGTATGATCTAGCTTTGCTTCTCAGGTTTTGGCCTTTCATTTATTTTTTTCCTAACAGGGACAAGCCTTAAGCACAGGTGGCTGCTGTGGTTCTTTCTTTCTGCTGATAGCTATTGACCTGCCAACTGGCTATTCTCTTGGTAATAGTAAACAGGTTCCTAATGGTTAAACTTCCTTCCATTTAAATTCTGTAGTCCAAAAATAATCTAGTATTTTATTAGCCAGGGAACATATTATTAAACACATACATCATTCTTACCAGACTGTACCTCTGTAAACCTAAGTAGTTTTAAGTCAATATTTTAGGGTTTGTTGGTTTTTTTCTTTTAAAATTTTTGGGATAGGACTGCAAACAATGGAAATTAAAAAGTGAATTGAGTGATTGGTGCATAAGTAGAAGGCCTGGGAGCTAGAAGCTATACACAGTTTTGACAGTGTGTTTGACACTACATGAGGAAGAGTATCTGACAAGTAGCAGACTCCTTGCTGGTTATGATAGACTCAGAAGTCAATAGTTGATTTCAAGGGGTATATTTCTCTGGATTATCTTGGTTTATATGAGTTATGACACCTAGATTTTTTATTTTTTGCTATTTACATTACTTGTTTAAATTGTAAAAATCCATCATACTTTCTCAACTATTAAAAGAAAGGCAAGATCTTCCTGGCATCAGCTAGATGACCCCTTGAGCTAACTGATTATGAAAGTATCAGAGCTTTCATATGTTAATGTGATCTGGGCAAGACCCCTTCTGGTATAGCCAAACCATATGGAATTTATATCTCAGTCAGTACATGGGAAAACGACGTTATTTACTCCAGGATATGGTAATGCTCTCATTGACTTTCTGAATCTTTGTGAATGAGTGTTAATGTTCGTGGAGTTGACAGACTGCTATCACAGGCTCGGCCGAAGTACAATCCAACAGGCTCTGGTCAAGCTCTTGCACACGCTCCTCTGCCAAAGGACTTCAGCCTTCACCTACAACACCCTTGTTTTTCCATTACTAAGACTTTCCTAAACATACAGAGCCAAACAGGCATATTAACACATGCATGCATGCCAGAAGGCACAGTACGTCTCTGTGACCAGGAAGCGCACTCGTTGTTTAACAATGGGTAGAGCTATCCGCGTTTGTTTTTCATCCGAGTTAATCTTAGCCACCTTAGTTAATATCATTTAGGTCACCTAATACATTATTCAACTGAACTGTAGCTGGCCAGCATGTCCAAATTTCCTTTTCCCACAATAATGGGAAAAGACAGCTTTGCTTTTCCTCTCTTTTCCTCATTTGGATGTCACACGGCTATGATCCTGTCCTATTGTGCTCTGTTAGAAAGGTCTGTGGGTTCAGCTTCGGTGGCCTCACTCATCTGGGCATCCACTTGCATGGCTAAAAGTCCATGTGTTATTACAATCAGTAACTTTTACCATCGACATGGCTGCTGCTTCTCTTCAGTGAAAGTCTCATTCCCTTTGTTTTTCAAAATATGTCCCTACTCTGCCTTGAGGGAGATGTGTTTTTCTAACTTTCTACCTAACAAACAAACAAACAAAACCCCAGACACGGGATTTTCTGGATTGTTCAGTTCTTGAAATGATCCATGGCCACAAATGGGTAGTTTCTTGTTCCTCAGTGGAGAAGAAGGCTCAAGGGGAGGTAGTGAACTAAATGGCATGAAGATCAAGTGGCCTAATCTAGAAATGAGGTCTGGACCAAAATGTGGTTGTGTTGGTTTTGGTTTTTTTTTTTCTGTAGTGACTTTTAATGACAAAAGGCTGCTTATTCTAAAATCTTTCTTTTTTTATGAAAAATTATAATGTGTTTGGAAATTTTCTTTGTTCTTTTTCAAGAGGTGTTTGTCAAAATCCAAATCTTTTAGTCATTTGTGATATATATTCCCCCCCCTCCCCAATCCATATAAAATTTAAAAAGTGCATTTCTGGTTTTTTAGTATAAACCCAAACTTTTCAGGCCACATGAGCCCTTCTTGTGAATAATGAAAGCCAAACCCAACGGGGAGAAGTGGGGAAGAGAGAAAACATGGAGGTAATTGGTTCGGGGATGGGAGAGCAGCACCAGAGAAGGGCTGCTCCAGAAACCTGACCCTTGCCGAGCGTCCCTGTAGCAGGGCTCTTCCTCCTGAAGCCATCCATCACATAGCGCGGTTTTTCACTGCTTCTCTTGCCGGGGCCATGCTGGGAGGGTCCCTCACAGTTGATTTGAGGAAGGTGAACACAGTGTTGAGTTGCATGGCTTCCACCTTAAAACTCTGCGTGGAATTTGGGAGCTCTGTGGGGCACCCAGCACTGCTTGTTAGCCTGTCCTTACATCTCAGCAGCAGCCTGGCCAAACTTCTGCTCTTCGTGCCTCTGCTATGCCCCAAACACCACAGGCACAAATAATTTTGGATAAGTCTGTACTGAAGTTTGAGTTAATAAATCCCTCTAATAAGTGCAACAAAAGAACAGAAAAGATCCCTTTGGTGGCTGAGCCAGCTTAAATGAGCAGAATGCTTTATAATTAACAATCCAGTGGTTCGCTTCACATGCTTGGCTTTATAAAGAGCAAAGTGAAAAATACTTTTCAAGCATTCAGAGAAATCTTTGTTTTAAAGGAGTATAGAAACGCTGTTATAGCCACTGACCACCACCAGCGATCATAAGGCCATACAGCTCTAGGTCACTCTCACAAAATGGTTGCCAATATTTTCTCAGCAAACTCTCTATCGATTGCATAAATACAGTACAGTACCCATGAGGTAGAGTTGACCTGTCACATAGTAAAGATGTGGCAAGCCCCATAATTCATTACCAGTTGGAAATAGAACATCATTGGAGAGATAAGGATAACAATGACTTTCCATCCAATGATAAATTACTAGCAGCTGCATTATTTTCCCTCACTTATATATGGCTCTCTTTATTGAATTTAGCTTGAGATAAATAAATGATCTGCCAGGAGCCTGGTTAATATTACTTCTCTGGGACCCATTTCAGGCCCAACTAGGCTTTTGCTGATAATATCTTTAAGCTTTTCAGTAGGGAGAGACATAACATTTGTTTCTGACAAGAACCCTATGTCGCCTTATCTGTTTCATTTGAGAGGCCGTCGACCTCAGCTCCTTTAGTTAAAATGAGAGCTTTACTGTAGAGGCTAAATTCTTGAACTTGACTCTCTTCTTACAATGAGATTATATGTCCTGGTTGTAAATTTGAAGCCACACATGATATACAGTTATTCTTAGCATTTCCTGTTGATCACAGGGTGGTATTGATTGCCCTGCTTTTGAATCTTTCTCCTATTGGTTTGAAAAGGAATTCCATCTTTTTTATAATATTATTTTTCACCCCGCAATAATCTGCGAGCTTGTCAATGCACATTTATATTTAACTTCATGCATTTGTTCCATTTGAAAATGACAGTGTTTTTTCACAACCTCTCCCTCCTCCTTCCACCTTAGAAAAGGCAGCTCAACAAACACATATCCACTTGGTTAAAAAATAAAAAGGCCAGTCTAAGAACAAAAGATTAACTCTTTCTGTGAATCAACATGCCAAGGAAGGCACTTGAACTCCTGAAATTCTTTTTATTACCATTAATAATTTATCTACTGCTCCGGTGATTCTGGCCTTTGCAGATATTGTTGGAAGAGACGAGGCAGGGAGGGGATGGAGCGGAGGTGTGAGGCAGCAGGCGTAATCAGCCTGTGCTGCACTCCTACAGTAACTGTTCGGATACCTCGAATGTGGTATTTTTGTTATTTCTGGGAAGCTCTATCATCAGGTTATAGATTAAAATCAGGCAGTTGCCGTTTTTCATACAGTGTGAATTAGAGGAAATTAAACCCAACCACTTCTGATAAATCCTCTCATAAATAAACTAGCTGGTGGTGTTAAATATAAGTCCAGCCACAGTTTGATTCACGTTACGGAGAACAAAGAACAAGTTCTGTCTATTTTAGCACTCCATCATCATTATTGTTATTTATACTATAGTAATGCCTAAAGGCTCCAGCTGAGTTTGGAGCCCCCATCTGCTAAATGCGTAATCAGACTTGCCTTGAAGAGTTTGCAATAGGAATAAGACAGAAAGAAAAGGGAAAGAACTGTTACACCTTCCTATCCCTTTTACTTTACAGCTAGGAAACTGAGGCGCAAAGAAGGAAAGCACTTTGCTGAAGGCAGTGAGGAAGATTTTTGGCAAGGCTGGCAACTCCCAAGAGATCATCTGAGTTTCTGCCAGGTGCCTTGATGTAAGATCATTTTCTACAGTTTTTTGGGGGGTCACCTGTCTCCTTTACGCTTTCCCATTAGGCAAAAGTCAGAAGATAAAATGGGAATATAACGATAAATCTCTTTTATCTGATGTTAGAAGAATTCGTGGTTAGGAAAAAAGGCACACCCTAAATAGCATCTTGCATAGATTTGTGTAAGAGAAGATATAATCTGTGTGCATACGAATTTTAATTTGAAAAATGTCTTGTCTTGAAATGAAATAAGGAAAATTTGCCTTTTTATATAATAGGAGTAGTTTTGGCATATACCAGTCATTTCCCATGTCAAATCAGAAGATAAAAAAGTATTGCACAATGCTCCTAAAAGGCAGAAAGATTAATATTTATTAAATCAGGAAAATAGGATAGTCATGTGACACACAATCTGTGTCAGCCGGTACCGTTTCTTGTTTACCTTGAGAGACTGACAGGATCTCCTCACCAATAATTATTAGCTAAACTCTTCAGAAATTAATTTCACATACAATCACAAACACAGCCAGCAGGAAAAAAAAAAAAAAGAGGATGGTGGATATCAAATAAATTATTTGCTGCCAATGAATGGTAATGCCTTTTCCATTTCTGCTGTGCTGCCATTCCAATATTTCCCCGAGTACCCTGAAGGTATCAGGATGAGATTCACACACTTGCACAAAGCCCAGTTAAAGAGGCTTCATGCAGAGCTTTCCACAGAAGACTGAATTAACTCTTGTGCCCTTGTGTACACATGATGTGTGAGCAAAGGGAGCGGAGGGGGGCTGCAGCAGGACGCTTATGTTGTAGTAGTCCCCAGAGCAAGCTGGGACAACATTTCCAGAGGTTTCTGACCACCGATTCCCGTAGCTTTGCTCACCAGGTCTTCTGTGTGATGTCCTATTTGGGCCTGGAGGTGTATGGATTGCTTCTTGGAGGGGTGAAGTCGTCAGACACCCCTCACTTCTAGCCCAACTGTGCCATTGCAGCAGGAAAAGGCCATACGTATCACTGGAAAAGTTTAGTTTCTGGTGGATCATTCTTACTAAGATCCCTGTGCAGTGGTGGGTAAATGCAGCCTCTCCATTTTGTGAGCCTGGAAACCAGAATGCTGAAGTGACTTGACCAACATCTAGAGAGGCTCAACTGGGAATAAAACCCTTTTGGACCTGATGAATAGAACACCCTTCCTTGCTAAGAAGTGACTGCTTTTCCCTATAGTACAGGCAGTGGCTGTATTACCAGCCATGTGGCATTCATCTGTTGCTCTGTACTGTGTTCACTCTGCCGTGGAGGACTCTTGATACGTATTGCCTTTTCCACAGAATTGGTTTTTCTACACAAACCATCTCTGTAACACAAAGTGGTTTCTTCATCTACTGTGAGGCTACCAGAGAATTTAATCTCTAGCGTGCTGCTGAGAGGTTTTACAGCATTGCTGTCAGTACATCTTTGACAAAGATCTTTTGCAAACTTTGGCAGAGGAAGTGTAGTTTCTGTATCTACCTCTAAATCTAGTTTGATTCAGTTGAACCACAGACTCCTTGTTTTTTGACACTTAGTCAGCCTCATCTCTGTCCACCTGTGTGCAGGAACACTGCAGTAACTTCCCTGCTAGTCATCAGATGTCATTGTTGCAGGCAATTAGACCCAGGCTTAAGCTTGTCTTTAGTGATGATTATTATCTCTTCTGCTGGAGTCACCGCCTCTACAGCTGAATTACAATAACAGATCACACCAGTGCTCCCCAGTTTACTTCGGTGTAAGGTGTGCAGAGTTAACCTGTGTTCTTCAGTGGTGGTTCGAGAAGAGCGGTGTGGTGTTAGTCATTTGGAGTGTTATTCACAGGGGCCTGGGCCAAGGCCAGCAACTCAATTCATGTTATTGGCTGAGCAAGGAAAATGCCACTGATGTTGACCTTGTCATAAATTCGCAGCCTGTGTCCCTATGCCACCAGCTGTCCAGACCAGCCTTTTAAAGACCGATTGTATCTGCATTCTGGTTGCTAAAATCGTTTGGAATTTTGTTATTTCAACTCTGTGGTCTCAGAGGAGCAAATTCCTCAATAATTTTGCTTTCTCATCAGCCAAAGGCACAACTCTATGCTATGCACTAACAAGGCTGGAGAACAAGGCTGTCTTTAAATGAAAAAGCCCTGCCTTTTCCTCCTCGCATTCGTACAAGTTAAACATGACTTCTCGCTTCTGTCATTCATCCTATTAAGAAAACCCCAGACTGCCAAGTGCAACCTCATTTGCCAGTTTCCAGGGGATGGCAAGCATTTATACCTGAATCATAAACCCTGAAGGAAGGGCCTTATCTGATGTGGTACACCAGGCTTAATGGGCTGGTATATGCAGCTGCATCACCTTGGGTAAGAACTTCAACAGAGCCTCTTATAAATAGCATGCCTGATGTTACATGCATTATGCCGAAGGACACAGGTGTTTATATTTACAGACTTAGTACTTAAGTGCTTGAAGTGGTTCTTTGGTTCCAGGATCTAATTGAGCAATATTCCGAACTGGTTTGATTCAGTTTGAAATTCCAGCTCTGCAGCAAGATTTTGGATCAAATGCAGTTTGCCCAGTTACCCTCATCTCCCAGCCTGACTTGTAGGACGGAGATGCATTAATGTGTTGATGGTGCAAGAGTGAAGGAAGACTTTCTTCACTTGTAGCCATTACTGCTGAACAAGTTGTTCTGATGATTTACCCAGAAAGCCCTAAGTGTCCTTATAAATGTAAAATTTCCTTTTTTTTCCTTGAACAGATGGAAGACTTAGATGGAAAGGAATAAAAACATAATTTGCCAGAGCCCTCAATTAATCATAATCAAGTTTGTGCATGTTATACTCTACAAGGGTAACAACAATGAAACACAGGGAGAAAGGATGCTTTCCTCAGGCAATTCTGAAGACATAAAAGCAATAAAGAAGCATACTTCAAAATAATGTGGAGATACATGACTGCACTAAATAAAAATGCTTCTTTAACGTACTGTAAAAATAAAGATGTTTAGTTAGATTTATCATTCTTGTTACAAATGCAAATTCATCCCCTGGACTACGCCATTGGCTCTGAAAGCATTCAAGGGATGGTTGGGGCCCACTATTTTCTGTAATTACTTAAATATTGTTTCATGTGTTAAAGAGCTAACTAGACTATTCCTTCTTTTTACTCCAAGGTAATATATGGGACACCTTGATCCCACAGATACAGATTTTTGACTTTTACACTACATTTAAGCCATTTTTTTAATTGGGTATAGCGAGAGGAATGGTTTGCTTATTAGTTTGCGTGAGTCACATCCAAACCTGTGAAAATACATTTTTTAAACTAGTTTTGCAAACAGCAACACATGTTAATTGAAAGCAACCCCACTCCCCAAATCCTCCCTCGATTGACTTGGGAACATTCAAAACCAGTGAGGTTCATTTCTGCAGCCTCATTCAACCATTGCAATGAGCAAATGAAACAATTGTTTTATTTGTAAGAGGAGATTATCCCTTGAAGGCAGATAGAAGGATACTGCCTACAGAACCCCATTTGCAGGCACAAAGAGCGCTTAGTCAATTTTTGGCAGTGATACTGAAGCTATTAGTTTTGGATATGAGTTCACTGATGTTCAGTGCTGTACATTTCCAGTTAGTTCATGAAGGGCCTTTAAAATTACACACAGAGCTTCATTAATTGCCTCAGAAAAGAAGCAACAAATATCAGGCCCTTAAAGTGTATGTGCACAGAATGGCCATTGATTTCAATGAATATTCCCCACTGGAGGACCGATCCTACGTCCTGGGAAGGCAACCACACTTTTTCCATTAGTTGCAGCAGGCACTGCCTCAAAGTACCAGGGCTTTTGCAGGATCAGGCCCCATTAGCTGCTGTCTGGCTATCTATCTATCTATCTATCTATCTATCTATCTATCTATTTAATTATCTATATACATGGTTTACATTCACATACACATGCATGCATAGATATAATCCTTATTCAGTGTGTTAAAAGTGTAACAGCTATTGTTTTAACTCAAACTGAAGACCAATACAAGATGCCAAAGACAGGGTCTTTCAAAAGAAAGAAACAGAAATCTAGCTTTGTGGTCCTGAAGGTTTTTTTTTGTCCTTCCTCCATTTGATGGAGTAGTGCCTGAACATTTGTTCTACAACTAACTATCCATAAAGGAGAATTTCCTATGCCTTCCTCTTAAACGGCACAACCCCATGTGATCCCTGATCACAACAAATTGATTTATTTAAATAAAAATAATGATCTTCTTTTCTTTCTCCAGCCCCAGCAGCAAAATCCCATGTAACCCTGATCAGCAAATTGATATACTTGTCTTCTTTTGCCCTTCTTTCTCGAACCCAAACAATACCACCCTGATCCCCAAGTAATAAGAAAATGATTTATGCAAACAAAAATAATTATCTTTCTTTGCTCTCCACCTTCTAACTGTATAATCTCAGCAGCTCCTTGTTTAACAAATTGATTTATTTAAATTAAACAAATGGTGATCTCCTTTTGACCTCTACAAAGCACCTCTGTGGCAGGCTCCTACCACTGCCACCACCTTACCCATATGGTTAGAAGGATCTATTTTAAAATATAACAGGATTTCTAACTAACCTTGATACTTTGTGATTACGTTAGTCAAAGCTCATGGAAGCTCTGTTATTGTGCCATGAAATTAGGACGCATGTCCTCTGAAAAATAAGTAAGTTAAATGTACCTTCCTCCATATTTTTTATGGCAGGGACAGTTATTCATTTAATTCCCCAGGAGGAGCTGTGCAGAGGGTGGCTGTATGCCGTTTGTCTACGCCCGTCTCTCTCACTGTGATGCCCATAAGCGTCTTTGCAGACAGAGCTTTAAAACGTTGGCAAAGTCAGTGCACAAGTATGTGCTGCACCACCTCACCTAAAACACTGACAGAGCCATCTAGTGCCAGCCTGCTCCGTGACAAACACCAGCAGCCGCTGATGGATGAGATCATGAGCTCCAAGGGTTTCATCCGTTATGTTTTAAGGATCTGTCAAACCGCAGTTTGTATTGGAAGGACTCTGGGCCTGTCACTGGCAAAACTTTCATAGGCAAGAAGAGAGGCAGAGTCCTGCTTAAGAACCATTGATGAGGTCTTCCACATTAGATAGTCCTGGAGGTACACGAATACATCTGTATGTATATGTATGTGTATATTTTTTACTGTGCTGGTTTTATTTAAGATTGTATTTTCTGTGCTGTCCAACCAGTATCTCTGTTTTGTGCAGCTGCTACTTAAACAGTCATTTTGGCATTATACAGAATTACATAATTATATGTGCCATAAGCAAAAGTGCAAATAGTCCCACTTAACACCTAATCATATGATGTCTGTTGTGAAACGCTGGCGAAGGAGCCAACAGATTTGACTGTTACTTTGCTATTAGCTCTGGTTCTTTGGAGGCGAGTACGGACTGCAGCTGGAATTTGGCATAGATGGAAGAGGGATTAAGTGATAGTGGGAGCCTGAACGTATTGTATATAGAAACATTCTTTCCTTGACCAGTTTCTGTGGTGTGTGATACTCTGAGCAGGACATTGGTGTTAACCAGTCTTCCAGATTTTGAAATATTCTGGTTTTTTGCAGTTCATTCACACTATGTGTCTGCTTTAGTTTCAGACCCGCTTGTGTTCTCCGACAGAAGACAGTGACATGACACGAATGGTAGCACAAGGCTCTTACTGTTACGTTCAATAATTGATTCTCCTGGATGGATTGTGACTCCCCAAAGGTTGCAAAGAGAGGTAAGAATGATTGTACAGCATCAAAAACATTAGTTCCTTCCAAAGCCAGGAAGTTTTCACTCCCTTGAATCCTTCCCTATCAAGGTCTAGCACTCTTTGTGACTCTCTGGAAAGGCGTGGGAAAATCATTAAGAGAGATTGGTTTTATTAACAAATCATGGTGTTCTTTCCTTTTTAGTAATTTTAAGTGGGTTTTGTAATGTTGAACGCTGAATTGGGAATCACCATGTGAAAAACCTGGTCGTGTCCATTTATATGATTACCACAAACTCTCCATAGGAAATCTGAATTAAAGGGGAGAACATTGCAAAAAGTGGTCAAGAAGTTGCAAAGTAGAAATATAGATACCTCTGAAGCTTCTCAAATCCCACCCTTTTGTTTCTTCTATTTTTAATATTTTTTTTTTGTTCTTCCTAAAGCCAAATAATCGAGGTTTTTGCATCTGAACACCTTTGGAGATACAGTCTCAAAATATACTTGGATATTCGTTTCAGAAAATTCAGTTTCATGGAGCTTTGGGCTCTGATCCTCACCTTGCATTACCTTTACTCCTGACTTGCAGAAGTAAAAGTGAGATGAGACTCAGACTATAAGATTAAGCAAAAATGTTCTGATGGAAAAAAAAATCTTGTTCTCAAATTATACATGGAACATTATAGCTGCAGCCTTTTAAAAAAATTTGGCCCTCTCTATTGGCTTGCCAGAGAGGCAAGTATTTCTTCTGCAGATGGGTTGGAATTAGCAGAACATGAAATAATGTCAATGGTACTGGTAAGAGGATTAAACAGCAGTTCTGATGTTATTGAACGGTTTGCAGAGACCATATTAAACAGCCACATCAGTCCACAGGTCAGCCCTGCAGTTCTTCTGCTAAGCAAACACAGATGCAGAGTCCCCTTTCATGGTCGTCATTTCATGCCTTTGACATATGTTAGGCTCTTGGGACTCGGTGGCATATTTACAGCCTGAACATTAAAGATGCCTTTTTTTAGATCATTAGTGGACACCGATGTCTGAATCAGTAGTAAAAGGAAAAAGCAGGAGCTCAGGACGCTGGGGATGGACTCCAGTGCAATACAAACAAATAAGGGAAAAATTAAGCTGCTAGAAAGTTCCCTGTTGAAACACTGGGGACGTTTTCAGTTGCTGAGAAAAATTCTCCTTAAGAATCCAGTCAGTTTTAAATCTCTTTTTCTTTTGGGTTGATCTTCTCTGTATTTTGCCAAAGCTGCCTATGAAGTCGCAGTGGTTGAATTTCACAAGGCGAGAGGAGTTCAGCTCATGTCAGCACTGCCAGCCCTCTCTGCTTGTTCAAAGTTTGTGCAAATCTGCTGGGACTACAAATTGGCCAGAAGAAATTGAGGGAACAGTCTGTCTTACAATATTCCTATTCCTTTTCTATTCCAACAGAAACTTTGGCAGTTCTTTAACGTTTTCCTCAGGTTTTTGTTTGTCTGAAACCGAGAGTCAGAAATGAAGAAAATAAATAAAGCAACTATGTGATAAGCAGGGCTTTTTTATACAAACATAGCGCATATTCTTATGTGTGTGTAGTGAGGACATGGTGGGACAGATTCTTCTTGTTTATCTGAATGATTTTACCTGGCTTAATCCTGAAAACTTGTGCAGTTTTCAAATGAAGATATAAATACAGATAAGCTACGTGTCAAGGTAGAGTTCCTGAACATGAGGGTTATTGACAAAGAATTCTTATAGAAAGGAGAAGATAAATCAGCTGATAAATTACAGAGCCTTTGGTCAATAATTGTTTAATATGATGCAAATTTTAAGTGAAATTTCCAGCGTACAGCTGCTCCACGTGTAGCCATTCTTCCTGCTAGAGGAAATAAACATGCAACCAGAGAGTGTAGCAATGAATTACATTCAGCCTCAGAAATGCTTTAGCATGTCTCCAAGAGCGGCTGCCTGCTTCAGTGATGGATTATAACTTAGCATGGGATCCCACAGGCATGGCAAGGTATTTACGTAGTGTTCTGATTGCTCAGACACTTGGAACAAATGTACAGTCAGTGCTAACAGAAATCAGAGTATCGCTATCTCCCACTTTATTTCATTTATTTATATTTAGCAAGTGCTGGAATATTACAAACCACCAAGTGCAACTGCAGCTGGAATATAGTTTCCAAAGCTTATTTACAGTAGCTCTTACTCACAATGGGTAATGCTATATTACTCCATAAGTAGTTCCATCGATTTCAGAAGGTCCATTAGAGAGAGGTTCCATTCCTTGTATAGCTGAGTATATCTCAGTTTGGTCCCATGTTTGAAATATAGAAAGAGCTCCTTTACTCCTATGTTCTTAAATGCATGAACAGTTTGCAAAAAGCCCTACCCCTAGCCCTCACCAAAAAGCTAATAATAGTGCAAAATACTGATGAGGCTGGTGGGATGCTGGTTTTGCAATATTTCATTGCGTTGCAGGAAACAATGCTACGTGCTCTTCAGTTAGTACGTAGATGGGTATGCATTCCATGTGCTGTTTTCAGCTCCATACTTAAACCGATCCGAAATTCCAAAGAGAAAAGAAAAAGCTGAGATTCACATCAGTAGCAAAGAACGTCAGGTGATGTTGATTTAAAGAAAACATTAATCAATCCAGATTTGCTTGGAACTGGGCCCAGGCTCACTCAACAGGTTGGTGAACCTTAGCAAATCTTTCTGGGAATTTGTTCTGTGTTTTGACTTTGTAACGTGATCTGAAATCATCTGAGTTTCATGTGGTTTTGTTGTGCACGTTTTGGAATGCTTGTGGGGCAAATCCAGGGAAACACAGAGATGCTGTATTTTGCACGTTGCGGTAAGGTAAGAAGTATTTCACTCTTACTGACACTCCCTGATACCAAATTGAACAATGGTGTTGATGCTGTCAGCATAGTTTTAAAAGAAGAGACAATCACTGTCTGTCAGTGTTCTTGTGTCTACAGTAGTCTTTGTTTCGGAGCCAAGAGACAGTCTTCAAATTGTATCCTAAATAACAGTATCATGAATTTTGGACTGTTATTTTCTTTCTCCCTGTTTCTGGCAAATGTCAGAATTTTTACTGCGTAGGCAGGTACTGGAGTTGTGAAGAGGATGTTAGGTTTCTTGATGTACACTGGTTTGAAGAAGTTACATAGTGCTAGAAAAGCTTAGGATTTTATTTTGAGCCTCTGGATGAACAACTTGTGTTTTAACTTCACTTGGTTTGCATCTGGATTCATAAAAAGGTGTACCCAGCCTCCGTAGCTGAATATAAAGTATTTAAGATCCATCTACCCCGATCAGGTCAAAAATATGATGAGGTGACATTTTCTGTTCATTTTATTTCTAGTCCAAGCTAGAGCCCAGGGCGATAGAGATGTGAGACACTCAGCACAAGAAACAAAATCGGATTCATCAGAGGATGCCAAATTTTTCATTCCGTTTCAGAATGAGCAGCAGAGTCATGTTGCTGGAGTTGGGATTTTGGAGAGAAAGGCTGGTGGGAGGAGCTATTTATTTTTTTACACTGACTTACTGCCTCATAATTGAGACACATTTGTAGATCAGTGTTGTGACGGGTAGCTTAGAGAAAAGGAGAAGGGTTCGTAGAGGATGGGTCAGTAAGTGTAGCTTAATGGCCTGGCATGTATACAAGGTCAGACTAGATAATTTAACTTTCTCTTCTGGCCTTAAACCCGAGGAATCTCTGAAGAAGGAAAAATCAAAGTCTGCAAAGGTAATAAGTAAGAAAAAATGTAACAGGCTGGAATGTCCTTCAATGCCCCCAAGGTTCTGCCCCCCCCCAACCCATCAAACAGACTGTGGTACAGCCACAAATTGACTGGTCCTGTCAGTCTATTCAGAAGTACAGTAGGAAGGAAGAACAGTTTGCCAATAATATTCAAGTTGAAGCTGACATCTCTATTCTCCTGTAGAAGAGTTGTGTTTGCACCCGCTTGTATCATTGCATTTTTCCACTAAGATTGTCTCACTTATTTAACTTGACACACAGAGCACCCCTCAGAGGTCTTTGAGATTCAAACCTGCATTGGAAGTGACAGCCCAGATAACGTAGGTAATCATATCGGACCTTGTGGGACTGCTCTGACTACTTTTTAATTGATAATTCCAAGTTTCTGTAATAAATGTATTTCTTAATTATACATGCCATGTCATACATGGTGGCTAATGATTACCACTAGTTTAAGTTTGCAGCCTAGAAGACATCCACCTCCCTACCATATAATCATGATTTTCCTTCCAAATTAAGATTTTCTGAGAAAGAAAATGAACAAAACCTGCACATTAAATCCAATTCCTTCCAAATAAAGGAAGTTAAATTTAAGGTGCTAAATTAGGTAAGTGATTTTAATTAGCTGATCATTTCAGGAAGATCATAAAACATTTAAATAACACTGAAGTTATGTATATTTAAGCAGTTTTATGGAGAATTAAAGTCTTAAACGGTAAATTTAAAGTGTAAATACAAAAGGCAATGGAGGAATGTTAATTGCTTTTCCTAAGTTTCTCACATGGCCTGGGATGTTATGAGAGGTATCAAGAATTACATTCATAGTAATAATATGCCCAATCCAAAGCTTATTAAAGTCCTTGGAATTTTTCCACGGATTTTCGCAGTCATTGTATCAAAACAACAAATGCTTTTAAATGTCTAAGTTCCAGTGCTGTGGAAGTCACTTACATGCCAAAATTACATATGTGATGTCAATATTCTAAAATAACTGTAGATTTCTAGTTTAAGCTTCCTTTTAGAAGCCAAGAAATTTAAACTGACCTTAAGAACTTACCCCAGTTCTCTTTAAGCAAATAAAATTACATTTGCAGTAACGGACATTTTACACCATCAGATTAGTTTACGTCACAAGAAAAACTTACCTACTAGGAGAAGCTGCTGTGATTGGACAACAAAGCATGTCAACACATTGGATTGTCACGAATGTGAATTCTCACATGCCTGTCCATAGCTCATTAATGCTCTTACATTGTTTTTTGCTTAAATAGATCAAATTGAAGCTTAATTTTCCAGTTTGATAATAACCAAATGCATAAAGTTTCAAACTAAGGAAATTAAAAGCAGGGATAGTAAGGCTGAAAAGTCATGACACGTGCATTTGTATAAATTCCTCATTGCAAACCACTTGGAAATGAATATCCCACTGGAAGAAGCAGCACAGAAAGTGGACCTCAACAGAATCTTGATTCCCTGAAACTATTTACTCTTCTGGGAGAGCCCAAAAGAACCATGGCCACATCTCCTCCTCCTCTGGATGGAAGTGGTAGCCTTCCATGCAAGTGTTTTACTCCATGTAGACGTAGGAATCATGTTTCAGGGGCAACTGTTCTACCAGCAGTCAAAAAGAAGTGGGACTGCCTTCGTCTGGTTCTCCTTGTGACTAAATTGTTGTAACTGGTATGTGCAAGTAACAGATACTTTAAGGGACTGGCAGTTCCCAATGTCCAAGGAAAAAATCAAGAAGAAACATTTTATTCTCCAAAAAAGATTCACCCCCACCGCTGGAATGATTTATTTCAGAATTAAGTAGTAGATTAGAAAGTGCAATGTGTGTTTTTATTTGGTCAGTAGTGAGACAAGTTCCTTTGCTTTTTATAGTAGAAGGACGTCCTGGTGCAGCTGAATGTGCCTGCTCCACCGGCAGGTAACCTGGGGTGAGGCGAAGCAGGGCCCACGTGTCTTGTGGTTCAGTGGCTGGCGGAGGCGATGCCTGACCTTAAAGGCTGGATAGAGCCACCGCGAGCATCTCTGGGACAGGGACATGCGTGCGTGGCGGTAGTTCAGCCTTCCGGAGAAGCCACCCTGCCAGTCCTGGCAGAAGCGCTACGTGAGAGGAGGGGTGAAGCCAATGCAAAGCTCGTCTTGTCTTTTTCTTCAAAGCATATAACATCCACATTACGCACAGTCCGAGGCACGCGGCCTGGAACGTTTCTATGCTTCTGTTTCTTCAGCTGTTGGATGGGGATATTATTATGCTCTTGTCACGGATGCTGAGAGGGTTAATTAATTATGTTTATGAAACCCTTTGAGATTCTCAGATGAAAAGTGGCTTTAGAATTGTTAGGTGTTATTATAAGAAAAAAGAATGATTTTATTGCTTCATGTTAATGGTTAACATCTGCACCACAAAACCTGCTTGATCACATAAAGATTCTGCTAAGCATTTAATCCTAATTTGCAGGCTGATGCATATTCATTTTATTTAGAAGATTAATTTAGTCATCAAAGGTTAATCTGCCTCGGGTTTGTAATTAGACAGAGCAGTGACTTGGCGTCTCTGGGCTCACCCAGGTTGCACTGGGTTTTCTGAGTGGGCAGGGCTGTAACTGTCACCAGTTTTCACTTCCAACTAGCGCTAGGAGAAGGCTTAATTTTTGGAGAAAGTAAACGGTGAGTGCTAAAAGCCTTGGCCAGTTCGAAGATTAAAAATAAAAGGAGAAGCACAAGCAGACAAACAACCCACATAGTGAATCTCAGAATGCTGGTTTAACTCAGCTCTGGCAGGTTTACTCAATGAGATGTCAGGGGATTAAGCGAGGGGTTTTTTTTATACATCTATGTAAAAATGATTAACAGATTTCATAACGCTTTGCTGTATAAATCCTGCCCCTCTTTCAAAATTAAGGACTAGCAGTGTGCAGAAAGTTTCTGAAATGAAAGATTGTGAGGCTTTCTGCTGAAAATGCCAAATTTTAACTTTTAGCTGATGTTAGGAGACACTGTTCGAAGGTTATACAATATGACCTGTAGCTGCTTGTCCCCCTGAAAATTAAGCCTTTTGTGCTCGAGGTTGGATCCTTTAATCAAAAGTCACTAAAGAGAATGTGGTCCTTATGGAGAATAAAAATAATGTTTCCTTTGCAGGTACACCAGAAGGCATCTTTAATTACTGTTTATAAAGCTGGCTGTTACTTAAGTGTGAAGGATTATTAGTGGCATGGTATTGTCTTTTGAAGTAAGGAAGAACAGTTGCTGCTTCTTTGTCCTGTCCTCACCTTTTCCCTGTTGCAAAGCAGGCAGAGGAGGGTGATACAAGAGGGTGTGTGCTGCACGCTGCTGTGCTCCAGCGACGTTGTCAGACAACGAGGCGGCCTCCAGCTGCAGACACAAATTGGGTGACGGGAGGCCAGTGTGACGCGGAACGTGCTCATCCTCACTGTACTTGTGTGTCTGTGAAACTGCTGCCGGCGGAGACGGGGCTGTCAAAGGGCACCTGCGTGACCTGGGGATTCAGCTCCCACGGGGTCGGACGTGGGAAGTTCAGTGTGGTAGATAGGACTGGGAAACGGCAGGTGAAAACCTTGCAAATTGAAAATTTGTCTTAAAAATAGTGGTTTACCCAATGAGAAATCAATACGTGCTGCAAAATAAGTACTGTAAATGAAAATCCTGATACTAGAATTTAGGAAGTTGGCCAAACTTTTACATTTTAGTGCAGCTTGGCTTTGGTTGAGTTCAGAATCCGTATTCCAGGGGTTTTTTCCTTTTTTTTTTCCCAGCACAGTTCTCACATCTCTATTGCAATTTGCCAGTTTTCCCCTCCTCTTTCTGGTGCAGAACCTCAGAAGCATCCAAGAAGGGATTTTGGAGACCATAAACAGTTCTTAATTGAGAACAGCCCCAAATCAAGTTAAGTGCCAGCTTGACTATCAGAATATAAATGAAACTCTTTTATTAAAGCATTGTGTTTTAATTATTATGACGAACAAGTAGCCTAACATGAAAAAGCTTTTAACACAGCAGTTATTTGCTTGATAGCTGAAAAGTTAATTTTGGATGGATGATTACAGCTATGGCTTCTTGTCTTCTTCGCTTTCATTTTTACTTGATCTCATGACTGTTCACTGATTTTCATTTGGACTTGAGGTGAAGTTCTAATTCAGTTGCTAATAAACTCAGATCGGTTGAGGCCTGTTATTGAAATCAGATTTGCTATTTCCAGTGTAAAAGGCCGGAGAAGTTTTCTTGGTGTTTTGAAGGAAATTAAAAGTGTTTTGGACTGATGATTTGCAAAGCTAGGAGCTGTTTGCAGGGTGACCCATTACTAGTCAACTCTAAGCACTTGTCACTTTATTCTTTACAATGATGATAACTAGCCGTGCAGTGAGAGTACGTGATGGCAATTCACTACAACTGGGGAAAAAAAAGCCCAAACAGCAAGGGTACACGTCACTCTAAGCAGCTATTGAAAAACAATGTTAGTTACTCTTACATCGTTCAAGCCCTTCCCTTCTAGCCAAGAGACTGAGAGAGGAATTAAACACACGTTTGCTACAGATTTTAGGCTGTTTCTGCTGTCTTAGCTGTCTCCTCAACCTGAACCTTTAGTGTCTTTGCTTGCATCTTAATCTTGAGCTGATTTGTATGAATGGTAGATAGGTACCACTAAAATGTGGATCGTGAGCTTCATCTGTCATCCCTGCTGCCGTATCATTGACTTCAGTGAGCTTCCAGAGGAATGAGACTGGCCCACAAGAGGATGTGAACTGTCAAGAAGACGAACCTCTTTCTCATCCATTTGAAGTGTTTGTGGGAAAGAATGCCCTAAATATTTAGCAGGTTGTGTAATTTGAGAGGCAGTGCAGGTTTTTTGTTATTTTATTTTTCTCCCTACATTTCCATTTTCTTTATTAAATAGAGGAAAACCTTGCCTTAGGCCAGTGTGCTTATGACGGGGAAAAAATATCTGCCAGAAACTCCATTATTGCTCAGGCCTGTATATATTGTTATTGCTCTTGTATTTGTAATAGCAAAAGGTGACTATGCCTCTTATGAAAAATATCCTCTTCCCTACACCTTTTCCAAACCCAGCACAGTGCATAAAGATTCCAGGAGGGTTTATGTTAGTTGAGTTAATGCAGCAGGGCTCATAGCAGCACATATGTAAGGGCTGGACACACGTGCAATAGCTGGGCATGCCAGTGACATACCTGATCGATACAGCTCTTGGAATCGGGAGGAAACAGAGATGTTTTAAGCCAGTTTAGCTTCCTCTCCCTTGCACTGTTTGGGAGTCACTGCAGCTGCACAGAGAGCGTCAGTCAAATCTGCTACAGCCCACCCTAGGTTCTGGTGGACAGAAGACCTAATGTGGAACTTCAGTGCTGCAAACTTCAGATGTCCCCACTAAGGTCCCCTATTTCAGCACGTCCGAAAGGCAGCCAAACTGATTGCTTGCATCAATCGCCAACAAAGATCTTGCCCCTTCATATTTCGACTGCAGGGAGCTGCAGTGAGTCAGGCTTGGGCGGAGGGGGGAGATCCTCCACCCAGATTGCCAGCTCAAGCTTGCCACTGGTTTATCTTGTGGTCTTAGGCAATGTGTTAAGTTCTGCTTCTGGAAGACCTCAGGACTAAACTCTTAAAGCAAAAGCACAGCCCGTCACCATTGTGTATTAATGGCTGACTGCTACCTGTTGAAGTTGTGTATATACTAGGACCCCAAGAGACACCCATGTGTGTACGTTAACTGAGGTGTTCTACATTTGATACGTAAAAAGGCATGGCACAACGCTTGTGAATAATGCTGAGTATGGGAATATTCTCACTGCACTCAGTGAGGCCATTCATATGTGCGTAATGGCAAGTTCCAAGTCTAAGTGTATATGTAAAAGTTCACATTTAGGCACCACTGAATTTGCACAGTACTGTCCACAAAAGTCAACATTTTAAGGCTTTTAGAGCATTCTTAGCATTCCTCCCTTGTGCAGGATGATTCTGAAACAGATTCTTGTTGACTAGGGTAATGTAGGCTGTAGGTCCCTGGCAGTGGTATCTTTCTCTCAGATAAGTATGCCAGCTCCAAGACTGGTTGCTGGTGCCTTCAAAGGACGAGAAGTCGGCACCTCCTTTGGCTGGCAAGGCTTCTGCGCAGCTGAGTGCTTCTCTTTCCCAGCAGAAAGGCCTGTGCTTTCTGCCTTTGCCCTTGCCTAAGGGTGAGTTGTCTTTATTACAGTTACCCTATGGGCACATGAAGTGATATTATATAAGAAATGGTTTTGCAACCCTATTTCTACTAATCATTGCCACTCCTACCATAATAACAGACAGATGCAATATGCACGATTCATGTTTCTATTATTTTTCTGCTAGAGTTTGCATGTGTTTTCCATTTAATTAGAGTATATGAATTTCATCTCTCTCAGTTTTTTCCCTTCTCACATTCAAAGTTGAATTTGATATCTGTGATGTATAGATAGGCCTGTGGTAAATCATTTGATGCACTTTACACTCTCAGGTCTGAGTCTCTGCAAATCTCTTAAGTGCTCTGAATATTTTCAAGTTTTGTTGGTGATACAATAATATCTGGGGTACTATTGTAGTAGTTTCTGCACAAGACAGAAGAGTAGCTTGAGCATTTAAAGAAACTTTGCTTAACAGCAGTAACACCACCAAAACCAATCGTAACCGTTTCTAGTTGTTAGAGAACTCATTGTGCCATTGTGTCTCAAAACAAATCGCAAAAGACTTTGCAGAGGGAGAAAACTGAGGTGCGATGTTAAGAGATGACCAGGATACTACCAATAGAGTAGTGACAGTACTGAAATAGAAACCAGATTTTTGTGACTGATCTACTCAATGGGAAGCATGTCTCAAAATAATTTATGCTTGAGGAACTTGTGGTGCGCTACTCGTCAGATTCTTCCTTTACCAACATGTATTACCATGTCTGAAATGAGCACATTGTAAAACTTGAGAAAGGAGATTTCAGTTCAAGTCTTACATGAAAGAGGCCAGCTAAAATAGAGAGGAACGGGATTTTCTGAGAGCCTTTACTAAATGTTTGTTCATACTGTCTTTTAAACTGAATTATTGGAAATCTTACTAACAGTGGGCTCTGCCTCCTCTGTAACTTTCCAGGTGTTTCAGAAAGAGTTGAATTATGCTGCCACTTACCAAGAACAAAAAAGCAGCATAAGAGCATTGGTTTAATGGATATCCTTTGGAATTATACTGGCATCCTTAAAGCAGAATTGTCCCCTGTGGGTGTAGAAGTATCACGGTAACTCTCCCCAGGTAATATTCAAGTCTTATTTTTTCTGAGCGTGGTGTCTGATTGTAATGTCTTCTACAGATCGATCCACTGTATAAATGACACATTTTTAAAAAACTGGGTGAATGCCTACTTAGTTCACACATAGCCCACAAAGGTATTGAAGGCTTGATGTACTCTATTGAGTAAATAACTATAAATAAAACAGACTATTAAAAAATCTTTAAATGTGCATTATGCCATCAAACTGTGCTGTTTGCAAAGAGCTGTGGTGTTTGGGAAAAATTATACATGTTTTTAACAACTGTCCAAATACATATTTACACATACTTTCAGATGTACACAAAGCTATCTCCATGGCAACTCTGGGGCCACAACAAGCTCTATTAATCATTCTTTGAATATAGTATTTTTAGTAGCTTAAACACTACAAGTAGACAGGAGGCAGCTAATCATAGGGAGAAAGGCTGATTTAAAGGGAGAGAGAATGTGAAGATGTCTTTGAACTTAAAGGTCAGAACATGTAAAGTTGCTGGCAACTTATTTCTCCCACAACCATCAGTAGCAAATGGCAAAACATTGATGTGGGATGTATGGAATATACCTGTGGGGTGAGTGGACAGGGATTTGTAGATCATATAGGCTTTTAGTACCTGGTTTTTCAGCCAGGTGAATAAAGAGACATTTCTCTTGCTGAGAACTCTCCTAGGTCAAGTTCCAGCTGGAATTTGCAATGAGGCATTATCACTGAAGGGTTTTTTTCATTACTTCTATGTGATCTATGACCTGGAGATATTTTGGGATTCTGGATTCCCTACGCTGAGAATATTAGAGGCATTCAGTGTCCTAATCCTGTTCAGTACATGAGGACCAGAATCTGTGGGCTTCTTCTGGCTTCATTGTTTAACATGTTTATCATACTTGAAAGACAAAATTTCTTCAGATAAGAAACTTCAGAGTAGGGACCTTACCTTCCTGCTTGCCTGTGATGTTATCAAGCAATAATCCTTGTTAAGTAAGGATTAATGTTCAAACATGATCAGGCTGGTGAAATGTCTTTTTGGCTGTAGAGGAGATCTGGCAAAGTCTCCCTCTGCCTGCTTTTGGATCATCTTATAGACCTCATTTGCATAACCCACTTTACCCGTGAGTGGGGCGGGGGTTTGTCTGCGGGATCCTCAGCTTCTCCCACTACCTCTGAGGAACACGAGACACCATCTCAGACTGAGATCTCACCTGCGTCCAAGAATAATGCCCTACAAAAGCATCTCTTAGTTGTAAAGCTCTGGAACCAAGTTCTCTGATTCTGTATCAGCTGGAAACTTGTTTTGGATTTCACCAGCTTGTTTTATCGCATGCTGGAGAGCTCCTGTGTTAAGACGACTTGTCTTAAGCAATCCTCTTAGTGTTCCTGTGAGAGGTGGTTATATTTTAAATACAGTAAGTCAATCTGTTGCCCGTCTCTCATGGGCAACTTGATCAGGCCCCATGGGGCAAAGTTAATAGAATCTTGTAACATCTAAAAAGCCCCTTTACAAGCAGCACCATTTACTTTTCGGTTGTGCTGCTTATTTGCTAATTCCCATCTCCTTGCAAAACTTTCTAGATACTCCTCTGGCACTCTGATTTCTTTATCTGACTTGTTAGGAGTGAACATGGCCCTTAAGGACTCCTTTATTTTTGGACAGTTGTCAATTTTACCAATTAAAAGAACGTTTTGGATAGTTATCAGAAGCTGGAGCTGAAAACATGTTTGCAGTTACTGATGACATAGCTGTTTCTATTTGCTGCTCTCTCTTTTAATTCCAAAAAGTGATATTTTTTTTGGCAGCAGATATGAGAAAATGTCACTGTGTGTAATTACAAAATGCTGTTCATTTCTATCTTGTAACTGCGGGGGGTTAGTTGGTACAATACATTTGGTTCATTCTTGGCTCACTCAACTGCACGACACACATTTAAGTGTATTATAAATTATCATGTTAATATTCATTACCATGTTAATTTCCATGGGATCATATAATTCTGCATGCCTCCGAACTGATGTTCGAGTGTATATGCAAGCATGAAAAAAAGCACTGAGTGATTTCCTAGGACTTTCTACTAAGCCTTAAATAAAATCACGTTCTGTGCGTTTTCCTCCAGGAGACCTGGGTTTTTTCAACAGACTTTAACCCCACCATGATATTTGCTACAAAACAAGATTCATCCCTGTGTATGGGCTTTGCACAAAGCTGCTTCAAATGTTCCTTGTGCTTTCAACCAGATTCTAAATACAAATCCGCAGTACTAGCTTTACTTTAATTTCCTAGGTTGCATCTGCCATCTCATCAGAGCAATCTGACTGTACAGCGCACTGAAGAAACTGCATAATATTTCTAGTGGCTTGGATTTTTCACTTGATATATAACAAATATATGAATAATGGCTCTATAAGTATCTGTGAATTTTTCAGTAGATGGCAGATTGTTTTGCAAAAGAAAATTCTACTAGAAACAGCAACTTGGAAACGGCAAATCTGTGGGATAAGAGGTGAACCTCAATTTAAATGCCTGTTGCCCAGGGATTTAAAAGCAAAGGCTTGATACAAATATTTCGGGCTCAACCTCCCGTAAGCACAGACCATCCTTACCTGAAGCCTAGTGAAATCAGTGGGAATTTTTCATTGTTTTTGAATGTGTATCAGACTTCTAATGCATGTATGAAAGAGAGAGGGCGCATAATGCCTGAAATGCTCCATTTTTTCCAGAAAATAGGTTCCTCCAACTCAAAGTTGTCCATTTCTGAAAACACCTTTGGTTCCGAGGGACTGCACCTGCTGCAGTTTGCAGATGGCTGGGTTCTTCTCTCTAATCCTGGTGAAGTTTTAAAAGGTTTCACATAGATTCATTACCCACTTTTAATTCTCTTATCTTAGAGAACACACAGCGTTCAGGGAAGAGAGAGGGTGGCTGTAGCTTCTTGCCTCAGCTGGTGGGTTGTCACTCCAAAGCAGGCGTGAGAGCGATGTCATGAAACGGGGGTGAGGTCACAGCATTGAAAATTTTATTGTGGTGTAAGAATATCTCCCTGCCAAAGTCCCTGTAGAGTAATATATTTCAAGGTCAGGTACGCTCTACAATCATCTCAAAACAGGCATGTAAATAAATTGTATGGGCTTAGCTCTGCTGTTATTGACATTTTTCCCCAAGTAAATGCCAGGGCTACTGTGGACAAAATTCTACTGACTAAGAAGCCCCACGCCTGAACAGACTTAGAGCTACTCTTCTCAGCTGGGATTTAGTAGTCTTGGTTCTAGGTGGCAGCATAGCCCTTCTCAAACCTTCTGAGCTATGTGGGGTACACCTACCCTCTGTAATTAAGCGCAGAGATACCCGAGTTACTTCTAGATAGGCTGGCTCTGGAAGCAGCGCGGCTGCATCAGCCTGTTTAGAAAGCAGAGCTAGTAAAGGAGGGGCATTGCTGCACCAACAGGTCCCTGCTGCTTCTGGGGTGTGAGCTGGTGTCTGTGCAAGGCTGTGGAGACACATCTGCTTCTTCAGAGATAGCTTATTATTTGTGCAGAAGTTGCATGTTTTTCTGTGCTTCAGCTTCACTTGCTAGGGTAGGAGTCTTCTGCACTGTGTCTTTCTGTCTGCTAAGAGTGTAAGCAGTTTCAGGCATAGATAAACTCTTACCAAGCACTTGTGTATTGCCTGTGACAGTGAGCTCTGCTCTTGTAAGAGACACCAGCATGCTGCTACATCATCATCATCATCATCATCATCATCATCATTATTATTATTATTATTTTATTTTGGTCAACAGGTTGTATTCAGAAGTCATAAGGCTTAATTTAGGATATCAGACCTGTTTGAACACAGCCATTTAGAAGTGTGAGGTCTAAATTAATATATTGATAATAACATGTTAGGAAGGATATTTTTAACTTCTTTTTAAGCAGAAATTAACATTTTATCTGAAAACAGTAATGGAAAGAAAATTGTGTGGTCCACCAAGGTATATCATTTAGACCTGATGACAGAATAATTGTTTTCCATCAAGCAAACCAAAGACGAATCCATAATAAAATTTTACAAGTTAGCTGCCACCAAGAATAAACTCAAGAGCACTATATGAAATGAATTGGGTGTTTTAACTGAATCTTCTCTCAGGACAATAACTCTAATGTAGAGCCAAGGTCTGAGGAGGTCACCTGCAGAAAACCCTCCTGGGGCATTTCAGAGGAGAAAGGAAATATTCTTCTCCCTGTCAGGTTCACTTCGTGTCCTAATACATCTGAGGATGTGCACTGAAAACGTAATACGCGGCCACCATTCTGAATTGGGGTTTCGATAACAAGGGTCATTAAGAAATCTCTGAGGATGACAAACTTAACCCTCTGTGAACTTAAGGATCATACCCTGCTACTAATGCGAAGAGTAAGTCTGGTTGATCGTAATTGTGACTGAACTAAAATGTCACTTACCATTAGAATCAATGTCTTTTTTTTTTAATGACAGTGTTTCTCTAAAAATGTATGTGAATGATCGTAACTGGTGTCTACTGAACATAGTCTATAGTGATCTTTTCCAGTACTATATGAGAGAACATCTGGATTTCCTCTTAATGAAATATTTGCCATATCTAAGATGGTGTTTGCAGGAGTGGGGTGTGGTAATTCAGTGCAGGATCCCAAATTAAAATACGTATTGAGAAATCTCTATGTTTGTCATAACAAGTATGTTTCTAACTCCACGGCTTCTGCTAAGGCCCTTCGGGTAAACCAGGGTGTATCGCGACTCTTCCTGAGTACAAAGGATGATGTATGCTTTCCGATGAATGCGCAATACTCCTGGTTATGAATAATCATAGACGTTGGTTTGTTTTCAGCACGCTGCCTCGCAGCCGTGTGCACCAGGGCGAGGTGCTCCGAACGCGTTTCTGGGGATTCCCGTGTTAGCTGTGTGCAACATACAATGGAGAGGGTTTGAATGTGTCCTGCCGGTGACAGTGTGAAAGCTTCCTGACTGTTGGTGCTACAAAAATCATTCCCTGAGCATTCTCAGACCTCTATCAAAATGGCCCAATTTAAGTCTGCCTGTATCAAGCATGGAGGCCACTTTAACTCCCCTTGCCCAAATCCCCACGCTCCATCCTGCAGGCATGCCTTTGAGCCTTGAGCCTCAGCTCATGTAAATTTTTATAGCTCCATTAACTGGGATGTCATCAATTTGAACAATTACAAATTACAAAGATATTAAAATATCCAAGCAGCACTTGCCAGAAGTCAGCAAGGACAGGAATTATCACATTCTTTGCTCTCCAGTCATGCTGGGGCTCTTCGTTTGGTTCCTGTGCCCCGTGTCTTGCATCAGGGAGCCAGGTTGTCAAAGATCTGATTTGCATTTTTCCTTCCTTGAGCTCCTAAAAGTTGCTCATACCGGTGAAGGAGCTTGTCTAAGCATAGAGTTTTCAGTATATTGTGTTTACTTAAGGGGATTTAGGTACTTGCAGGAAACACTGTGTAGATACAGACTAACTACAAGGCTTATGGGTGAATTTTTTTTTTTAGCTTTCCTTCTAACTCAGTTCAATTCAGTGAGGCTTTTTGGCTTGATAAGCTGTGGAAGTCTTTTGTTCATAGTGAAAAAAAAGAAAAAGATAGATCCCTTGGGTATCTTTCATGGACAAGAATGACAGAAGGAGCCTTCTTTACGTTACAGCAGATTCCATTCTTTGTGCCCATTTGTCAGTAGCGTCCACCGCTGCATCTCTGAGCTGGTGCCAGGGTGTTGCGTGCAACAAAGCCATCTCCTTTCTCCTGGGATCAGGCAGAATTTTTGTCTCATGGGATTTTTTCCTCAGAAGCCTTTTTTGATTCCTGATGATTGGATGAACTGGCTTTATGGCTTTTTTTTTTTCTTCTTCTTTTTTTCTCTTGGTTTGGTCACTGGCCACAATTATATTCATATTTAGTGTGGTCCAAGCTGTAGCTAACTGAAGGCACTATGCAGCATAGTGTCTTCGGGATGTTAATAGACACATAATCACCAAGGAGAGGCAAAAATCGAATCCCTGTGGGATGGGAAGCCCTGCTTTTTGGAGAACTTATGGTCTTGCGATGAAATAGACTCAGCCTAATTCTCCTCTCAGTACAATAAATCAGGAGTGATTTCCTTGGACTAAAAAGGGGTCGCAAAGAGATAAAACTAGTGACAGGAGAATCATTGCCCTTCTCTCTTAAGAACAGGCAGTCGGTTAAATTCCTTTGCTCCTCAGATAGTGTTGAATGTCATGCAAGTGATCATTCGGTCTGTGGGGAGTGGGATACAATCAGGATGCTAATGTGCTGTGAGTGCAGCTGTTTCTGCCTCGGTGTCACCGTGCTTTGACTCACCTTTGCTGCCAAAGTATTTGTTCACTGCTCTTCATTTGTAACTCAAATCTATACCTACACACATTTGCAACTGAGATTTGTACTAGGCAATTTTATGCTTGAAAAGGGAGAATTACTTTACAGCTATACCTGTTGTCTGTGCAAATGTATTGATGCTTGACATCCTCGCAAGAATTCCTTTCACTCAGTGCCTCTGGTTCTCTTTGTCAGTAAGAAACAGAACATGTATAGTTCTAAGTGCTGAAAATCAAATACTGGCGTGATATATTAGCTTCTTTTTTTCCCCCCTCAGTGTTCTAAATATGGCTCTAGTTTGAAATTAAGTGCACTACAGAATATTTGGTTGCAGCACATTGCTGGCATACAGTTTATAAATTGTTAGTGTTTGGCAGCCCTTGGTTTTTAAATTCCTACTGATCACAAGTAGCTGGCACTAATCAGCTCCAATAGAGTTATGGTACTGTGTACCTTCGTAAATGGCTGGAGTGCAGATATACATCTAAAACCCCCATATATAATAGCCACATGCCAGAAACACTTTGAGCAGGGTTTTTATTTTACTTTTTACATCTCTCACATTTTACATCTGGTTCAACAGTTCTGAAGGAAACTACATCTGATGTGATAGCAGGAGATCTATATCACACATCTCAAAACCTGCCAGAAATACAATTTAAATATAGTTTTGGACAGAGTAAAAAAGTATTATTGGTATCAGATGTCTGGGCAGTGAGAAGTTGAGCTCTGTCTCTGCTTGACTTTTTTTGTACAGAAGGAAATCATAACGTGAAATCCTGGTTCTGCTAAAACTAGTGAGAGCATTGCCGTTGATTTCAATCATCAGCGTTTCACCTTGCAGCTGTAAAGTAACTGCCAAGTTCAAGCAAAACTGTATAGCCTGAGCAGCAAAGGCAGACCTAAATGTGGCCTTTTGCAGACATGAGCGGTGATTGGACTGGTTTTTCAGTGTGGATAACTACCACCTGGACCGTGTGACAGGCTTCAGAGGGATCTTCCCCAGTATTTGGATTCACCAGAAGTTTGGGCAGGGAAGGCTGGTTCTGGTGTGCGTCACTTTATTCCAGTTTATTTTCACAGAACAAGTGGAGAAATAGCTGAAGTTTCAGATAACCTAGTTTAATCAGTAGGAGTTTTATGCCTTGGTCATCTGAGAGTGCATATACCACCCGAACGGAGCTTCTCAAGTTTGTGGGAGTCATTCATCAGTAATGGATGGAAAACACGACCTGCTAGCTGCGTCTGTCACAAATTAGCACCTCCTATGGCTCCAGTCTGAAGGGGCTGCCTGCACGTCATCTGCACATGGCAGTGGGTTTAGTTCCTTGGAAATAAGATAGCCTACGCATTCAACAAGTATAATTTTAAGACTGTTCATACTCGGGGTTTGCTGAAAAATAGACCTTGCTGATCCAGGTCACAGAAACCTGCTAATAACAGCTGTCAGTCAAAGGCTTGGGAACGTATTCAGCCACTTCTGCGTCAGTGATATGCCAGAGCACCTATGCAAGTAGCCCAAATGCATTTCCTTCTTGTGCTGGGTATGTAAGATATGTTGTTGTGCAAAGTCTGGGACTGTCTGAACAGACAAATCAAGATGCATTTTGTTATTAGGATCATAATTGTTATTATTTTATCACTCTGGAAGCCCTAACAAAGGATGGGGGCCCCAGTGTGACAGGCTCTGTAAAAAGATGAGCCTCCGTTCTTGCTTTGAAGCAGACTACATTTTTGTCTCATTACTTCTGATCATAATCCAAGCACCAAAAGAAATCAAAAGCTGTCTCTGAATTCAGCGAGAGCTGAGGGCACGCGAAAGCTCTCAGGAAATGCTCGGTGTGTTGTCAGGATCAGGCCCCTAATGTGTAACTCCAGCCTAGAAAACTCATTTCCTTTGAAGCTCAGTTGAGTGTTACTACTACACATCAGCATGTTGCACCACACAGAGTATATCAAATTTGATGTCATTTTTTCTTCTTCCTTTTTCCCTGGGAACCTGTAAATATCCTTTGGTAGCAAAACCAGAGAGGAATAAATTCTCCTCGATGTATTTACAAATGTGAGAAGCTTTTCAAGTTGTATTTGCAATTCTCTTTCTTGCAATGACCTCTATTTTCATAATCCTTCATGGAATATCATGGTTTAAAGAGCTTTCTCTCCCTGCTGTTTTTGTTAAAAGGTTTTTGGTGTGATATTTGGAAAGTCAAATTCTGCATTTAAATGTTTTTTTTCACAGATATAAATGAAAGAGGCCATATTTATCTTTTTTCCCTCTTTTCCCCTTTTTCCGAGAACATCAAGCAATTCCACTCTTCTGCATGTATTGTTAACTAAACCGTGAGAGCATACAAGCAGCTTTAATAGTAAAGCAATCGTGATTACATCTTGCTTGTAATTACATTTATTTCCTCACATATGTCCAAAAAGGCAAGCGTTAGTTTGGCCTGTATAGGCATGTGCTAATGGCAGGAAAATCGTCTGGCAGCTTGACAGCAAGGAAAATAGCTTACAGTCACTTAAAGTCTTTCATGTCATGGACACTTGCAAAGACTGAGAGCTCAGGTTTTTGCTTGCATGCTTTTAAAATCGATTGCATTTTGAGAGAGGGGAAATTTGTTATGTGCTGTGGATTTGCATCTAAATAATCAAAATATGAAGAGATACAAATGGCAAGGCCTGGGTGTGCGATCACAAATATGAAAAACTGAGTAACGGCACTCTGGGGACTGATCTGCAAAGAGCCGTGGGCCCCGTGCTTCACTGTACGTTAGACGGGCAGAAACACCTGCAGCTGGCTGTGGAAAAAAGGGGGACAAATAAAGAGTCCCTTGTTACGGGAGGGACTCTGAGACTCGCTTGTATCCCACATACTGTCTCATTGACTTAATTGCCTCTGTATGTACAGGACAGTGCAATTCAGAGTGACCTACAGGGTGACTAGTTGTTCCTGCTAAAACAGGGCTTTGCCAGCCACTCTGTTTCTGGCACAAGACGGCCACAGGAGTAAGCATTCTGTTTGCTTTTTAACAAAAGTCTAGCTAGAAATTTTACAGACTGATTTATGACAAAGCTGAAATCACATGCACATTCTCAGTGAAAAAAAGTTTCTTATTTGAAGTGATACCTGTAGGTTTGCTTTCAATTTCACCCAGAAAGTTTGCGAAGATCTTCGAAAGCTGTATATAACATTCAACTGAGCAGTGTCTGTGGTAGATCCCGAATGCTGTCCGGGAAGAGTGGGTATTTTTCACTGTATAAGCCACAAACTAGGCCAATTTGCAGCAAGATCTTCTGAAATTAAAGGTACATTTGTATCTTCAGTCTGGCCTGCTTGCCTTCCTGTAGTGTGGCTATCAAGAATCTCGACCAATTCACTGTTTTCTCCATTGGAATAAGTGAGTACCCAGCCAGAACAAGAAAGCTCTCGGAAGGCATGCCTTGATCCCATGTTAGATCTTTCCCAGATTTGTGGGCACACACAAGACATTTGATTGCCAATATTCATGGTCTCTGAGTACACAAATTATGGCCACAGCTGTAGAGATCATTACTGAGAATTTGTTCGTGAGTGGGTAAATACATGAACAAATGTTAATCTGCACACCCAATTCAGCAACTAATTGCACAGTCTTGCAAATATGTCCAATTTGATATTTTTCTTGCTTAGTTAGAGAGTAGACGCTGCATAAATCCTGTAGCGCTGTGCCGGACGATGAGGCAGACAGACAGACGGAGCTCGGCTGGTATAAATACACCTAGCTTCACTGACAGGGGCTGGCAGTCGCTGAGTTACAGTTACCAGATAGGAATCAGCCAGCTGGTTTTTGCTGAGTAATTAGGCTGGGCAGCCAAGGTAGCCAAACAAATAGTCATACCATCAAAGCTGGTTCTGCCCTCCAGGCAGCACGGACAAAGAAACAGCAAAATAATAATAGAAGTTGTTTACTGGGTATGTTGCTGCTGTCTACAAGGGTAAGGCATTTTCTAGTTTTCTTGGGGCAATAAAGCTCCTAACGAATGCTGGGCACACTTCTACTGGCGTAGTTCTGGTCTTTGTAGATGTTCCTCATCCTTTAGCTTCTCACAATATGGGCAGTCATTAAATCTTTTAAAATGGAATTTGTGAGGGTAGCCGAGAGCCACTATAGGACTAAAACCCAGGGGGGGTTGTTTAGTTTTGGTTTTGGCTACTTTGTAGCTTTATTGTGTTTATTGTTCCCTGTCTCTCGAACCTCCCATTGAGCTAAAAACTTTCAATAGCAAGAGCACAGATTAACTATCTTTATAGTTACTAAACATCTTTTTCCTCCCAGAGAAAGAACTTAAGCTTTCTCCTCCAAGCACTATAAGCAACGGTAGGATTATTATTTGCCATGGCAATGGGAGGAGGAGGCAACCGAGGAATTAGTATGGATACAATGAGAAAATAAAGGTGCACGATCTGTGTTACGCTACAGAAATTAGGCTTGTCTTCTGGCTCGAATCGAGGTTAAATTACAACATCTGAGCACTAGGTGAGGAAAAGCAGAAGGTTGGCCTGGAGTTTTGGTCTGTTCCCCGTGACAGAATTTAGGGAGTGCTGAGAAATCTGGCTTTAGATCTATTTCTGGATTTATATGCTGTGTCTCTAAGAGTTATGTTAGCTTTTTCCATTCTGCCATCTGAAAATGTTAATATTTAGGGGATTTTTTTCATAAAACCAGCAACAACATGGAAAATATTAACAGGAAACATTTTAGATGCTACAGGAAATTACAGCTGTGAAGAGTGTTTCATATTGTATTAGCAGAAGATTGAATAAGGCTTCTTCCCATCCAAACTTTTAAATTCATGAAGAGGAGAAATGTCTCTGACTCCATGTACCTGCTCCTAAGTGGTATGAAATCTATAAAGAACAGGTATTATTGTCTGCTTTGCTTTCACTGGCCAGAGAATCGGCAGATGCACTTACCTTTTAAGACAGCCGGGTTGCATAGCTCTGGGAATCACGAATGTAGCGAATGCTACGTACTAGTCGCAGCTGACAAGCTGCTGTCCCAGTTTGCGCACTGCACTGCAAGGGGTGTTGACAGCGGGGGACGAGCGCCCGGCAGGCAGTGCCTGTTTGGTCCTGCCTAGGGTCCTGCTTCCTGAAATGGAGGATGGTCTCTCCTCTTTCCCTCACATTGGGAAGGGCAGTCAGTATTTCAAGGCTACTCTCATGGGACAAGTGGGCTGTAGAGCCACCTGAGACTCCAGCTCACTAGCAGCCTAGACCTGGCAAGGTCAGAGTGAGCAATGAAGCTGCCTGAACAGCCAGGTGAACGAAGCTATGATGAACTTTGTTTTGTTAGCTAGCTAGCATAAGTCTAGTCTGGTTATTTCAATATTAAATTTGCAGTTTCATAATGTATATCCCTCAAGCGTTACTGTGACTCACATTGGGTGACTGTTTTACTCTCAGATCCTGCCCACGTTCCTACATATGTGGTTTATTTTCTGACTTAGTTGACCCAGAGAGAGAGAACATTGCTGCTGGATGAGCCTTTCTGTGAGAAGCCGATGTGCTCGCTACATCCTGGTCAGAAGTCTCCCTAGACTTAATGCAAACAAAGAGGAAAAACAAAAAATCAGGTTACCTTGAGAGAAATCCTCTACTTTGGAAAATGCATAAAATCAGAGATAACCTCTGCTGCTGGTGTGCCTGCCCTCATGCCTGTGTGAGTGTAGGGAATCAACAGAAGGGTGCCCGTCAGCTAAACAGCTTTGCTCTGTTTATAGTCGTGGACCAGCCACCGCACTGGAGCAGTCTACCCTGGCAATGTGGGAGCACGTACCGTTCTCATCAGGATCGCCTGCACTCCCTGTATATCCCCTTTCCACACCCACAGGATGGCATCAATTCTACATGTACTCATATCCACAGAACTGCCGTGCTCTGCAGTCTGCAAGGGGCGGATAGACCTGATCTGCCTCAAACTAACAAATCCCCCTGCGCTTGGAAATAAAACAAACCTCGGAAGGGGGAAAAGTTCCTTCTTCTGAGATGATCAGATGCTATAATACAGTTTCTTTTGAGGCGTATTCTGTTGGGCAGACAGCTATTGATGTGGTCCCCATTGTCACTTAGGTATTTGGTCTATTCATTATTTTCGTTTATATTGTTTATGTAAAGCACCTAGAGGCCTGTGATAAGCAAATTTCACCGAATAAAATAAGCCAACTTTAGTAGGTCAATTAGCATTCTCCAAAGATCATACATTTTAGCAGGGAGTTTTGCAGTTTACCACTGTTGCCTAAGGAGAAAAAGGAAAGTAGACCCCTCCCCTCTTATACGGTGTCAAATACCAGCTCTAAATTGGAATGTTACTTATTCTTACTGAAACTGGGAATTCATTGTATGAGCTGAGTAATCACAATGCCGTGCTCTGATTTCATTTCTGGAGATCATCCAATGAAAACAGCCCGGTTTTACCTACTGGGAAGAAATAGGCAAATACAGTCATGTCTCTAATATGTGTACACAGTATATCAGCGCTTTCCAGGTTGCTTGCTAAATGCAGCTTAAGAATGTTCTAAGATACAGACAGGGAGATTTGTAATGAGACCTATCCAATGTATTTCTAGTGTCCGCTGTTTGCTTTATAGTTGTAAAATCAATAAAACTTAGGTGTACCAAAGAATATAGCTCAGTAATACAGCGGTGCAGGCTGATGGAAGTTTTTCTGATGGTGAATTTATTTTGGATTTGAACATTATGAGCCTCCTTCTTTCCCTACTTACACAACTTCTAGCTGTTTTATTGTCCCCTTCCCTTCACTCGGTTGTCCTCTTTAAGGAGACCTTTGAGATGCTTTTTTCTTCTGTTTAAGTTTTCTTCCGTTCTTTCAGGATGCCTCTCTGCTTGAAGCTCTTTCCTCGTTCTAGGTATCTTTTGACTGTGTTGTTTTTGCTACTGAGAGTCCTAACATAAAACCAATTAATTAGGTAATACTGCCTCAGAGAGGCAATACAACATTTATACTTTGTGTGCCATGCTAAGATTGCGTCTGTCCTCTCGGTTTACTAAGGTCAACCTGCCTAAAGTTGGATATTGCCTTTATAACTTCTCATCTGAGTAAGTGGTCTAAGTTTTACTCACAGTTTCACTGACTTCTAGTTCTTGACTTGAGAGAGCCTGCTGATATGTTTCTGGTATACTAATTTAGGCTTAAACTTTATGTCATGCTCAGCCAGACCGAGCCATATGAGCTGTCTGTCTTCAGTCTGCCTCAGTCTATTCTTCCTGTAGGCTGTATTTGTGAAGCTGACCTTCCTAGGAGTCAACCTCAGAAACTTGATTTTTTTTTCTTTTTTGGCTAAGCTTGTTCTGACCAAAGGGCACAGAAGAGGTGTTGAGTGAGCAGAACGGTTGGGAGAGAAGAACAGGGACTAGTAGGATTGCTGCTGTCTGGACTCCTGTGTTGAAGATTCAAGATCCTGAGTAAATTCCAAATACACAGAAAAGTGGAGGGTGGGGGGAACTGTGCTAGGGTACGGTCAAAATCATGCGCTGGAGTTCAGAGGTTTAGAGCCTAGAGTTACTGGAGGTTTGCCTTAGAGGTTTCAGTGTAAGTGGTCAGCAGGTCTGCATGTCGAGGAGACTGCAACTCTGGCAGTGCAGAGGTGGCCAGTGATTCCGGGGCCTTCAGCCCAGGTCCGGAAGGGCGTTTAGGTTTCTGACGACCATTGATTTTGGTGTCTTCAGGGATGATCCAAACACGAATTATTAATGAATCGGTGAAATTAGCACAGCTCTATTTGGTCAGAGTAGAAAAACAAGCTGAATGAAGGAAAGCCACTCTTTTAAAGATGTCCAGAATGACTATATTTATGCAGCAGTGTGAAATACTAGTTTTTAGAAGAAAGAAGGGACATAGATACCTAAAGCAGTTCTCACCCCAGCAAAACGATTTGATTATTTTCCCTTGGTTGCTGATGTTGTTCATCAGCCTGGTCATACAGCGACTATTTCTCTAAACCAGAACTTTTCCATTACAGTCATGGATATTTCTGCTTCCTACCTCATTTGTTCACCAGTCATGCAAAAGGCATCATATACTACATTGCAGTCCAAATATTCCATCTCTAGTGAGAATACATGAAGTATTTTTATTTGTGATTGCTTTAGAGACTGAAAGCTTGTCCTTTGCTTGTGCCACAGAAATCATCCTTAAAGATATTGCGTGCTGCATACAGGTTGGAAGGTTGCCTTTGGTGGTGGCTTCAGAACTTAATGATTCTCATCAGTGCTGAGAACCAAACCAAGAAAATCAGATACGTAACAACCAACTCCAGCCTAACAACATCAGCTACATCCAACTGCTAATACCATATTGATAGACTTTTAATCCCAGAATGTAACATACCCAACCCAAGTCAAAACAAAACTGAGAACCAACTACCACCCTAAATCTAGTGAGGTTTTATTTAATTTTTTTCCTGGGATATAATAAATTAAACATAGTATGAAATGCAAAAAGGTTACATTGAGACATATAATATTTGAAGGTTTAATTCATTTTTCTAGTGTATAAGACACAAAGCTATTAAATTTTTAAAGCAGTGATCTCCTGAAGTCCCTACTTTATGAGGCCTTTCTTCATAAAGATAAATGGTTTCCTTGCCAAATCAAATGCAGATTTGAAACAAATTAAGTTAATGTTCAACGGTACAAGGTAGAATGGATGGGGGAACTGTTTTATTTTGCATTGTAATAACCATATACACCTAAATCAATAGCTGTGGAAAAAAAAGGCAATAATATCACGTAACTGCAGGAAATGAAATATAGTGAGATGAAGGGGGGAGCGGGTTGCAGAATGAAAGGATTTGTATTGGAATAATGACATTTCATTAAAAAGGGAAGGAGTGCTATTGAATAGAAGTCCATACCAGTAAATTCTATTTCTTATAATAACACTTGAGATGAGTTAAAGTTGCCCAAGTATTGTGATAAAGCATCTTGCTGGATTCCTTTCTTATATTATGCTGTAATTTTATGTTAAAAGAAAAATTTGAAATGTTAAAGAGGCACTGCATGTTTTCTAAAGTGCTTTCTATTTCTCCTAATGTTTCATTTAACTTGTTATATTATCCTGTGCTCCTGCAATCTGAGCAGGAGGAAGTTTATCAGTTTCGTTCTTCGGTAAGCTCGTATTAAAGAAACAAAACAAAATGTGAATCTGGCAGTGGTGAAAGGTATTGGATTGAGAGCGCTGGGGATTAAAGCCCTCTCTTTATCCGCAGCACAGGCTCAGGCTGGCGAGTAACAATGCAGACTGATAGCGGGATGAATCTGGCCTCTCTGCAGTACGGAGGATCAGATTCTCAGGTGGTGTAAATCAGCAGCAGCCAGTGGCGATACACTGGTTAACACTACTGAACAAGACTGGCTGCAATCTTTTTCAAAGTATCTTAGAAAGAAATCCTGGTTCCCCTGGAGTCAATGGCAAAAATCCCGTTGATTTCAAGGAGATAGGGGTTTTAACCTTGGTTTTTCTGTGTGTCACCCCTGAAGTCTCCCTGAAAGACTCAGCTGGTAGAAAGGTAAATGTTCCATGTGCTTGACTTCAGTCATTTCTCTCAGTTGCTTTGTTCTTTTGAGATTGCCCACAAAGGGACCAGTCCCACTGACTGGGCAACTGAGAGACGCATGTGACTGCTAGAAATTAAAATGATACCATACCATTTACATCCCATGTGTCAGACCAAGAGGAGCTCATTAGAGGGACCAATTCGTTTTGTTCTTTTGCATGAAGAGTATCTGCCGAAACAGGGACTTGGCTGTCAGTGCGTGGGCATCTCGGCCGAACCTCTGCCAAGTGATCATCTGGAAAATCACTTGTAGTATTAAGAAGTGTATAGGATTGTAAAGAAAGTAAGACTGACAGTGTCATAATACCTTTATATCAGTGATACAAACATTTTGGAACGTGGATGTCAGACAGCTGTCTCAGAGCTTCTCTCTACCATTCCTCATATAGCACATGCAGACTACATGAAATGGTTATGATCCCTTTCAGCAGTTTCTGAACCCTGTCTTCTTTTACAAAAAAAATGTCATAAAAATGTTGTGGCAGCAGGGCCTATATGAGATAGCAATAGAGCTAGACCTGTATTTGTGTATTAATGAAGAGAGGTTTTAGAACTTACGTGTGGTTTACTGAGTTGCTCACTGTTGGGTACAGATTAAAGAGGAGCCCATCATCACGTGAACATGGTGCCTCTTTGTGTCATTCTCATGCCGTAATACCAAGGCTTCTGTTTGCCGTGGTGTATTTCTGGCAATTACAAAAATCAAGCAATGCTTTACTTGATTTTCTGGACTAATTTTACAAAATTACTGTGGTCAGAAATGCATGAAAATGCAGAGGACATTTGGATAAAACTTGGCTTATCATTTAGGGCCTTAGAAATTGTTGCGTCGTGTCTCCCCGTCACAGAAGAGGCATTTTTGTGCAGAGCTAGTGACTTAGAATCTTTTGAACAGACATCTGAACAATCCCCTGTGCACAGTTAAAGGACGAAACTTGTCCATACGTACAGAGCTCTGCATCATCATGTCCCCAGCACAATTTGCATCTGTGCTTGTTCCTACTCATACCCTGCGCAACCAATGAGCCATCCCTTTGTGTTGAGCCAGTGGGAGGGCTTGCTTTGAATTATTTTTACAGTCATAATGAGCTATGTGCTTGACTTGTTGGTTCATTTGTTTTAATAAGGATGGGTCAAGCTTTCTCAAGCAAATTTCAGACCTCGTTCAGTTTGAAGAGTCTCATCCCTTAGAGCACTCTAAAAATGTACGTAGCTGTACTTGAGGTTGTCTCAACTCCTTAGCCTGCCTCAAAATCCAAAGAGGAGCTCGCTGAAGCAAATCAGCTTTTCAGAACTGCGTATTGTGAAATCTCTGTCAGCAGGAATTGATATCCTATCGCTGAATGATCCAGGGTTCAGGATTCGTATTAATATACTTCACCTGAGCACATCACGGGCTGCACTTTTCATGCAAAAAGTATCTGTTTCAGGAACATTATTTATAGTCTCTCCTTTTGTAAGTTCATCCGCTAAGGTGTCACTAGATTTTTGCCAAGGGCCAGGGGTGACTGATAGCATCTAAGGATTTGGCTGTCTCCCGCTCAGGAAATGGGTGAAATGGGTGCTCAGTGGAATTAAATATTTTTGTAAAAATAAAAAAAAAAAAAAAGGCAACCAAATATATCCAGGCTTTTGTGTAAAATGCCACAGGGAGTTTAATTTTAGAATATGTACGACTAATCAACCTCTGATTTGTGCATTGCTATCACATTTTCTGGTCTCTGTTTCTTCTAGATAGGACACTTGGGATGTGATCCTTTCAAATTGCCTTTTAATTTTACTCCCCATGAAATTAATTATTGACAAGTCCTAGAATCTGAGCCACTCTAACCAACTGTTCATGGATTTGTCATGTACACTTACCAGTAAAATTCACAAGTCACACTGTACTATAAATTATATAAGTCAACTGGAGAACAGAAACAGTACTGCATGGTTTATCTAAATAACAAACACAGTTTTAATGCTAAAGATTCACTCTGAACTTTCCAAGAACATTTTGTAGCATAAAAAAATTTACTGCAGAAATTCTCGGATAGTGATTTTAGATAATGGTTAAATGTAAGAATTTCACTGTGTTGCAGGAACAGTAAAAAAAAGATGAAATATATTGAATAAAGATTTTATTGTGAGTTATTTGCTCAGCTCTGTAGCACCACCAATTTTTTCTCCCTATATAAAAATAATGAAGTCAATAAATGTGTTTAGGTGACCTCTGAGACTTACAAAAAGGATGTTACGAGATGGGTGAATACTAGATACAGTATTTCATTCAGATGCCGAACAGCTGTTGTGGTAGACAATGCTGGCATCCTATTTTTCACCATTGATGCTAATGTAAATTGGTTTTTGATTGTATATATATTCTATCGTATTGTGGGAATGTGAAAAAGACTACTAGCCTGTCAGCCCTTCTGTCCCACCTGTTTATGCAACTTTCTAACATGTAATTACCGGTAGTAAATCAGGGAGCTTGGTAACCAGTGTGAGAGCCTGCATACAAATTTGCCCAGCCATTGCTGACAACCTGGTGGCTGAATTTGGCTGCAGCCTCCTTCTAAAACCCATTGGGCCATATTGTTGTCTTGATGATTTCAACGGGCATGCAACTGAGGTGTAAATGGTTACCTGTTGATTTTTTTTTTTTTTTTTTTTTTTTTTTCCCCTGGAAATGTAGATTTTATTCAAATGCATTTATGAACATCTGGACTCTATCCTGACCCTGTCACCATGGACTGTTAATTGTTCGGTCTCCTTTCCGAACGAACGACCCCAGCTTGCTGCACATCACGTCAGTTACTGGCAAAGACTTGTTGTGGCACTGAATTGCTCGTGTGTATTACAGAAAGTCTCCCATGGATCACAAAATGCTAGGGGATGACACTGCGTGCTTTCCTTAGATGTGTGGTGCTCCTGTGAAGGTATCGGCCTTGCTACCTGTCTTGTCATCAATGCTAACTGTTCACAGAAATCAGAAAAATATCTTTTGAGGAAATACAGAAATTAGCACTTTAGGACTAATTCTTATGCAGATTTAGTATTTATACCGGTTGTGCATTTTTCCTTTGCAGGATGATGAAAAACAGGGAATTGTGCGTTAACATTAACAATTAACAACATGATGAGAATTCTGTGTTAGCTTAACCACATTTTCTATGTATTTTCTCTGAGTTCAGTATTTATTTTCTTTTCAGTCCGACAGCTATTCAAAAGGAGGTGCACACCTTGTCAATTACTGAATGACCTCCTTTGTAAATTGACTGAGAGTGTGTGATTTGCCCTGGAGCATCTTTTTTAAGTAATTAGTGTAAATCAGTCAATAGATCTGTGTTAGCAACACCTTAAAAATTGCAGTAGTTTGGAAAATGTTGCACTCTATTATATGTTATCTCTTTTAAGTGCCATTGGTTTAAAATGTGAGAAAATTATCTATTTTTAAAAATAGATCAGTAGTACTTTGATTATGCAGCTTTTGATTTAGAGGGCTTCATGCATTTATTCAGTAGACAGTTGACACTGTACCTGCAGTTTTGCACTTTTTTAAAAAGTACTTTCAAGGTATTGCTCCATAAACTGCTCACACTGAAGATAAGGATATCGAAGGATCCTTTTGACTTGCATACGTGTGACCCCTTCCAAAACAAAGCTGCCCACACTCTGGGATGTTCCAGAAGCTCCATACGGTATTTTCTCTATACCCTGATCCTCTGCAGTTGCTGAGCTACGGTGGCGGTGACCCAAGGCTCTCTTCTTAGTATGGGAAACAAGGGAAAGATGCTGGTTGTAGGCAAGGGATTGAGCTGAAGAAGGTGTTGGCTACAGAGGGAGTTTGCTTGGGGGTGAGGGATTTGTTAGACAAAAGACAAGTTCATTGTAGCACGTTAGTGAGTCCCTCATGGCTGTCAGACTCCAGTGGCTGTTTAGCTTCTTGGGTGCAGTTCTTTCATACACAATTCATGGATGCTTTTTTGCCTCAACCAGTTCTTTGCCCCTTACTGAATTCTTGCTCGTGGAGTCCAGCCTTTTTATTTCTTAAGGGAGGGGGATATCATTTCAGTCTCTGCCTTTCTCAGATTTTGTGGTTTTGCAACTCTGTGGTTTTGTTTTCTTTTCAAAGTAAGTCTGCCCTTCAAAACTGCGGGGAGAGTGACTCCAGTGAGGCTGACTGTCATGAGAAGTGCTCTCAGAAGTACATCTAGGAGCCTTCACTCCTTCATATTCATATACTAGAGTCTTTGTATTTGTTACTTGTATGAATAATTAAAACATTTTTTTTTTTTTTTTTAGTAGCTTAGAAAATTTAATCACAACTGAAAATAGTCTTAGGTCCTGAATAGGTACCGGCTTTGAAAATGCTGACCACTGTAGGTCCATCATCCCCAAGATGAACCTTGCCTGCCTTTCTAGCTGTGCACAGAAAACAAGCTGTTTAGAGGAAAAAAGGCAGGGATTTTTTTTTTTTAAAGAACTGTAATTAAGCAATCATAACAGCCCTTTAAATAAATACAGCTTGCATTACATTTTAGCATGCACTTCTGGTGTTTGTTTAACTTTATTTCTTTTTCACCCCATTTTAACATAATAGAAAATCTACAGCAGGCTTTCTGAATGCTTCCACTCCTCCAGCCTGTCACAGCCTGTGTGCTGTTCATCGGAGCCCTCCAGACTCAAGCTGGCAGGATGCCTAACGTTGTCACCCGCCTAGGAGAAGTGGGTTTAAACTGAAAAGCCAACCATTTAGAAAGATGCATTGCTTTGCCCACCCCCAGATCGGAATCTTTTAAAGCAATTAAAACTTAATTGTGATCAGAAATCATGTATGTTCCTCTCAAGCCTCGGCTGTATAAAGTTCAGCGTTCCCTGGAGTCAGAGATCTGGGCTGTTTTTTCAGAAGAGCTCAGCATGCACCAACTCTTGTTGAGAACAACAGGGGTGCTTCTCGAGATTGAATGCCTTTGAAAATCTGATCATGTCACTTTATTTATTTATGTAGATTTGTGTATGCACAAATGTATACAACATGCCCAGAAACAAGCACGCACACATACATGACAGCTCTAGGGTCTGGATTTTCAAAGGAGCCTAGGAGAATTCAGTGAAAGATGGGTGCCTAATTAAAATTCATATCCTTCCTGCCTTTGGCATAACTTAAACCTACAGCAAAATTAATACCAAAACATGACTAAAGGGCAGCAGGATAATTCAGTAAAACCCACAAGAAGCAAGCCAGGCAAATTAGCCTTCCTTTCACCAGCATTGCATTTTCCCATTTCTTATTTTCAGAGATGGAAGGAAAATGACAAATGAATGCCAAATCTCTTTAAAATACTGCCCTTGGGTAGGATGCTTTCGATGGTGTGGAGTCAGGACCTATCTCTGTTTATGTGTTTATATCAACAGCAAAAGGGGTCTGATTTTTGTTGAGACTTCACTGTACTGTTGCGCTAGCATAAGAAAACCATAGCCAGGTAACAGAGCACTTTCGGGTACTTGTAAAATGATACTGTAAGCTGTAAAATCATAGCAGAAACAGTGGATCTTCCCCCTTCAATATACTGCAAAACAAAGAAACAAAGAAACAAAACCCGTGGTTTAGGATTCCCCAGAATCTTGTTCCTTATCTACATGTACAAAAAGAAAATCCTACATCCTGGAAGATGATTTACCAGAGCAATAGTTTTTATGATAGTACACAATACAGTTTACATTCCAGCCTTGGTCTCAGGAGGGAGGAGGGCACCCGAGTTCAGTGCCTAGCATCTCTGCTTTATCTAATGCATACACTCTAGACAGCCCACCAGAGTAGAAAATGGAATACATTCATAAGAAAGGCTTTTACACCACCGTGAATCTTTGCTGCCCAGGATATATCCTCAACAGGTAGTTTGGAGAAAGTGTAGAAGCTGATAATTTTCATTCTCTCGAGACCACTGTGGGGAGGGAGGGAGTTGAACGCCACTCTTTCCTAGAGTGAGAGCCAAGTTAGTTTGTAAGCATAGAACAGAATCGCTTCTCCAGCTGCTGAATTTTAGAAGAAAGTGGCTGCAAATACATTTTGCAAGAGATGCAATCTCTCTATTTCTGTTTTCCTTAGAAAAGGCTGAGAGGATTGGGCCTCTAAGGAATGTACAAGAGGATTTTTAATTCATGTGTCCTGCTCAGATTTAGTAAGAAACCGGTACCAAATCAGTCCTGAGCTGGAGCTCGGGTATGCACAGAGACGGGAATCGTGGTATGGGGTGACACGTGGGTAGGTGTGAGTTTGGTACCTCTGACCAGATGTGTAGGACCCCTGGAAGGGGACAAGAGCCTGACTCACAGTTTTGCACTTTTTCTCATGGGTTCTGCTTGAGTCGTATTTTAACCCGGGGCACTGAGCCCTGACGGAGAGCGGTTCGAAACTGTTAGGGCCACGTGTTTTCTTCCCTGTTTGTCAGTGTCAATCTGTGCTTTTCTCTGTGAGCTGCTTCTTTATGGAGTCAGAAAGAATGAATCCAAACCACTTTCTTTTCCAGAACAGGTCAGGTTTGCTGCAGTTTTCTCACTTCTGCTCTCGGATGGTACTGACAGTGGAGAATGGATTTTTAATTAAAGGGAAAAAAGGTATTAGCAAATACCTTACATCAAAGCAACTGGTCTCTAACCTAACTAGCCTAGGATGCTTGCCCCTGCTAGGCTCCTGGACAAACACACTTCACCACTGTGATCTTAAGAGGCTGAAGTATCTTTCAGACAAGCTCATTCCGTAGACTTAATTAAAACCTAGTTCACTCCTTTATTCAATTTATGAGGCCTAGCCAGTAGGATTAAGCGATTACAGGCAAAAAGCCCCATTTGTGAAACACTCATAAGCTCAAGCTGCTAGACTGCTCAGTTGTACTCCATTAAATTAATAAGGAATGAATAGACTGATCCATTATGAATAAAGCTGTGGGGAGCCTCAGCATTGCCTCAGACTCTCTGCACACTCCTTAGAGAACATTTGTGCAAAATGATTATGTTCATATTCATTCAATTGGAATTCTATAAAAGTGGAATGCATAAATTACTCTAAAGATGGGGAGTTTATCTTAAACATTAACTATGTGTGTGAATTAATAAGACTATTATAAAACCATTAGCATTCAGTGTATTTACCTACGTATGCTGCATACCTAAACTAAATTCAACAGTTGTTCCTAATTGCTATTCTTGTTGTGTGATCAAGCTGTGGTTCATTTTCCCTTATAGTCATAATATTTATGTGTTACAGTTTTTCCTGTTAAAACTTCTGAATCCCCTTTTTCCCCCCCCAGCTTTACATTTGCTCTTGTAGTTTTTCAGAATATAGTAAAACACTGGGCCATTAACATATTAGGAAATGAAAGATCAGCAGATGCTTACAGATGTGTTAAAATAAAACATCGAATAGCACCTGCAAGTATACATACTGTCAACCAAACCTTTGTATTTTATAGAGCATTAGACGAGGAAGGATGGCAGCAACTCCTGGGAGAGTCTTGCCTGAATCTACTGCTGCTCTGCAGGACCCAGCTGAATCCCAGTTTCGAAATACAGAGGGGAGCAGAATCCATCCACCGGCCTTTGCCATGTTGTGAACATGCACAGTCTCTTTCTTCTGGAAGAACTCCAAGTGACTTGAAAGGTAAAAAAACAAAACAAAACAAAACAAAAAAACAAATGCAAAACCAAAATGAGGGGGTGGGTTGGTGAAAAAAAAAAAAAGCAGTTTGTGGAGGACTTGGCAAACAAGGAGTTAAAATCAACTAACACGAGTTAGTTGTAAGGTTAGAAAAGCAAGTGTTCAAGCAATGAGCGGTAGGGGTATGCTGCAGGATGAGAGAAGGGCTCAAGGCTGAGCTGCTAGGGCAGACACTTTGAGCAGGCAACTTTTCCTCTTGCCCTGCTTCTCCCTTTCTGTCCTTTGACACTTTCTGACAGAGCAACCAGAGTAGCAGACCCTATGGGGTTATTGAATTGATTTGCCAGGGACTGGGCTGAAGCAAAAAAGACTGCGTTATTAGGACTGATCTGATGTGATCTCAATGAAATGGCAAGGAGGGATGTCTAGGCATGGTGTTATTTTCAACGCTGTTCCTGAGCAGAGCGAGGAAGTTATGTGTTAACATAGGTTAGCTAGCACGTCTGACCTTCATTGTTCCCAGTGGAAACAGTGACAGTCTATTAGTCCTCCACAAGGGATATCACTGTCTCACAGCAGCTCTCAAAATCCCCCAGGACACTCCTGGAACAACAATAATTCAGCAAGAGTTCACACAACGTTAGAGCTCTGTGAAATGTTTGCAACAAATCTTGCCTGGATGGAGAGGGAGATGTGGTAGGAAGGGGGAGAGGGATCGTTTTGAACTCAGCTGTGTTTGAGAGGAGACATTAACCTTTCAGGCAAGTCGGACCAGGTGGGAGTTTTGCAACAGGAAAATCTTGCTAATGCTCTTGAAATGAAATAGCCAAATAGATAAAAGAAGGTGGAAATTAGTTTTTTAGCTTAATCTTGCTTCTGAAGTAGAATATCAACCTCGTAATCTGAATTTTAAAGTGAAAGACAAAGAATTTAAACTAGGAAACTCGTGGGGGCTAAAAGCCAAAGAAACCGATTTGCAGCTGAACTCTAGGAAATGGAGTGACAGAGTTTTAATACAGCTTATAGAAAGTAGTAGTTGAATCAAAGTACAATTGCCTTTGATACAAAAATAATGCTATGCATGGGTAAGTAAATCTGTAGACTTTGACACACTGAGTGGCTGCTAAAGTCTTTTCATGGCTGTACTTTTAGAATAAAAGGGTAGCAGTAAAGAAACGCGTAGGTCAGCTACTGGATTTCTTAGACCTGATCTTCTCGCCTTCGCTTACACTGTCCTTCCCAACGCATTATACCTTTCAAATATTCCTGTGCCCTTTGGCCTGTAACGCGCTTGTGTGGTGTGTCCTGGCCTAAAATGGAGCACAGCCTGTCAGTGCTCGCAAGGGACGAGTGATGCCTGTACATAGCCATCCTGACGCAGGTGCTGTGGGAGGACTCCAGAATTCAGTAAAGATACAGCATGGGCTATGTTCAGGGGTAAACCTCTACTCGCTGTTTTGGAGATCTTTCGAGTGGGAGGTGTATCTCAAGACACAGAGTTACCTGATGTCACTAGGGCCCCTGGATGGCTTAATCCAGGCTTGATCGAAAGGATTAATAAATGAATTCTTGACTGAGCCTGCATGTGAAGTCTGTATTGGAGAAAGGCTTATTCTTTGGCCCAATTCCAAGAGAAACTAATCATCATGAACTTCATGCAGATTTACGATTATTCTTTCTATAGAAGGGGTTAGGCCAGCACTCTCTGGCAGTAATGAAAGGCCTGCAGAAAAGGAGAAAGCCGAACATACACAGAACAAGCATTGTATGTAGGTTTGTTTCCTTGAAATCCTTCCCTTGGATTTTCTACATTTTCACGGAAAACTGATGGAAGAGTACTATCATGTATTAAAACAGAATTGTTATGCTCATCTCAACTCCAGGAGAGAGAAATATCATAACAGTCTTATTTTTTCAAGGGAGATGATATCACGAAATAAAGTGATAAGAAAGTTACCGTGATAGTATGAAATATGTCCACTGGCTGCCTTCAGCACAGTAATCTTTTATGTTCAAACTATTACTCAAAGTACGGGTTATTGAAACGCTGATCTTCTGTGGCGCTCTCTTGGGTGATCTATGGAAGCCCGTAGAAGTCAGTGAAAAGAATCCTACAATTTCTGATTATTCCTTAAAAAAATGGTAATAAAATATCTATTAAATTTCAGTACACATATACGCATGTATTGGAAATACAGTATGATGGCAGGGGTTTAAAAAGGTGCTGTTTAATAATCAGATTTCTAATAAACTTTTAGAATATGCAGAAAAAAATGAAAAACTGCAACCTGCTCATCCAGGATTTTGGGCTTTCTTTTTTTTTATTGAAAGCGAGTTGAAAACGGTTTTGTAATCTCTTTCCAACACTGCATTTGCAGATATGCATGGATTTGTTAGGTTATCTCCTACTCATAGGATTTTGTTAAACAAGGTTGTGGAACAGTCATTAAAATGAAAACCACAGCTCTGCCCAGTTTTTCCTTGGTCTTGAGATAGCTTTTTGCTTTTTCTTTTTAATGCTAAATATTTCACATTAAAACATGATTTCCCTGCCTCTTAAACAAAAAGGACATAATGGGGGGACAGAGATAACACAGGGGCTGTAGAATTCTTTCATTTTATAAGGCAACAGACCAGTGGTCTGTAAGATCCAGTATCTATCCCAAAAGAAGATTAAAATCACTTGGCCAGCCAGGCAGTGCAAGATGGCAACAATTCTTCTGTGTATTTCTAGAACCATGGGGACTGTTAATCCCTGTGACTTAAGCTAAATAGTCTAACTACAGATGTTACTACTTTGTAGATTCTGCATTATTTGGATCTCATTAATGTGTGACATGGTTTATGAGCTACATGATGTGTGATGTGTGAATGGTATACAAGGACAGGGGAGTGCCTCCCACTTGTGGGGCTGTGTAAAGGCTGAATTCATTTTGTGCACGTGCAGTAAGGGGGAGCGTAAATCTCCTTAACTCAGGAGAGTTAGGACATTGCTTGCTTCTAGCCTGGCCTTGCCTTGGAGACAAAATGAGGTGTATGGTTAAAGCATAGCAACAGCTGATGTTGTATGACTGCTGACGGTGCTCCAACTTACTGGAAGATGCCTTGGTTCACGCCAGTGTGGCCATTCTGAGGGCACCAGGCAGCCCTTTTCTCCTGCAAAAGCCCTTGCCCCAGTGTTGATGTCTGACATAGCATTCTGTGTAATCCAGAATATCTGCAAGAATATTGAATAACTGATGGAGGGGAAGGTGCTTAGGAACTGACAGTGGAGGAGGGTGGGCGCCCCTCAAGACAAGACTATCAGGACCCTCAACCTAGTGTTCAGTGAGATGCTACAGTGATGTGTTTGTTAGGAACAAGCGCCTTTGTACTGCTTGGGTCCCCTCACCCAAGCAGTCACCCCTACACTTTCAACTGTGGTAGGTCTTCAGGTCTCAGATGTGTTTGACTGAAAGGGAAAATAACAATTTAACCCCTGTTCCTCTGTCACAGGTAACAAATACTTCATGGTACTGTGGGTGATCCCAGCCTGGGTATCGTTTCTCCGTGACACGAAATCTAATATCAACTTTTTGAAAGACAGGTTTGATAAATGATAATAGCAGATACCATGGATAATACTCATATGAGTATATATGTTCCAGGATATCTGGTTTTCCCATGTTGTACTGATATTTATGGATTTTGGATGCTCATAGCCACTGCTACGACCATGACATGGAAACAGAAGCAGCCACTGTACGTGGAACTGATGAGCCTTTTCCTCCTATACTCAGGATCGGTATTTATTTGACAGTTTGTCGTGGAAATGAAGCAAGGTGATGTTTCTAGTGTTGAGAAGATGGAGAGAGACCTATTTATTCTGTCACCTCCTATAACCTTTTTGGGCAATACAGATCACTTGCATTTCTTAACATGCTGTAATAATACGTTCCTGTTCACCTTCCTCAAAGAGATTCCTTCCTTGTCTCAGTGAAGCAACAGGTAATGATATGGACACACTTATTAGATTTGTCTTTAGATGTTTGCATTCCAGTGTTAACATATCATATAGATATCTTTCCCCTTGAAAACAAGCAAAACACCGAAGAACAGCACCACCCATGCTTTAACATCACAGGAGTCCCAAGGAGGAAACTTCAGTAATAATGTTGGCTTTCTTGGATATGTACTTTTAACTATATGATTAGCCTGGGAAACTATGGGAGGCAGAGAGACTCAAACCTAGTGATATGAACCTCCCTCCTAAATGACAGTCCTCATGAGCGCAGGCTGGAACTGAGATAGAAGACGACGTATTTAATGTGCAAGGAGCCAGTAGGATTGTCCCAGGAGCTGGCACCCTTTTTCTTTGTAATGTTCACCGTAGTGCTTGCTGAAATACCAATCAGTGGGAAGAGGGCATTGACCTCTTTACTTCTAAAGTGGGGCTTGAGTGGGTCTTCTAGTAAATTGACTACTCCGTTAAAAAATAATTCCCGTGAAAGCATAATGCTGCCAAGGTTGAGAGGGCTAAAGATGAACTTGATAATAAATGATAGCTATATAACAGTCTAGGAAGAAGTTCTAAGGTTTTCCAAAGTTTGAATAGGGATAAGTGGCCTGTTAGGTAATTTTCCATTTCTTGTAATATCTTGCCTTTTTTAACCAATTTGCCCTCTCCTTGCATGTTGAATTTTGGCCAGTTTCCCTAAAAACCTGCTAGAAACTCAGCACATACTAAAGGTCTGCAAACCAGATTACTATATAACAATGACTTTCCAGTTTCCATTGCATCTAGCTCTGACTTCCAGTGGTACCAGCAGGATTATATTGGGTACCCAGCATGTCACGCCAGTCCCGATGTCAGTACTGACGTTCTGTTGTCCTGTGGCTGTATCATGAATTAAGGGATGAAGCTACACTGTCTTTTTTGGTCTGCAAGCATGTAATTCCAATGAGCAGTATCCCCCACAGGGTAATAAACTCTTTAATAACAGTAATGTAGCAACCACAATAATGAAAAAAGTGATTACATTGTACATAAAAATATAAAAGCTCATTTGATCCTAAGGTCCCCAGTGGCACATTACGTGGACTTTTATTTAAAATATAACATCTCTTACTTACATCTTATTCAGGTCCTTTGTTAACACTAGTATAAAACACCAGTAAAATTGTCATTGGAGGAATTTAATAAGGAGTGGGTATGGCTCAGTGATCCATGCTGCTAATTCTGAGTCCTTCCATGAATCTAATCTAGAAAAGCGCAAGATGCTCTGCTTGGGTGTTTCGTTGCTGAACCCCAAGGAATGAAGGCAGATAAGAAGATCCCTTCTTTAAAAGTGAGGCTCTTTCATCTCCTAAAATGGGAATGTCTCTACAAGCACATAAGTTTCATGAAATGTGAGAGTCCCTTCTTGTACTTTTGCTTGCTCTTCATTCATGATGGCTTCCCTGCAAATCTGGACTAACTCCAGGGATCTAGAATGACACCAGGGGATTTTCTTCCATGTGTATGTCAGGGGATTTGAGAGCAGAAGCTAGCCAAACCCTACTCTATAATCTATCTTGCTGTATTTCTATTATATCTAATACTGGGAGGAAAGCAACCCTGCTAAATATTGTGTGCCTCCCAGTATAGATAGTATAGACGTTACTGAGCCTGTGGGAAGACTTCAAAAGAATCTGAATTCCAGCAGCAAGTTTTTGCGCTGTCCCTTCTTGTAAGCTGTACAGTTGAGCAGAAATATATTCAGACTTTTTCCATTTCCTCCTTTTTCTGTCAGTACCATATTATTTCCTACTGAAGGCTCTATCCTTCCCGTCATGTCACTGAGGAATTAATCCCCTGTGCTCTAAGTAAGAACATATGGCAAGCCATTAGTCATCAGCCAATGCAATGGACACAGTTTTGTTCTAGAAAGTGTGCTGGCCAAGATGGTGAATGGAAGGATGGGGGTTTTAATAGGAGTTATATTCTCAAATCAGAGTCAGATCTGAAGATTTAGGAAGTGTGTTAGCAGGTAAAGTGTATTAGCGAATCCCCCTGTGAGGTTTAGCAAGGGCTTTGTGGTGAATTTTGAGGTTGTGATGCAAAACAAGCTTCTACCTCCCTTTGTACGGAAGCTTTCTGTGTTCTTGGAGGCCAAGGGCCTACCTTCATATCTAGGTGTGCAAACTGCTTTCTATCAAATGGAAGCAAACTAATTTAGGTAAATAAACACATTGCTTCTCATTTTTCAAGTATATGAATGTATTGACAGTCATCCCAGGAGCTCCCTCAAAAATTTGCGTGACCATTTAACATCATCTATACCTCCCCCTTGCATGACATAGTCCCTCCAGCAGTTGGTGAACACACGGAATATGTCATATATGTTGAAAGCCTCTCTGACTCTATTCTTACTCCCATTCTATGGTCATATCCACCTCTTGTCTCACTAGATGTGTATGGTCAATCACAGCTCTAGGGCAAGGATTGTCTCTTTGCTTTATGTGCACATAGGCTCATAATGCAACAGGACTGGTGTTTCTAGGTGTTAATGCAAAACAAATACATAATGGTAATCAAGACAATAGACTGCCTAAAATGAATGTGATAAAAGATGACGCCTTTTCAAAGTAGTATCTGCCAAAGATCCTTTTACCTGCACAGCAGGTGAAAAGTACCTACAAAGAGAGTAGTGTTGCAAAGCTTTCTTGGGTTCTCTTCCATGGAGCTGACTGCAGCATCAACCAAGATTTTAAAACACCTTTGTTTTTGAAGTGATGAGCCTTTTAAAAATAATACTGCATGGATAACCCGAGTGAATAAGAATTGAGGGAGACACGTGCTACAATGCTTGTTCTCGTACTAGTCATTGACTGGAAATGCTCACGAAAGGAATAAAAAGTACATTTGCCTTGTTAATACAATTTGTATTACATATTCATAAACCATTTTATAAAGCTCCCAAGGAAAAATTCAATTGTACTGAAAGCACATAATGGTAGAGCGGCCATACAGAAAACAGGCAGCATGTTACAGAATTAACTGCACAATGAATGAAATGCTATGTCTATAATAAACCCATTCAGATATAAATTATGGGAGAGTAGATGAAATGTTTGTTAAGCAATAAAGCTTGCAACCGTACATGTGAAATTGAATGGGATTTATCATAAAATATTGTGGAGGACACGGGCTGAATATGTGTTACAAATTGACTGAATTAAAAATAATCCAAGGAGAGCAAGCTTTTGGGAGACCGAAAATTTTAGGAAATGAGTTCATAAGCTGTTTAGCTCTGACCCAAAGTCCCCTGGTGCCAAGAAAAAGAGAGGCAAGAAAATAAGAACAGAATCATTTCTTAGAGGACCACAGTTATGTTGTCTTAATTTTAACCTCCTAAATTTTGTCAAATAATCAGACTCCCTATTGAACAAACAGCATCTCACTGGAGTGGAGAGTAGAGAATTTGGCCCAGCAGTGTTTGGTTAGTATGATTTACAGTGGAAGATTTTTTTTTTTCCCCCTGAACTATTTATCTCAGTAAGGCTGTTGTACTGAGGGCAGGATAGATGATATTTTGGTTGGACCTTAAAGAGATATGTGGTATGTTTTCCCAAAAGACTGTACCAGATATCTCAATACAAACAACAGAGTTGCTAAAGAACACATTCTGTGGGATCCCATAGCAAGCTTCACTGAAATCCACTTCTCAAAATTACATAGCCTACGCTTTTGCTCTTGTTACTTCCAAAAATCGAAAATACTTAAAGTTTTTAGAACATGATGGAAATATTGTACTCATGAACAACAACAAAAAAAAATCACCAAAACCTTAGGTTTAAAATTCAAATAGATGTTTATGGGATAGGGGGATAAAAAGCGGGTGGGATAATTTCCAACCACAAGTAACATTTGTAGCTATGGAAATGTAGGATAACCTAAGAAAAAGAGAGAAATCAGAGCTGTAGAATCTGTGACTGAGCGGGTTAAGAGCATTGTCCCTTTTCTTAAGCTTACCTAGATGCTTTTTAGGTCATCTTTCTCCTTTTCAAGCAGTGAATAAAGACCATTTCTCAAAGTAGTTAGAAGTATACAAAGAAGTCGGGAAGCCAGAATACAAAGTGGTGTTTCTGTAGGGCCTTTAAGGTGGTTGTTCTGCTTTACAGACGGAGGATCCTGCACGTAGACTGAAGATGAGCGTAGCCACGAGCCACAGACGTGGTTGACATGGTCTTTGTGTGTCTGCTGACCCTAAGATCCCTGTTTCTGTGGGTGTGTTTCACTGTGGTGACATTCTGATAGGGTTTGTCAGACCAAAGGAGTAAATACGTAACTTTCCCCTGATTAACACACCTGACGAACCAGTAGATTTCCTTTAATCTCTTTGACCATGCAGCCTAACAGAATCCTTTTTGGTTTGCCTCTGCTTGCTGTTTAATAAATAAAGGGATTCCCTTCCTCAGAGCCACATGTAAAAAGCACTTTGAGTTGTTATCCAGCAGCGTTTTAATTTCAAGAGGTAATGCTGAGCCATTTCTATGGAATAGGAGCTGCTGGACCATTATTGCAGAGCTAAATATAAATAAATGAGGAGAAATTAACTCAAGTAGACTCCATTTTGCTTCCCTGCCGAATGGATGTAGTTTCCCATGCATAAGAGATTCTGTGGATTTTTTTGTTCCTTTTTTTCACTGGAAAAACCGCACTGAGTACAAACATACATTGGCATCCCGCAGTGTATCAAGAGGGGCTGGTAATCTTACCCTTTTAAGAAACGTGGCGTGTGCCCAGCACTTTTGGATTGCATTTTATTCGTAGGAACACAGGCTATGAAAACTCTCTTTCTTCCAGAGGAAGAAAAGCCTGTTAACTTGTCAGGCTGCATCTGAAAGGCCAAGGGTTCAAAGCTGCTCATCAGTGTTGGTTGACATTCCCCCTTAGTGCCTTTGGAAGTATCAAGTTTGCCAGTTATTGACTGCATTGCTGAGTTATCTGTTGTATAAGCACAATTTCCATAAAGGACATAAGGCCGGGGACATGTTCACCATCCGTTTTAAGACATGGTTGATTTGATTTTCTCATTTCTTTTTTTCTCTAAACATATTTCTCTCGAATAGTAAATTGTAACAATATTATTGATTGTGTTCTGCTCATGGAGCAATAGCATCTACTTGGCTTTTTTTTTTTTTTCTTAATGATTTGCTCAGAGGGCGGAAAGATGTAGAGGAGGTGAAACACCTTTGTCCCCTAGAGATGAGGGCTTTCCAATCAAGATCAGTGACATGACAATATGGAATCTGTTAGCACCTTAATAGACCTGGCAGATCCCCTGGACAGGAAATCTTTCTCTGCACTTCAGTAAGAGATTCAGGACTTCAAATCTAGACCTTAATATTGAAATGCCATGATTTTCTTTGATTAACAACTAAATTCCTGCACAATTTGAATAAATCTGAGGGACAATTCTCTAGGAGCACAAGAATTGTAAAGTCAGTTGAGGGGAAAAACCTGACATATATAATCTGCCCTGGGGAAAGAAAATGCATCAGGTTTTGAAAAGCTGAATGAAGGCAATTCAGCAGAAAGTGAATTGTGGACAGAAACATGGCGTTCAGCCGGTGGAACAACAGTAAGGGTGTCTCAGTCACTTCTGTCTTTTTACTGTTTATGTTATCGCAAGTGAAGACATAATATCACTCAGTGAGGCAAATTTCATTCTTAGATACATGCGCATAATTATCAGTGACCTTTTTGTATCTGAGAGAGAATTGATTTTGATGAGAGCTCTACCTCCTGCTCTTAGGGCAGGGTCTTGCCCAATTTGTTTTACATGCTCAACAGTCATTATTTGGATGAACCAATCATGAGGATTGGCTGTTATTGATAGATCTTCCAGGAAATATGTCAAAGTTAAGTAAAAATAAATAAAACATGAAATTAGCGTGAACATGTTTTTTTCCTAATCAGATATATGTTTCAGTAGCTCTTGCTAAAGTGGCAAAATCTACCCAGCAGGATGCGATTGATATGAAAGGTTTATTAAGAAAAGCAATTCAACATATACGTTACACACAGGGGAATATTACTCAGGATAAGGTAATCTGGAAAAATCAAAATTATCCTCCAAGAAATATTTGTCTATTGCAAGATGCACAGACCTGAACCAAACCTTCTTCTAAGGTTCATCAAAATGGTATAGTAATTTTTGCTATTCTGAAACAGTTCTCATCCTGAGGAACTGCCAGGTTTTCTGACACACTGTAATAGGAGGTCAGAGGACTCTTATGACACATACATAATGCCCATTTAGGAGGTGGGAGAAACAGGGAGTGCTCAAGCTCATGTGTCCGGTAATTTTAGGTGTCATGATTAAATGCTGAGTCCTTCATCTCTGGAAGAATCTCTGTTGGGCACAGGAGGAGCTTTCAGCTTTCTGACTCAGATGGAAGAGTGCTTTGTGTCTTCCTAAATGAAGGTCCAGATCATGGTCTGGATGGCTGACAGTGGTGCGGTGCGTGCCAGAATCTCCCTCTGGCTTTATGAAAAGCGGTAGGTGCTCTGCGCCTACATGTCTCTACTTGTTTACACAAAAAATTTGGCTTGCAAAATTAGCGAATGCTTTTCAAGAATTTTGTCCAAACAGTTTGCTGCAGTGAGTTAGTAGCAGAGGTATGAATAGAGCCCAGGGCTCCTCACTCCTGGCCCCATGCACTAACCACCAAGACCATTTACTTTTCTAGCCAGGGCCAGAGTGAAGATGTGAAAATACCACAGGCAATTTTTTTTTTTTTTTTTCAATTTTTCCACTCAGTTTTGCAGACTCAGGAGGTTTGGTTAGCTCTCCATGTTGAGCAAGAGGATAATATGGGCTTTGCCGTGGAGTTTTTCACTTCTAGGCGTATGAAAGATGAGTCTTCCGTCTTCCTTTCCCCTCTGACCTCTGCTGGAAGGTGAGTGGAGGTGTATGTTGAGTTATTTTTCCTTTGGAGAAACTGGTACAGAAAGAGGGGTGAGCAAGGAGGACTCAGCCAGTCGGGGTACTGGCCTCAACCTCTTGTTGGCAAAGAGAGCAAAGAGAATGGGGAGAACAGGCGGGCCGGGAATAGCAAATGGTCGACAGTCGTGGCCCGTGCTGTTGATTACATCCTCTGGTGATCCAGCCAGGGGATCAGCAGGCCAGTTGTGCCCAGTCATTAAGGAAAGGCATGTCTGTAATTAATGGCAAAGGGCCTGATACAATAAAAGGCATGTCTGCCTTCTGCATTGCGAAGCCCGCATAGGGCTGCAAAAGACGCCAAAGAAAATCAATGTTAAGCAGCTTGTATGGATTTGTGCAGACCTATACAGTGCCAAAGTCCAGACATATTTCTCATTGAGCTGAGTCCTCATATGTTTTATTTATAATTTAATGCTAAAATTTATGAAGGAGATGCATGGCAGAGGGAGAACCCATAACCTTGTCATTTCTTCTCTTAAAGCAGCAGCTACTAGATCTAGGAAAGAATTATGTCCTCCTCTTTCTCTCTGACTCCCCAGCATAAAATGTAACATGATAGAATTTTTTTCACTATGAGTTTGTTTTCACTGAATCGGCTGTACAGCTGAGTTGCCTGTTGCATGTCGCGCAGCAAGTTTTTATCAAAATCGCTAACTGCCAATCACTTGCTCTAAACTAAATCACCTCAGATGTTATTCATCAAGCATGCCATGTTACATTATAGACTTTCATAACTCAGACACTTAAGGTATGAAAGAAATTAATTGCCTGTATTATTTTCCATAAAAACAAATAAACAGCACTAGGTGCCTTTTTAAAGTCAATAGGAGGATTGATTTTAAATCAAGTTGTATTTCACCATACTTCAAGCACTCACCACTAGAAGCTGTAATCTTGGGACTTTAAATATGGATACTGTAATTTCAGAATGTCACATGCTTTAAACATTTGTATTGAAATTTAAACCATTGCCATAAGAAAATAAAAAGAGTATACATAAAAATGTATTAAACATGACAGCAACATTAAGAGCCCTGTTTGGAAGGAGGAAGGATTTTAACAGAATACATTATTTACTGGTCTCTTTTGTATTGTTCCACCGTGATGTCAGGATTACATTTTCCCTGAAACTGTGAATCAGGCTTTTCCCTTTCTGACATCAGCCGCATTTGTATTACGAAGCTCAGATGAGACAACACGGTGCAGGATTTCTGCTGGCGTGCATTCAACCAGATCAGCACTGCAGAGCTAGCAGAGCTTAATTGAATTGTACTGGAAACCTAAAAGAGAAGAGGCTGCCAGGGAAAGAACACCGGTTTCTGCAGTGGAGAAGACCTAATGACAGGAGAACCTCAAAATGTTTTTTTCCATTAAATTGCCAAGAACAGGTAGGAGTCCAAAACTCACACAAGACTCCTGGGTAGGGATCCAAAAGTTGCATATATTTTCGTGTTCATTTGAATTACCCAAATGGTCTGGTTCAGCAGAATCTGAGCTGGGAGTCTCAGGGAAACGGCTGTCACATGAGATGTCTAGTTAAATTTAGTTAAACAGTTAAATATTACCACTTTTATAAGCAAAAGAAAAGAAACTCCACCTAATCCAAAACATCTCACATTTTCTTTAACAAAAACATTTGTTTCCTCTTTTACACCCCCCCCTTTTCGTGCCATAAATCTGTCAGTTGTTTAAAAGATGTGATTGCACTTATAAACGTATCAAAGATAAGCTAGGTTGTAAAGGATTCAGGTTCATGAACTGTGTTTATACAGTCTATTGTTTAGTATTCATGAATATTTGATTCTTGTCCTTCCTGCACAAATATTCAATCAGATACCATTCAAATTGATAACAGGTGTCTGATCTAGAAAAAAACGGCAATGTTCTTTGACTGGAGATGTGATTGTAATACAGCTCAACTTCAGCCACGGAGTAGAGAGGAGTGTCACACATTTCAAACAGGACCTGTTGAGAAAGTTTCTAATTAAAACAGCATACCGTGTAATTTTCTGGTATGTTTTTGGTAAGCAACCATCCCAAAGCACATTTATTGCATTTTATTTTCATGTGTATATATTTGAAATAGAGAATGGATCATAATTTTTAAAAATTGCTTGTTCTGATGGGAGGTTAGATTATGGAAAGAGAAGAATACAGTTCTATGTAGTCTGTAATTCCGTAGGATCCTGACATTCCCAATATTAAAAAACTGACTATGATTTCCCCAGACCACGTGATGACCAGGAGACACAGAATAATTGCATTATGTGATATATTATTTAAGATCCAGTAAGAAGGTGCCTGTTCCTTAAAGCACAGATTCTTTTCAGATAAGTTACAACTTTCCACTACTGGAAGCTTCCTGTAAGTCACTTTATATACTTTATATATATTTCACTGACAGAAAACAAAATGTGCATAGAAACAGAGCAGAGAGCAGGACCTGCTAGTGTATCCTTGAACCTTGGAGCAGTGCTCATTTCTTGCTCAGGGAGGTTTGTTGACGTGAGCAAAGTTATGCCTGATATGGAAAGAGTAGCTGCAGAGTGAATATAGATATATAACTGGAATTTTGCTCCCAGGCACATGAAAATAAGTCTGAGGAGTCATAGGTCCAATATGTTCCAACTAAAGCGAATACAAGTTTGGTCATTGGATTAACCAAGACAAAAATCAATTCTTAATTGGTATTAGGAAATACAGAGTGTATTTCACATGTAATTAACTGATATTAATAGGAAGTCTTTGGAAGAGCCGTTGAGCAAATATGTCAATAGTTTTTATTTTTTCATGTCATTGTCGTGCTGAAAATGTTCCTGTGGGAGGCCTCAGCCTTCTGAAGGGCGTGGAAGAGCAGGGCAGTAGTGCATCAGTGCTCATGTGTTTTGCAGCAGGGACCCAAAGCACTGTGCTGTGCAGAAGGAAAGTGCTTCAGTTCGTTCTCGTTGCTACCCAATGCATGGGTTTCCTTGCTGTATTCTGCAAGGGTATTTTTAGAGTTCCTGTTTTTACTTTGTTGTGCCTCTTCCCTCGCGCCCTCCCACCCGCTGAGTTTAATGCTTAAAGACAGAAAATTGGAAGCTCTGAAAATTATTTTCTCCTGGTTGCCAGCGAAGACATTTTTCCGTATTTCTTTATTTACAACACTTTATATTTGCATCCTCTTTCCTATCAAAATGGCTCTGTAGGTGTAGAAAAGAGGTTCTGTTGTATAGCATTGATGTCCATTCAGTCTTTGACCATACACATTTGACTGCCGACATGGAAAGATAATGTTGTTTACAGGGGGGGTATGCTCAGACCACAAGTATTAGGTCAATGAATGGCTGGTCACGTGAGGATAAGAGTTTTTTATAGTCCTGTTGGATTTATACATTTGAACTAGGCAGCTGTTCACACTGAATAGTTCTCCCACATCCTTCAGCTCACAAGCTCTCATATATTTCTAAAATATTAATTCAGCCATGGAGTGTTAACTCTCATTGTTTATTTGCATCTTAATTACGGCTGGCAATTCCTGAACGGTATCAAGTACCCTCCCCCACATCCCTCTCAGACCTTCAGGTCCATCTTACAACCCTCCGTGCACTTGTTCCATCCAGTCCCCCAACACACAAACATTTCAGAAAGTTGCGGCTTTCTGCTTGAAGTGGGGGGAGGCTGAGGTACTGCATCTGCTATACTAGCTGCCAAGCCCAAGGTGTATTTCAGAGAGCTTTGCTCTTGTCGATTGAAAAGCCCTTTTTGGGTTGCTTATTTGGGTAAAGTGTTTCTGCTCTAGAGACGCATAAAAAGTAAAAGTTCTCTTTCTTTTCTTTTTTGAATACTGAGCAACTGTCTGTTTCCGAAGGCTCAAACAAATGCTTTAGTTATACTCTGTCTGCTCAGCACTCCAGTGCACAAAACCTGGTATTTTTAGGGAGTGCAGACCCTGAAGCCAGTAGCACACTAAAATGCTCAATCTTCCATAAATATTACCCTTCCCCTGACCTTCCTTCATTTTCCATGCTGGATTCCACTTCTGAATCTATTCATTTTGAATAGGCAGCAAAATCCTTCCCTGGAATAGACAACACGGATACACCTTGCCAGCTATAGCAGTTCGTAATGTATATATTATTGAAATATTGGCAGTGGTCTCCAAAACCACAAACAGAATTAGTTGTACCCAGAGAAACATACTTTCTTTCAGTGGCTTGAGTAGCCAACAATTACTAAAAATATCCTCCTCCGTTCTATAATTTCAGAAGATAACATAGTATTTAGTGCACAAGTGACATAACACATGAATCAGCTCTTCATAAAGCCTTCTTTTTCCCATGGTATGTTAAAAATATTCAGATGGGGCAGCACACAAAGACAGCAATTTCTCTCTGTTCTTTAGATCCCTGGCTCTGGTTCTCTGTACTGTCTCCTATTCCTTAGGCCGCTGAAGGAGGGACAGCTCTGTTGACCATGGTGCGTCCTTAATGTCCTCACCGTGGTGCCTGTGGGGTGTCGGTCGGGTGACGCTGTGGGAGGAGTGCAGAGAAGGGTAATTCTCTTGCAACTCAGAAAATGTCATTTGCATTATTTTTTCTTGCAGTCTCTGCCCTCCACCTCAGGAGTGGTCCATAGCTTGTAAATTGTTGCTTGGATCAGTGTGCTTAAAACTTTGAGGACTCTGAAGAGTTGTCATACATACTGGTTTTTGAGTGTTTATGAAGTTATTTATAAGTGATATGCATTTGCAATAACCAAATGATAGTATGAATGATAAGCTGTGCACTCTAGGAACAGCCAGGCTGGGAAATGGGCGGAAGAGACGTGTTGGATAGGAGAAGGCATCTTGGATCACTGCAGTAATGAGCCTAAAACCCAAAAGTCAAAGCTTTTGGAGAGCTGGACTCTGCTGGTATTCCTTGGCTTGGAATTCTTCCTTTTTTGTTGCTAATAAACCAGGATTTGGTGGTGTGTTCCTTTCACTCCTTTGGTGAGATATCACTTTATAGGAAAACCAATCTAATAACCAGCAGCTGCTGCAAGGAGTGGCTCTGCTTCTCCAGCCCTCCAGTCCCTTGAAGCTGCACGCTCTGGCATCTGTAGAAAACTCATTTCCCGCCCCCCCCCCCCCCCCCTTATTTTTCTGACAATTTAACTCCATGAATTTGCTCATTCTTTACTTGGATGTGCGGAGCCAGGAAGCAGAGATGTATATAACCAAGTATGTGGGGCACTGCCTTACCTATAATGGGAAACTTCATCTCTAGATTTGCTTGGAGTTGGAAGTTTGGCTGCTTCTGTATATTCAAATTGAATTTTTAGCTGTTTAGTTCTCTAGGAAGGTCTTAGAATGAGTCCATCTATCTATTAGAAATGAAATAGCAGCATGGATTTCTGTTCAACAAATGCTAAATGATATTCTGAGAATTTTAGAGGATGAGGGAAGCCTCAAAGCATGGGAGAAGTGTAAATATTGTACCTACCTTTTTGAAAGGAGAAAAAGAAGGGATCAGGAATTCATAAACCAGTCAGCCCAATAGCTATTCCTGGAAATACACTGGAACAAATCTTAAAAAAAAAAAAAATCTTTCTAACTATTCAGATGATAAGAAGGTTGTAAAAGATAGCATAAGATTGAAGTGATTTGTTCTCAGCAAATCCATCTGATTTCTTTCTCTAACAGAATAACTAGCCTGGGGAAAGGGGGAAGATGTAGCTGAATTATCCTGATTTCAGCTTTTGGTTTTATCTCACATAATGTCCTTGTGAAAAATTAGGGAAAAAAAATTCCAGTAGAGAGTGCATAGCTAAAGAACTGCATTGGGCACCATATTTTACATATCAAGAAGGCATATTAAAATGAGTGGAGTGTGACAGGAAAATCTGAGATTTATGGAACATGACCTATGAAGAAAAGTTGTGGGAACTGATAAACCTACAGAGAAATCATCGTGATAGTCTTTCCAATATGAGAAAGTTATGCAAAAGCTGGTGCTTATTGTTCTCTCTCCACTTGAGGGAATTAAAGAGAAACCAATTTAATTTTCAGCCAAGATGCATTAGGGTGACTGGGAGGAAAACTTTCTAACCACAAGGGGAATTGAGTAATGATGCAGACTTCATCAGAGGGTTTCCAGAACAGGGTAGACAGATGTTAAGGGGATCTGGCACTACTAACGACTCAAAGGCTGGGGAGGTCCTATCCAGGCCTATGTTATTACCTGTGAAGAGCGACCCAAGAGGAAAGAGTAAAAGCTACTGCCAAGAGACTATGAATGGACGGTGGGTTTATCAGATGGTGATAAATAGCTCTTTCTTAGAGATGAGGATGATACTACTTTCTGAAAAATAAAGTTCTTCCGTCATGAATTGATGGTGAATATACATTTTAATATATATAGGAGAATGCAATGTAAAATGTTATAAAGACATAGCATACTAGTGATAGTCTATCACAGACTGTTTATATATTGTGATAATTGCCCTAACTTCTTATTTTAAACATCAGTTACATTGTGATCTAGTAAAAGATTAGTTTTTTTTAAAGTAACTTTTACTAGACTCACATACAGTTTTAGTTCACATACAAATTTTTGTAGGCCTCCTGAGAACTTATAATAATAGGACAGGAGAGAATGATGCAGAATTCATTTTAATTTGCTTGTCTTGGAATGCCCTTTGCTGTTTATATTACAAATTTCAATATACATCTCAGAGGATCAGAGCAAGTATAAATACCTATACCAATTTAAAAATGTACCATTTTTAGAACCTGTCATATATTTTCTGGTAAGGCATGCTATTCATCATCTTCTGAGGACCATTTTTCTTAGAAATATGTAAAAATATATATACAGCTAATGTACAGGATCCCAAAAGCTGTAGTTGGGAACATAAATTAAGCCCAAAGTGCTCGATTTTAAATGTACCTTGCTTTTCTACAGCACTTGGCTTTCAAATTTGAAATCAGAGTGCTTTCGGATTTGAATGAGATGAGTTTCACAAAGTTCCAAAGAAGGTGATAGTTATTATTGGTTTTATACCTATTATTTCATAACATCATCCTCCAGAGAAAGTGCTGGTGTTAAGATTATTACCCACCCTGCTTCTGAAGCCCAAACTGAAAATCTGGTTATGTGTCTAAGGTCACTTAAAAGTTTATTCTCTTTCTTCCCCCGTCTCCTCACCTTCCGTCACTTTTAGTATCGATAAAGAGAAATGCAAACGTGACAGAGGCTGCTCTCTAAGCTCAGTTTTCATTGAAAGCAAACGGGCATTAGTTAATTCCTTTTGTCATGCCTCTGCCATACACAATCCATGTTTTCAGAAGTGAGCATACTTCATCCATGTTTGTGTAAAGTATACGTATATATTGTGTCAGTGCTTGTGGAGAAAGTACCATTTCAAATACCTGTTTAGATGTCCAGTATTCTTAGCGTATGGAAATGATGTATGTACTCAGATGTAGGGTACTGGAGCTGTAAAGCACACTTTGTTTTTTAGACAGATGGGATAGAGGCACTGCAGACAACCCTGCCGCTCTCACTGCCCGTCCCCATGCCCAGCAGCAGAACGATGTTAGTATCATAATTTTTGGTGCACAGAGATTTTAAGTTCTTGATCACTCTTGATGAGTCTTTAGGTATTCTCAGAATCGTACCCAGACAATGTGTACTGAGGAATTACTCAGTTGTAGGATATTACTTTGGTGTGCTGTCACTTGGCCGTTCTCATTTCCGCTTGCTCATCGGCAGGGACCAGTCTGCAGCCGCAGCTGAGCTGACCTTAGAAGTTCTATCAATAACAATAAGCACAAGCACATGAAAGGCAGTATAAATTATTTGTAATGGTGGAGCTCAGAAGTCCTGAACTTTTAGCTCATCTACTTAAACAGTTAAATATTGCCACTTTTGCAAGCTAAAAAAAAGGAAACTTCACCTAATCTGAAACTTCTCACATTTTCTTTAATAAAAGCATTTGTTTCCTCTTTTATCCCCCCTTTTTTGTGTGCCGTAAAGGTCATCCTTGGCGTGTTTGTTGAGCTCCTCAGCAGCCAAAATGTATTAGAGCTGCCACTAAGTAAATTAAATTGACTAGAAACGTGTCTAAAATGGCTGGCAGACCACTCCCGTTGGGTTATTTTATGCTATGCCACAGATTTTAAACAGTTAAGAAAACCAATTAGCATCAAGCAAGCATACAGTACCATTTTGTTCTGTAATTCTACCTGTCACTTTTTTATTTCCCATTTCATTCTCATCTTTCTTCATAATTGGATACAAAAATACTAAGCTGTAACTACTTGTGCGAAGAAAGATGAGACAGACCCTGAACAGATCAGCAAGTGCATTAGAAGCTGTGCATTGTGAAAATCCAAAATCAGTTGGAAAGTGATGATTCAACCAATAATATACAGTATGATATATGTAACGAACTGGGAAGCTAGAAAGAGCTGAGTTGTGTGCCTTAACTGCTCTAATAGACACTGCGTTTTACAGACCAATGCTTGAACATCTGTATTGGGTAGTTTCTATTGAGGAAACAGCAGTCGCCATAAAATACTCAGCAATATCCTATATATAACAATGAAGGTTTGAAGACAAGGACACCAGGTTATGTATTTCATTCTTTTGCTTTACTGAGAACTTGAACAACAAAAAGCAGGCGGACAAGCGACTGATGTAATGTCTCCTTTGACACAGATTGCATTCCAGCATTTTTAATAACTCATTTTCCCAAGGGTGGGGTGATGGGGATGCTTTAAATATTCCCTGATTTTTTTTTTTAAAAGACATGCTCCCAAATTTCTGATAGTCTCGGGCACTTCTTGCAGGCAGTCCCCGAGCCCCTGAGGAATTCAGCTTGCGCGTAGGTGCTGGCTACCTGAAGGGCAGGGATTGTCAACATTACCTGTCTTCCCACGATGATCTGGAAGTGAGCAGATGCTGCTGATTTCACAGGATTGACTGAGTGGTGGAGAAGGGGTGGTGAAGCACCCATCTTTCCCGCTTTCAGCTTTTCCAGCACACTGTAGACAACATAATTAGGGTGCATGGATGCCTGTCTTTTGCACAACTAGTTCCTTGGCACTGAATCCTTGGCTTAGTTCTCACTGGCTTGAAGGTTGAAAACCCTGGATGATTTCAGTGGGCACTGCCACTCCAATAATCTACATATTTTTCACTTTTTAGATAAGTTATCTTCAAAACTAATTTTTTTTACACAGGGAAAGAGCAGGAAGAAAGAAGGTCTGATTCGCTTGTCTGATATGCTTTGAAATCCTCAAGGCACGTGGCTGAAGGCACTCATTTACGAGCATCATTTCCCAAATACACTTTGCTGTAAGTAATGTTTTCCTAGGAAGTGTTGTTGTATGAAATTATATTGTTGTGGCTCATTCCTGCAGTATATAACTGGTGGATTTCTGATTTTTCAAGGAAGGAAAAGTCTTTCCTTATTTTTAATAGAAAAAAAGATATCCAACATTCTGTTTACAAATATTAACGATTAAAAGGAGTGTTTTTTACCTTGGCCAAACATAATAGGAGCATTTAATAAATTCTTATTATGTCCTTGTACTTCTTTAATCGAATACTTCAACTATTTTTGGCTCCCGTTCCTGCAATTTTACTTCTGCTTCAGTAACTTGCACTGCACTGTAAGGAGAAGAACCTTGTCCTTTCCCTGGCTTTGTTAATATCAGAGTTATTAGATCTACACAGCCTACACAGCTCTACAATCAAAATTATGTACATAATCATTAACAAAAAAAAAAAGCTTACATAGTTGCAAGTATACTGTGTGCCTTGCAGGAGTGTGGGCACTTGAAAACTGAACAACTCCCGTAGCCTTCTGTACAGCAAATTCGCTTTCTGCTGTTCCCCAAGAAACAAAAAGCATATGCAACTCTCCTGTTAGAGATTCCCTGAATAGCAAAACACACCTTTCTTCATACAGTGGTATCAACAGCTGCATCTAGATTACGGGGTGGGTGTGCTGCATCCTGCGTGCCACAGACCTGCTCTCCTCCTTGCCCAAACCAGGGGTTCAGCCCATTTCTCGGCCCACCCAGGCGTACGGGTTTCTTTCTGATGAGAGGCCAGGCGGCAGAGGGGTGGGCTCAGCCAGGACTCGCGGTGGTGGGGATGGTGGTAGGGCGAGCACATGGACAGCGGAGCAGGGTGTTGCTCCTGCTCACCCCTCCCCTGGATTCACTGAGATGTCACTGTAGCAGGTAGTATTCAAGAATGGAAGTCAACAGGGAAGTTGTTATTGCATCCAGACAAAATAAATATGTGTGTCCTGTTACACAAATTACGAGTCTAAGTTCCACCGTGTTCCTTTGATTGCCGCTTGGCCGCTAGGTACTGTGTTTGGTACCACAAAGTGTATTATTTTGGTGGAATAGCTGCTCAGAAAGATTTAGCAGAATTAGAAGTATTTGAGTTAAATTGATGAGATTTTTCACCCTCTCCCCCTTACGTTCTGTGGCACTTGGGGGTGTCGTTCTGCATTTTCCATGACATCAGCCTTGATGTTGCTCTTGCTTCCTGGCTTGCAAGTATCTCTGGATCATTTCTGCTTTATTTAGAGCACTGAGTTTGTTCCTTCCCATCCATCCTTAAACTTCACCTCTGCTAGGGAGCTTCACGAGACTGAAGGAGGATATGCTTTGCCACCATCAGTGTGCAAACTGGTTTATCCCAAATCCATCTTTGCCTTTTCACAAACCTCTCTTCTGGGGTTGAAAGGAACATCCAAATGATATGTCTGCTCTTTAGGTGATAAGATTTCCTTCTTTGTCTTTTCTTGCATTTTGAAGTGTCTAAACAAATTAAAATGATTTAAAGGTAATAAAAATGGACAATAACTTATGACCCACGTCCAGATAGTCTGACTCTGCAATTGCTCATGTATTTTTGGAGTTGATTTGCTTGTTCTAGGATTTCTTTGACTCCTTAGCCAGTAGTGTAATAAAGACAGGGACAGACTGACATAGTTGTACCCACAGCTCAAAGTCAGTGCAATTAATGTTATTTCATATGCAGCTTTTAATTCAAAGAACTTGAAGGGCAGAGTCCCAGTTTAACCGAAGTACGTAAATATGGCCCTAACTCAAGTGTACAAAGTCAGGACTCAGCTAACAGAGTTCAGGTTAAAAATGTACTTCAGTGTTTTTCTGAACCGGGGAGCACTCTCTTTCTCTCACAATGTAATATGTTGCACAACCCAAACATGTAGGTCAAGAGGCCAGAAAATTAGCACAAGCTGTAACACCCTTGTAAAGGGGGGGGGGGGGTGAAAACAAAGCCTAAAGCCATTCATAGGTTTTAAACGGTTTCCCATCCCTCCATTCATGCAATGATACAGAACAGCTGGTCATGAAACCTGGCTGCATATTTGTTAAATGGGAACAGATTACTAAATCAAATTTGTTGACCAATTTTCAAGTATGTGGCCTTGAGATATTAAAAAAAAAAGAAAAAGGTTTGCATTGCCTGAAGAGGAGAGCGTAACAGGCCAGTGGTACGAACATTTCATGCTGGTGGGATTTGGCAGGGGGGGAGGGAATCTAATCGCTAACTTTCGTGTGAGTACCCAGTTAAAACCTCAGGGAATTTTATATAGTGCATGTTGTCAGTATTTTAATCATCTACAGCTGTCAAAACTCTTGTAACCCGCCTCTTCTATTTAAAATGTGTCTTCTAGGCATAAAATAATTAAAGGTGCAGGACCATAAGGTAGGCTCAGAGCCGCTGCAATGTGACAAAACTCCACATATGAAAGGCATTATTTCAGGAAGTTTTAAATATAAATTTTGTTTTGTCAGAAGGCTGCAGGGCACACATTTTCTATACTGTCAAGCTTGATAGTAACAATATTTATATTTCAAATAAAAAGATTAAATTGCAGTCTTATGTGTTTCTGGTTTTCACATAGTTTTTACCAGTGTATCATAGTGTTCCATATCAGTGTGTCATCGAAACTTTTTTTTTTGCTGACACCAGTTTTGCTTTATTGTAATATTAAGTCTTGTACTGTCAGTCCCTGAATTGAAATAATGAGGGCAGACAGTAGTTTAGTTGACTAGCCTATATCTTCCCTTTCTTCACCCCCCCTAAATAAACCTGAAAACAACACAAAATAAAAATGAATTCATTCAAAAAGGCCATTGTAAAGATGGAGGTTTGGAGGCCGTTGATATAAAATGTCTTTGTGTGTGTGCGCGCACACGTGCACTTGTGCGTGCTTGTGCACTCTGCGTTTGCTGTGTGTCATCCCGCGGTTCAAGACCCCGCCTTGCAAACTCGCATTCATGTGCCTACCAAATGCATGTCTACTTTCCAAAAGGATTAAAGCTTAGTGTGAGAATGCAGATGGAAGAGGAGGGGAAGGCAGCGTAATTTATGAATATTTTGATCTTCTCTGTTTGTTTGTTTTAAATATTAAAAGAGCTAACCCAGAGAATGATTGTCTTGGTCGTTTTGAGCTGTCTGGTTGGCAAGCCTTTTGTGCCACTGCTTGTTAGCCGTTATTTGTGAACTTTCTGTTAATGCCCGTAGGCCCTTTGTTCTTCATTGTTCGGAGCTTTGCAGTCCCATGAGTTGGAGTCCCGAGGTTGGGTTGGTGTCGTCTGTGCAGCATCAGGGCATGACAGAACAATGGGGAGAAACGTGAAGAGGTTCTGACTCAGGCTCGTGTTGGACCTGCCAGTTGGAGCCACTTACCCCGCCAGCTGGGGCTGAGTTTGCTCCGTTTGGGCTGAAATGTGAACATTTCATCACAGCCCTTCTGCAGCAGTTTGGAACTGGCGAAGACTGTGCAAATTGCCCTGGTTTTACCCTCTGCGTGATGGTGAGGAATTCTCCCTCAGTGTCGGACAGCGCCAGCTGATGTGTAACAACTTCTCGGATGCATTTGATGAAAAGCGATTCAAAATTTGGATGTTAGAGAAACTACTCCAGAATTGATGTCGGCTTAGACATGATACGGGCTTGATTCTACTCTGTGTTGCTGCTCAGTGGTGCTTCTTTCTGCCACTTTAAGCCTTTTGTCTGTCATTTGGCCAGTCATGGTTTTTCAATAATGAAAATAAATGTAAACAGCACTAATTATCATGTGTGTGATGGAAAATGAAGAGGCTATGTTGCTAAGGAGGCTTGTGAGGAACCGAATGCAAGAAGTACATTTCCTTGAAACTTCTCATGCAGGGAGTATTTACTTCTTTTATATTTACAACAGTGGGCAGCTTAATATAATTTACTGTTCTTTTGTAACAGGAAAAGTAAACTGCACGCCCCAAATCTGTGAGCTAATAAGTGACAGATCTGACCGTGTAATTCTCATGAACATCCTTGTGACTACTCAGTTGTCTCCCTAATTTATGCCATAATATCAACTCTAAAACTGTCTAGAGAATAACTTCCTACTAGGTTCCCTGTAGAAACCTGTGGATATTCAAAGCTATTCAAAGTTATTTGAAAACAATAGAGTTTTGAGGTTTGGGGGTTTTTTAATTGCTACTGATATACCCCAATAAATACGTTTTGTTTCATTCCGTAACCAGCCAAGAACTTCCTAGTCCATTGTAGAAACTGGTTAGAAAGCTTCATGGGTTGTATAAAGTACATGAGGATAAACTGTCGATGAAAGGATTGTCCTCATTGAAGAACAGCCTTGCCTTTTCCATGTACAAGTCCGTGCCTCTGTACATCAAGCTCCTAAATGCTTTGCAAAAGAGGCCAGCCTGCTGGAGTAATCAAAACAGGAACAACAGAGGAAGATATTTAAAAGTGAAGTTACATACAAATGGGAGACTTTTGTATGTAACAGGAGATAACAGGTGGCACTACCCATTCTGTACTCAAAATCTGATCTTGCTTAACACCCCCAACCACTTTTTTTTTTTTCCATTTTGAACTGATGGATATACAAATCAGGCCATTGCAGCACACACATCTCAAATGAGGGAGGCCTATTCCGATGGAAACATCTGGTTTCATTACACCAGGTAACACCTGCATGAAATTACATCTGTGCAGAAAGTCCTTTAACAGAATTTAGTAATTAAACTGAGGCAATCTAATCAAAGAAAGACATGGAGAAGGTGATACATGAAGTTTCATTCTCTGCCATGTAAATAAACTGCATTAGTATATTGGGTCTTTCAAGAAACGGTTAACATCAACAGCTTGCAATTGAATAGATTTCATGTTAAAAACAGCCTTCCATACTATATCCATAATATATATTCTGATCTTCCAAACAAATCTCCAGGGTGCTGTTTGGATTTATTGCACTTAATAGCATATTGTTTGGAGCGTACAATGTGTGGGTCCGACGGAGTTTTACTAGGATATTCTGTGGCTCAATTTCCTTTCAATATGTAACTGTGTCCTTTTCAAATTTGGCTTTAAAGCCTTGCGCAGTCGACTGCTTCAGTGGAAAACCTTTGCTCTGTGCCTTACCAACTGGTTTCTAAAATGTCAAGGCTAACCTTGACCCGAGCACCAGCGAGGAGCTCCCTCAGTGCAGGGACAGCTTGGGGTCTCTGCAATAGTTGGGGGTTTCTCTGCGTGTTGTCAGTCTGAACTGCACTGTGTCTGAGCCTGGAACCGGCTCAAAGTGGAGTTTCTGGCATCGATTCTTGGTTATTTTGTGATTCTCACGAAAGATGGTTTCCCCATCTTGGAGTAGGTTCTGTGTTAGCCCTACATAGTGTACAGGCACTTCTGGCTTTGTTTGCGTGAGATTTTACCATCTGGCAGCGTCACCTGGAAGGAATAAATAAAGCCATTGTTTCACGGATTCTATCAGGGGCTGCATATATTTTCCTTGTCAGAAAGTATAGAATAACACATCCAGCAGAAATCACAAAAAAATTGCTACTGCTGTTAGAAACTGATAAAGGACAGCAAGGTTAACACTCCTAGCTTTAGCATGAGTTCCAGCAATTCTTTATGGAGCTGGCTGACATTTTTTCACATGCTTTTTTCCTCTGAAAGCTGACTTTTTGGCCACAGTAAAAAATTTGCATGCAAAATTTTCATCTCAGTAATAAATGCCCTTGCCAAGATGAATAAGTTTTCCAGATCTTCCCTGGAGAAAGAGTAGTCCTTGGAGCATAGCTGGAAGTCAAGGACTCATCTTGGAAACCAGTTTTTTTGGTAGACTGTTTTCCTGTCTGCTCCTCAGGCAGCATATTGCTAATCACCTGACCTTTGAACAAATGCAACTTATTTGTTCGGGGCACTTTCATCCATGTTAATCCAGATGTGCCTTTTAAAACCATATTCCTCCTGTCGATCAATTGATGTTCTCAGAATCCCTTTCCATGTACAGGCCCTCAAGGTGGGCCACAGAGCGGTGAGGGATTTGGGTGAGCCATAAGGGAGAAGTAAGCTCCAGAGCTGAAAGGTCATCTTGTCAGAAGTAGTCTCCTGTTTGAAAGGGGAATGTTTTCAACTGGTTGCCTCTGCTGGTTGCTGCTGCCCTCTCTTGCTACAGGTTGAGAACCAAACAGATCTTTCTGTGTAAGCTGTGTTTAGAGGTAGAGACTAGAGCCCGGAGCAAGTTCTAAGCGTCCCACTTGCCCTTGGAAACTCACCTCTTATCAAACCTGCTGTGCTTGTCCGTTGCGAGTCCAACACATACAATGTCTCTCTGAACAAGTACTTTTAACATGGGGCCATTTGATGCTTTGGTCTGAGAGCCAAGTGAGTGCGTGGAGTTGTGTGTGCACACAACCCTGCAAAAGACTTTCCCTCCTTCTCTAGCTTCTGTAAATACAGTTGAGATAGTGTTCCCTTGCTGTTTACAAAGGAAAAAAAAAAAAGTTAAGAAATAAAGAAAGCAGTAGCAGTAAACTTTCTGCAAAGCTTTAGTCTACCAAAGATTTAAAGGATTGACATTTGCATTACATTTTTTCCCCACCCAGTCCTCCTCATTAGCTGGATATCTTTATTCTCTAAATATTTACCACCTAAACCAAATTTACAGTTTAATTTGCTGCATAAAATCATTTATTGACTGATAAAGCTCATTACTAAGGCCTAGCCCAAGCTGCAGCCTGCCACGACAGTTTTAATTCTTGTAGCAGCAGGCTACTGCAAGAGAAAAACAATCCTGTCACGTTAACGGCAGGGGTCTAAATTATTCAAATACACTAAATCCTCCCAGAACAGTTCCCCTGCTCATAATTTGTCTTTTCTTACCGACAATTAACTAGCAATATTCTAAGTTAACAATGCCAACTCTTTTGAAATCTCAAGGAAAATGGAAATATATGCATGCAATGAATGTTTTTACAGAGGAATACATTAAAAGGCCAATGCTGGGAGACTTCTAGGGAATATAATCTGTTAAATGGACCCACTGCTTTCTCTAGTTTAGAAGGAATTTGCTGGATATTTGTGTGTGTGTGTACAGATGGGTTTGATATTGAGGTTTGGTGTCAGGTGGCATATATTCATGGCTACTTACACCTGCTGATGGCCCATTCCATGGCACTCCTAATGGCTGACGTTTGTCAGTCCTATTGAACTCGGAGAAGGAGTGTCCTCTTCCATCTCCTCACTTCAATCAGAGCTTTTGCTGTCTTCATCATTATGAGTTATTCTAAATAATTGCAATACTAAGTGTAACATACTGGGACAAAACCATGTAATATGCTATGAATATAGCTAAGACTGAGAGATATGGGTAGACGTTGCTGATACAGGTCATCTTGCAGAAGCTGAAGGTTTGAATCTGTCTCAGCTAGGCATCTCAGAGCTTTCCTTCCAAGTCAGCCCACTGAATTTGGGCTGGCAGGTGGTCTTTATACAAATCTCTAATTGGAACAATTTACAAAGTCAAGAAAAACTGAGGCTGTCTCATCTGCTTTGAATGCTGGCCCACTGCTCAGTTTGGTTTCAGTTCTCTGCATGTTGCAGAATATGGACTTGGTGTTTTCATAATTTGTGCTATATTACCGGGTCTATTACGTGATGGACCCTGTCCTGCGTCCATGAATAACCACACGTATACACAGGAACACTGAGCAAAGAGGAGTTTGCAATTACTCCAGTGAATAATGAGGAGGAGCTATAATTCCCTGTAAGGGACAAACAGTTTCATTCTACAGAGGACAATCGAATTCACGTTCGTCCTTCTGTATGTATGACAACCGCAGCCCATATATCACAGTCAGTGATGGGCAATAGTAAAGTCTTTAGCATTCTGGTGTCTTATATAAATATTGCTTCAACATAGCACTTTACACTGTTTCAGAACCGTAAGTCCATATTTCCCTTGTCCCATTCATTTTCTCCATTCAATTTTTGTGGCAGTTCCAGTGCAGAATAGCTTCTTGTGCAAGCCTTCAAAGTGAAAATGATGGCTCCAATTTGTGACCAAATAGCTTTGACATTGTCTGTACGTTTGCTTGAGTTTATAAAAGACTTTGGTTTTCTTATTTAATCCTTTGATGTTAGAGCAGTCTGAAAAATCAGTAATTCTTTCTGGTGTGCCCTTAGTGACAATTTTAACTCGCCCATGAAATTCTGTTTTTAAACTTATAATGTGTCTTTTTATCCCTTCCTATAGCACACAGAGTACTTTAATGCTGGGAAATCCTAGATCTCTGGAAATGTGCGTAAAGATAGGATGAGGATAAAATATATAAAAAGAATATACAAGATTGTGCATTATTGCTACTCATCTATATCAGCCTTTCACAAGATGTGGGCCATAGTTCCTCTGATGATGATCTGCAAAATGACTGGAATTCCCCCTCATTTGCATTTACTTCTAAAGGTGTCTGTGTTTCGAGTCCACTGCCTGGGTGATGGTTGAGTGGGCAGTAGTACCTGCTGGAATTCTTATGTCTTTATTTGATCTAGTATCTATAGTAAGGAAAGTACGTGCTGCAGGAACAGAGAGGTACTATAGAAGATTATGTGTATGCTTTCTAAGTAGCCATAACCTTTCCTATTCATACGCCCATAAAACTGGAACTGGACTTTGGCATCCATGCTCTAAAAGCATGTGCTCTATTGCTGAAGATAAAAGGGAGTTATCGGTAGGAGTAAGGCTTCTACCCAGTTTGCATTGGCAACGTCAGGACTGATCTCCGTGATACATACTGACGTGCGTGCTCTCCCTGTGTGCTGTGTGTGCTGACATTCAGCCTGGGTACCTGAGAGAAGTCAATGTGAGTGTTTGTTGTGCTGATTTGCCCCAGAAGCTATGGGCAATGTTACATACGCATTCGTATTGCGCGCTTCTTCCACACTTGCAGTGTCTTCCTATGTTCTGCTGACATGCTGCCATTGCAGCTAAAGCCATCCCTGTTCTAAACACAGCCGTGATGGATAGTCACTGCAAACCGTTTTTTTCAAGTGAAGGTAATTTTAAAGCATCACCTTTCTCTCATAGGAGTTACTCACGTTCATGGAAGATTACTTATCATCTTCATCTGTTTACATTACTTATGTGCCGTATATTTGATGGGTTTCTCATTTTACCTTTCTGGAATACATGTGGTGGCATATCTTTCTCCTGTAACAGTTTTATAGTAAAGACTGAGTAGACCTTAGGCATCTCTGAAACCAGATACCTTCTTCAACCATTTTAGATCAAGTTTTATTAGAAGACTTTCTGTATGCAGAATTTCTGATGTAACCTTCTGGCTGAAAGTACGCTGGGGTAGCTTGCATGTAGATCCTAGCTTCTAACTTCCTATCTCCCTGGTTTCTCTTTCTATAGGTTCTCAGCCATTTTCTTGTATTTATTTCTGTTCTACTATCTCAGACCTCAGGGCAGTCACCAGACTCGTTAGTTTGTCCCTGGATGAAGAGAAGCATCTGTATCACGTGCATCTGAGTGCTTCACCTGTGCCGTGTCACTGGCCTCCACCATGTTTGGAATTGGTGGATCGGCTTCTCGCTGGTATGAATCAATGAGACCGCAGTGAATTCAGTAGAGCTATGCTGATTTAGACTGCCTTGAAGACCCAGTGATGCAATCCCAGATCGGTCATTTTGGGCTCCCTTTGACTGTCTGCCCTGGTTGTCGTAGGCTGGAACGAAGCTGTGGGGAGCTTGACCTGTGCTTGTTTATTCCAAATGTGCCCACAACTGCAATAAAACCTCGCTGCTCTGAACGCGCTGTTCCAGCTCCTCTGTGTGTATGAGGCTTGGAGACTGAAGCTGGTTAATTGTGGCAAATGTGGTTTTCTGGGACATCTAAGGGTTATGTCACTTTTCTGAAAATCTCTTTGATCTTGAATCAAAAGAAGGGGGTGGGTTTTTAACGTCGTCTTAACTGTGTGGCTTTTACAAATTAAAAACCTACTTGAAATTGGTTATACAATATGTGCTTGTGTTTCTCTAAGACTGACGAGACCACCTTTGACTCTAAGCTGCTTTTTCTAGCAGATCATCAGGAAAGTTCTGGTAACAAACAGTTAGGAAAAGCTAGAGGGAGCTTTTGAAATAAGAACTGTGCTTTTCTCTGTATTTTGCGAGCCAAGGCTTTAATTTACAATAAGCACAATAAGGGCAGAAATGAAGCAGCTAGTGTGCTGTCTCATGTCAGTAAGCAAAGTAGTAGAAAGAAACACATTTTTATTCTGTCCTTGTCACTAAAATAATCCCAGTCTTGAGTAGTTAGTATCTAGGGTCTGAATCATGTCCCACTGATTTGGCCAGAATCTTGGAAATTACTGAATTTTTGATTAAACTGCCTGTGTCTTATTACCTTGTAGCTCTATATGCATTTATGTAATCTCAGGACTTTTTTTCTCAATTGTTTGCACCTTACAGACTCATTTATGTGTGCTGTGAGCTGGGACCATGTGGTTGAGAAGGCTTTCAAATTAATGGAGCCTTTCTTGTAGATCTGATAGACTTAAATAAAGCAAACGTAAGCCTATTGAATACTACTCTTGCCAGATTTCTGTGTAGATTCCTTTGGAGTAGCCTGTGGACTTCAAAATATCTCTGAAATACAAGCTGAAAACTACTTGTCTAATTTAGGCAATGGATTTTGCATTTTGTAAGCTAATGGGTGAAATGTCTAAAATGTGTTTGTCTTTATCCTCTTTGAAAATCAGGCTTTGTAGCTCTAGTATCTGATAAAAGGGGCATGAAATAGAGCCTGTGATGCCCAAATTATGCTGTCGCTCTCATAATTTTATGGTAGCAAGAGTAAAGATATTGATGAATTCCTGTTTTCTGGAAAAATGTGTTGGATCTTTCAAGTAGTTTGACAAATTTATCAGAGTTTTGAAAAAAAGAAAAAATAAGTAAGCGTTCCTTGAACAATAATACTTATCACTGCCCCTATTGCCTGGATGAAACTAAAGAAAAAGTGGTGGTACCCAGCTTTATTTAACTCTTTTATGTGAAAGAAATGAGATTTCTTATTATGTATATTCATATGGTAATATGCTGGTCTGTTCTAAGCATAACTGATCATCACTCTTTGTGGGTAAGTTACCCGCCAAAATACCTGCATCCAGGAAAGACATTCAAATACTGTATTTTATTTGGTTTCCTTGTAGGTACTGTAGTCACAACCACTGTACATATATTTAATTTCTCTTATGTACATATACGTGAGAGAAAGATTACATTTTTCCAAATCAACCAGTTCTTTGGTACAACCAATTTTTGGAAGGATAACTAAAAACAATTTGAAGGGACCATATTTTCAGGGAGATAAACCACCCTGACTTGTGAAAAAATCCATCTTTTCATCAGGTCTCTGGTTTAGGCACCCAGAATCACTAGTTGGTGATAGCAAATTTAAGCAGCTGGATTAAAAAAAAAAAGTTCAGAAACCGATGGCAACTAGTATTCTTCTGAGCTCTTTTGAAAATGTGACTGTTTATTTTAATAGCTAAGCAGGAGCTGTTTTGAAAACCTGCCTGGTACTTTGCTCCATTTGCTAATGTGGGAAAGTAGACGACCTGGCTCTGCACTGCTCCTAATGCCAAAAAGCTCCTGGTCTTCCACTGCTTGGGATCTGTAGGCACAAAGTAGTGTTGAGATAAATGCCCGAGAGCAATTGCCATGATCTCATTATGTCTCTATTCGTATGACATACACTTGTTGGCTCCTGAAAGCCTATTTGACTCAAGGCTACTGTATACCTCTCATTTCTTTCATGCGAGCTTTTAAAAGGCTCGTCTGATAAGGTCTGAGTAGCTTATGTGCACATCTACTTTACTACACCTAAAGCTTAATTCTCTCTGTCCTACAATGGAACTTTTCTGCCATTTAGTTCGAATGATACTTTGCGAGGAAGTTGGTCTTCTGTTCCTGTTATTAAATACGCGTGATTCTTTGGGGGCACATCACAGAGATTTGAGTTTTTCTTGGGTTGAATTCTGCCCTTGGATACAAATGTACAATTCCCAGAGTGATCTGCAGAGAATTAATCTGTCATTAGCAATATTGGGTGTAGTGCGCCTAATTCCCATGCACCACCCTGAAAATTTCCACCACCCCCACAAATGGAAAAGAAAAAGAGGACTATTCCATTTATTCTTTTTTATATGCAAATGAGACTTAAAATAATTGTTTGATAATGACATGGGTTTTTTGTTGTTGTTTGGAAATATCTCTTGACAATAATTTATCCTGCAATTATTGTTGCTTAGTCCTATCCTTATAATTAAGGCCAAGAAAGTGTTGTTCATCACCTCATTAAATGTTTTCTCTTTCAGGATGCCTGACTCTCTTTAACACAGCCAAGAGCTGATAAAGCCACTTGTATGCAGAGCTGGCTGCCTGCAGATCTTTGATCTTTTTTTTCCCCTTCTTCAAGAATATGACTTTGTGAAGTAGTTGGTGCTGCAGTTTCAGTTTGTTGTTTTAAACAGTTCAGTTGCTATAAATACTCATTCACTTTGATTTTCAATTGCCCTTGTAAGACAATGGTTTTTTTGTTGGATTCCCACTGAATAGATAGCCTGCCTGCCTTTTTCTTTTTTTCAAATGTGTTGAAAATATAACCCTCTTTTTTAAGCTTTTCCACAGCTCACTTCTTCCTGAAAAGGAAAAATTTCAGACCTAACCAGCACTAACGACGGAAAAATTCTTCGCACTTGTGTTGTGCCTTTCCCTTGGTTTTAATAATGGGGAACGGGGTGAGGGAAGGGTCCTGACTGAGGCCATGCAGGAAATCAGAAACATCTCTTGGACCTTTGTTAGACTTATTTGACAGAAATCTCGCTTCATTCTGTGAAATTCAGAAATTCTCACTTTTCCTCCTTTGTGCATTTTTTGTACTGAAAATAGACGGGTTCCAAAAAATCTATTTCTAGAACCTTTTCTGTTGTCTCAGATATCAGTGGCCATGCTCCTGCAGAGATTCATCCCCCTGCGAATACCTTTGTGCACCTTGAATCCTCTGTCATCACGGAGGCTAGTGGTTGTGGAAACCTTAGCTAAGGGTTGAGGAAGGGAAATTTTAGATATTTTTAAAACTCAAGTATCTTAAAGATCCTTATGACCTTCCATCCCCAAAAGAAGCTTTCAAATGTGTATCTAATATTGTAATTCGCATCTTTCCAAGCTCTATCAATTACATTTTCAATAGTCTTATGTCTTAGGGTGAATGAGTTCCTTGCTCATTCAGGGCTAAAGATGAGGGACAAAATAAAAACCTTCATGAAACCCGCCACAGAAGGAGAGAAGGGCGCATCCTCGTGCTGCTTCCTGCCATGCCTTGCTATTCCTGGCGTGTCCACGTTTCTTTTGTTTCATCCCTTACCTGGTGGCTTTCATTCTGGAGCTCCTTTTTGTCCCTTTCTCCACAACTTCTCCCAGATGGAGCAAAGACCTTTACAAGTTTGAGGGACGTACAAATGAAATGACCTGAATTAGGAAGAGGCCGAATCTTCACAGTTGTGTGAACGTCCCATTTGTGAACAGAGATAGAGAGGCCTTGAACACATGCCACATAAGGTGTGTGTATGTAGGAATGGGGGGGGGGGGGGGGAACGAAGCGCCCTCCTCTGGGACATTTCCATTTCTAGACAGTTTAATAACAGAAACTGAGATTACTCCTTACACCTCTGCTCCAGCTTATCCCATGGTAAGATAAAGTAGCAGCCAGTGAATTAATAAGCCCATGGTGTTTCACATACATTTGTTCTAGTTTTTTTTTTTTATTAAGGAAGTGCCGGTGTAATACATCAGCAATCATTTATTGAGTATTATTCAATGCTTTGAATAACTTTCATCTGCCTCATTAAAATTGTCTATCAGTGACCAAGGATACAAAGCCAGCAGCACAGGTTTAAGACCATGAGTCATCCCTCAGTTTTAAAGGGGCTTCTCACCCACTGAAAATTCACTTTCTGGTTCAGGGATTTTGATGAATTAGGGCCTAATAGCTGGGTGGAGCGGAGGGATTATTTTGGTAGCAATGAGTGCAGGTAGGGAAGCTCCTGAAACCAGAAGAAAGGGCAGGCATTCCTGTGCTAAGCCACTTAACTGATTAAAATGACCCAGTGATTCATTTAAATAAGAGATTACTTGCTCAGGCTTGAAGCGCCTAGTGGTAGTTGATCTTGACTATTTGTTTAATCTAATATAAGTGAATTTCAGTGTTAGCACAGACAGCTTTGTTTATACCTGAAAGACTTTTGTTTAAAATAAGCGTTAAAATAAACCCCCATAACTTGCCTTCTTACATGGAGCAGTCCTCAGATAGAGAAGACTTAGATGTTTCTTCTGCTTTAATAAAATGCAGACTTGGTAGCAGGAAATAAAATGAGACTGTGGTGAATAAAAGAGAGGTCACTTGTTTTGTGCTGAAGGAAGGGAGTGCCCTTAAACCAGCTGCTTGTGGTCCCACGAGAGATTTGTGTTCACACACTCTTGCGATGGTCCCGTGTCTGCTCTGCTGTACAATTAAGAGCAACATCTTCTGCATTCATGCAGCAGTTGGAGATGGTCAAGGAGGAAAAGTCTACTGGGAATTATTATTAAATGAAGTCACCACTTCCAGACCAGGAAGGCAGAGGGTGGAGAAGGCTCTGTGGAGGTATCAGCAGCTGCCTTCCCTGGGCTCCGTCTGGGTGCCACGGGGGCCACTGCTGCACCTGGGGAACAGCGTCACAGGGACCTTTGGTCTTGTGCGGCCATTCGTATGCCTCTGTGACTTCCAATCTGACATTAGCTCATTTAGCTCTGCTGCTCTGGAACACAAAATAGTGAAAATATACAGCTCAGGACAGAGTCCCAGAGGGGGGAAAAAATCCCCAGAGACTGTTCAGAGTAAGGCAGACGTTTGCCATCCCAGCTGCCTGGTGGCATGTACCAGCATGGAGGGAAGCAAAAAAAAGCCAAATGCTCTTCCAGACACTGAAGAGTACAAGTGACAGGACAAACAGCAGGACATTGGTGAGACCCAGAGAAGTAGCAGGGAACACTGTCGTCGTTTCTTACCATGACACTGCTTGGGCAAATGGAGCTGCCCTGTGGAGGAGCAGTGGGGCTGTGTCAGCGAGAATTTGTGCATAAGAAGCTGCATCAGGGTGGATGGGGGAAAAGCAAGGGCTGCACAAAGATAACAACCAGGGAAACAGAATTAAACTGAAGCCTGTAACTGTAGGAAGCAGGAAAGTTTAATCCTCAGAGAGAAATTGTTGATTAGTTCACCCAAAAGCTATGTGTATAACTCCTAGTGGAGTGAAGGAAACACCCATTGTAATGAAATAAAAATTAAATATCTCTTTTGGGTATTCCAGGGCCTCAACTGGTCAAATGCTTTAGCCTCCTGGCAAAAATTCAGCTCTTCATGTGTATTCACGTGTCTGACCCAGTTTTGCACTGGGTGATGCAGAAACCAATGGCCTGCTTGAAAGCAGGCGTTTGCTGCTTGGCTCCAAACCTCATGCCTAGTTTCATGGTGTCAACAGGTGAAGAAATTGGATGCTTCAGTTTCAGGAAACAGCCTCTAATAGCTGAGGCCAAGGGCGACTTAGGCAGTTGTGCAGTGTAGATCTGATCCTTAGACGTCAATGATCCACGTGCTGCCACTCAGCTCATGACAGTATCCTCTGTCCCAGATACTCTCTGAACTATACAAATGAAAGGATCTTCCAAATCATTGACTTGAGATCCTGTCTAATTATATACCTCATAATGTGCAGCTGGCCAACCTTGCTTTTATCACTAAAGCCTTTTAAGTGAGTCGCTGGTGCTGCACACCCATGCATTTCAGTGGCATACAAGTCCTCTAGAACTCATGAGAGCAGCTTAGTGGTCGCTACCTGGCAGGATAAATCTCTCAGACATTAGTTAAAAACCACTCCAGAACAGAGTGCTGAATTCCAGATGCTCAAGTGCACCTTGGCATGGATGTATTATGCACATAGAAATGGGATTGTGCTCCTAAGAATCCTGGTCTTGTCAGCTTATATGGTCTACACCTGGACTTTGTTGGCAACGCAGCCAGCTGCAGCTTCAGCTATGAAGATTCACAGGAACAAATCTCAGCTGTCACTTTGCTCTTTGCTTGTGTGAATGTGTGAGGGGTACTTTCATTTCTTAGATTGGGAAACCTAAATGTTCCCTGATGAATTAATCTATTACATGAACAGTCAGTTATTTTATTCTTTTTAAAATTTCTTTTTACATATTTAAATAAATAGGTATGGGATAGGAAAAAGCAGAACTTCTTTCAAGATTTGGTTTTACTGGCTGAAACCAAGCTAAATATTAGAAACAGAGTAAAATTTGAAGCATTGCCTCAGTAACTTAAAATTGAAATATAGGGACTTGAGATCCTCAGACATTATTCAGGTTGTTCCTTATTCATATCACTGGGCAAGGGATTGTTCAACACTGTCATTTGTGGCCTGTGTGTTCAAAAATAGAAGTAACCCTCATTTTTGCTCTTTTTTCATCTTACATTTGTTGGCTTTCTGGTCTGCAGTCTCTGATATAAGAGCTGGTAGAATGGTCTGGCTTTTTTTCATAATCTTTTGTGCTCAAGTGATGGCATTAAAAATGGCTTCTGGTTTGGCCTGTGTCTGTTGTACACCGTGATTAATAGGTTAGCTCGGGAAGCATAACTGGAAAAGCCATTTCTAGCTGTTGAGCAACACGGCACTTCCATATCCCGTATCCGTGAGGGCTAGGCTTCAGCAATCTGTCCTGCCAGGGAAATAGTGGGTACTGAGGGTGATGCACATGTGCTTCTGTAATAAAATCAGGTAGTGTCTTCATCTAACCTCCATGAAGCCATGCAAAACAAATGAGAAATGTTTAGCATTTTAATTCCTTTTTATATTAAGGCCTTGGTTGCGTGGATATATTAATAGCCAAAAATGTACCTTGTATTTGGATTATGGCTTGCACTTGTCTAAACTGGTTGTTTGCCCTAGAAGTAAAAGTTGCTATGCATCAGTCACTTAAACAGTTGCCCTTTGACCATCAGTTAAGCAAATCTTTTGTGGGCCTGATTGGGATCTTGCCTAAATCAGTTGTACGTAACCTTTACTTCAGTTATGTTACTCCTGACTTATCCCAGTAGAAACGAGAAGAGGATGTGTCCTACTTCTATGGTGACCAAGACCTACGTGAGAGATGAGCATGACGCATTTTCTAGGAATTTTTTACTATTGTAAACACTGGCTTAGATTCAGTTTTTTGAACCACGTTGGGATCAGGATGAAGCTGTATGCATTTCTCTCTGAGATATACCTTTCCATGCTGATCTTTAGTTTCATGTACGACATTTTAAGCTTTTGAGCGATTTTGCTTTCAGTAAAGTGGATAGTTGCCAAATGGGCATTTATCACATGAAGTTTTATTTACTAACTGCTTGATCCTGGATTCATTGAAGACAAATAAGGCTCCCATTGACTTTCAGGGAGCAGGGTCAAGGCCTTATATATAGCTGGAGTAATCAGATTTGGTTTTCTTTCCAGGTACGTTCATGACTTTGATTCCTAGGTTATCAGATATGAGAATTTTCAAAGTCTTCTCTCTTAATCAGGATTAGTACAGCTGAGGACATATTTGCCAAGGTCCTGTTTTGAAGTGAGTTTGCTAGTATGGGTGAAGGCAAGACTTCGTTTCCATGCCAATTGGTGACTTCTGTGGAAAATGCCATTGTGAAAAATATATATGGGTCGTAGGGATACTGATCTCCTATGAATCACTGGTGTCCCACCAAGCCATTTTATTTAAACCATTGAAGATTAATAAAAGAGTTGAGGCTTTTAGTTGGGATCACTGTGGACTGCACTGGAGCCAAAATTCTGGTGGCAAAATTCCTGAGCTAACTGGTTTCCACTTTCAAGTTAAATTTTAAAAACCATTATGATGATTAATCCTGGCTAATTATTGTTGTCATGAACACTAAACCAAGTGTGGGGCCTCCAGACTGTCTCATGTCATGCTGCCTCATTGATTATTTTGTTCCCTCCTTGAAATATGTTGTTCTGGGAACAGTAGCAGACTATAGCCTTCATGATATGTCCTCAAGTGCTCCTGGAGTTAAACATCAATTTCTATTCAGATTCAGTGAAAAAAAATAAAAACAAAAGGTCCAAAAAGAGAATAAACATAATCATCTAGGATTCCAAAGTCTGGATCCCATGGTGCTTGCGGCTTGCATAGTTTATGGCTTGTAGCATACATGAGGGAGGAAAACAGGTCAAATATTTCTTTCACCTCTCAGTGCTCAACCAGCATAACCCATGTTAATCCTGCTGCCTTCAGAGCCGTGTACTTTAATTATACTTCTTTTATATAAAGAGTGCTGGATAAGGCTCAAGCTGAAGGCAGAGTTTGCTGTTCCTGGCTTGGCCGAAGGAGATGCTGCAGTGGAGGACAAGCCATTCCTTCAGCTGCAGAGATATGCTCCAGGATTCCCAGAAAGAACAAATGAGCTCTGCTTTCCCATAATGCTCAGCTGATATCCTAATGGAAAAATTCTCTGTAATGACTTTGTATTGAGACAGTGTTATTTTCTCATTTCTCTCTTTTTTTTCCCTTCCTCCTCCCCCTTATGGCCTTTCTGGATTTGTTCTGACCCTCCCTCTGTAATTACCTGGTGTTAGCGCTCGGCGTCAGACATGGCTTCTGCTCATACTCAGGTGCCCTTCCATTTCACTTGTAGCACCAGTGCTGCATGCAGTTGACTCTGGAACATGATCCTCTACAGCTTCACAGCACTGCTGGCACACATGCCTGAGAGTTTTGCTGTGATTAAAGTTGATTTAAAAAATCAGGAGGGAAGGAGGTGACGCACCATTGCCCCAGCTGTGTCTAGAGAAGGTAGTTCATTCTTGAGAGAGCCTTATGGCTGCAGCAGAGCTGCATCTGCTGGGGGTGTTGGTGTCATCAGAAGGGCTAAAATTGTACATTAGGTGGTGGCATTTGATCTTCAACACGTAGGGACAGATTTTATATGTAGCACACCAAGGAGTATGCCTGTCAGATTTGCATGACAATATTCCATTGCCTGGGAAATGTGTAGGACATGGATTGAAATACAGCCTTGGGGAAACAGCAGTTCTGTCCAAAGAAATGAAGAGATATTAATTTCATTTAATTGCATAGGTCTTTAATAGGTGCAACTCTGGAACAGGAGCCAGTGTTTTCTTTGTTAGGTCCTGTCAGTGACGGCAAATCAATCACAGTGCACAAACTTGAATTTCAGCTGGTAGATCCAGTCTCCATTGCACCTGTGCTGTTCCTTCATGGCTCTAAATAGAACATGGCACGTTGGATTTCTGTTTTTTAAAGGCAAGCATAAAAGATGATACACTTAAGTAAAAAATTAAATTTAGGTAAGTATGAAACTGCAGTTTATAATAATAACTTGGGTGCATAGGCTCGCCAAATTAAACATTTGTGTGTCCTCTGGGACACCTGTAAAGTAGGTAAAGAGCAGAGGTATATGCCTTCTAGTCTTCCATTAGAAAAAATGGGTGGAAATTCAACCCTGTTACTTAACAGGGTGGCTGGTGCTGCAGGGCATCTTTATTAGTCTGCTACTAATGGTGATGGGAACCAGGGCAGGAAAGTGCATTTCTCTGACTAAGTGAAAGATGTAACCTCAGCTTTCATATATGGATTATTATAGTGAAGCTGTTAGCTATTTGTCATTAACCAAATAGGTATTTAGCTGATCAGGGAAAAATAATTAAATCATCATGGTGTGAAAACATCTGAAAAAAATGATGCCTAAAACCTAAAGGGATTTTCTCTAGACAGCAGACGCTAGGCAGCTACTGGTTGGGAAGAGTAAATTTTCTTTATGTGGTTTTCGTGAGAAAGTTGTTACCAATTCTTCTTGCTACTCAGCTTTTTCATTATTAGGACACCTTCCTACAGACTAAGCAGCGTATCCTTTGAGCGGAGTCTGTGGCTAAATGCCCGACATTTTCCCTTTAGCACTCAGCTACAACGCTGATGCCCATTCACAGAGGTTTGGTTCTTACCATGATCATCCTCCATGGGCCCAGGGCCTAAACTAGTCAGTGTTCCACCAGATTATTGCACCAAACAGTGGTACCAGGTAGCCCTAAGTGGCTTTGTAGAAAGAGCTCCTGAATTGCCCTGAAGAGATGCCTGCCTTATTTCTCTCATTTCTGTAAGCAGCACAGCGGATATACTGTGAGTTATAGGCTGTGCTACTCAGAGCTAATTTGTGTGAGGAGAATGAGGCACAAGGCATATGGCTTTAAGAAATCGGTCTGCGTTGCCTTGAAGGGTGTACCTGTTGCTGCTTAGTAAGTGTTTGTTTCTTTTCAACACTAATCTGTCACAAAATATTTAACTTAAAAACCTTGGAGGCTTACAGAACAGATAGAGACTGGCAGAGCCAGCTCAGGGCAGGCTTGGCAGCTGCAGCTGCCCTGTCCTGGGGAAGGGGGGCATGGGAAATGGCTACTTTTGGGAAGACACGCTATAGCATATTATGTCATTTCTCTCTTGAACAACTCCTCCTGAATTCGGAGTCTATTCCAGCTCCATGTGCTATAGTCTAAAGGGAAGGAGTAAGTTATTGTTTAACCTCCTTTGCAGCAGTTTTCTGTGCTCACCCAGGGTTACATGGTGTTGGTTTGGATTCCCAGTTGGGTAGGTACAGCTTGTCAAGCCCAAAGTGAAAGCAGGAGCAGAGGAGCTGCCCAGCTCCCAGACTAACCCTGCCCACGCCTCACGTCAGCTCTCGTTGCCGAACAGTGAAGCTTGAAGCCGTTTGACGCTCCCCTCCCTGTGCCTTTGCACTCCAGCGTCCCCCAAAACTGCTGACCCCCTGCAGCAGCTTACATCCTTTCTGCTGCTGCTTCTGCACAGCCCAACCTCTTCCACCAACAACTTCGTCTTCTCTCCTGTTGCCCTCCTACGTCTCCTCCTTGTAACAACTTCAAAACCCTCCTCATGTCTGATTTCTGCCTCTGACTGTCTTCTCACCACCTCCTCTGCCTCCACGTATTTACATACAATTCAACTATATTTCAGTCCCGTGATCTAGCAAAATGGACAGATGGGCGTACAGAAGAGCTCGTGACGTGGCCCTGCTCTAATCTTAGGTTTTCCCTGTCTTTCCTCCTTTGTTCGTGGTTACCCCTTACTGTGCTCCTGCGATTTCTAACACAGATGATAAATTAGGACAGTGGGGACTGTAAAAGATAAGGTAATAATAGAAATGAAATACCAGGCCAGGTCTTTAGCTGGAGTAAATCAGCTGCTGATCTAAACCAGCTGGGGATTTGGCCCACTCTAAAATGAAACTGTAGGATAGGAAGAATCCATATAATTATTCCCCAAAGAGCACTTTTGTCATGATGCCAGACTGATGTTTCTATTCTTGTTTTTAAAATGATGTATTTTAGAAAGTGATTGTCTCACTATTGCCCACCTGTGGTCACAATATTGGTTCTTTCAAAAGTGAACATGCCAAGTCCTTCAGGCGCTCAGTGGTGGCTCTTAAAATGGCTCCCTTCAGCACCTGGAGTTTCTCTTAAAAACTGCTAATCCAAAAAGAAACAAGACCCACATAAGTTTCACTGCCTAGGTCTCAGCGGTGGCAGAACGCCATACCTCAGAGTCTCGTGATCAGATTCTGCGTTAAGTTCCACTTTGTGGTTTTGAGTTATTTACCTACCTGTAAACTCACTTCAGTTTTAGTTTTGAACTGTTAGACCCAGCGCTGTGCTAGAAAGGGCTTATTGTGGAGGTTAGCAAAGGTTTTACGTTATGGGGCCTAAGCATCTCTCTCATAACCAGTATGAAAGTATCATCTGTTATATGCTCGGTTCATGGCTGTGGTACTGCGGTGGGAAGGTGTACAGATTTTGTTCATGTGATGTGTATATGTACACCCAACATGTAACATTTGAGATGGGAGTCATCTATTTTTTTGAAATTTGGTGGAAGGCATCAGGTCACCCACGTCCTTTTTCAGGAAAGATGGCATTTATAATTATATCCAATACCACACAATTCTTGCTCTGCTTCAGATTATTTCTGTGTTTACTACCTTGCATAACCAGCCAAGGAATGAACCTGAAAGCTTGTCTCCAGAGTGCTATGATAGCTGAGTTTTCTAGATGGCAGTCTGAAGTCTCCTATTGCTTGCGATCTCTATCACAGTGTAAACCAAAGAGATAGTCTTTACCAATCATTAACAACAAGGCTGGCACAAAGGGCTAAGTCTAGTAATTGTACTTAAAAAAAAAAAAAAATTAACAACTCTCACTGTAGGCTCGGTTCAGCCTCACCAGCCGTGACATGTCCTTTCTTGCACTCAGCAACAAAAATAGACCCAAGTACTGAAGGAGAGAAAAAAAAAATAAGAAAACCCAATTTGTTCCCTATTAAGCTGCTGAAAAGCTTAAACCCATTTCTATTCCAGTTAGTAGCTAAGTGAAAATGTAACTGCTTTATATATTTCACTAGAATTAAACTTAAACCTACAGAATTAGGTTTATTAATTTCTGTCAGTGCTCAATGGGGAAATAAGAGTGCCCATTCATTAAGGATACACAATTACTGCAGACAAAAATGAAGCACAGTGCTATTAACCATAATAAAAATGTTGAACACTGTGGAAATTTTCATTAAATAGAAGCTATTCCTTATATGACTCTACTTAATCCTTTCTGTCTTTTTTTTTCCCTTTGTGTTCTCCAACTCATTTTATTTTATTACTTAGCTTTTATGTATGTTTCTTAATGTAATTATGATTAAGTATTTTTTGGTAGTAAAAGGTACTATTTCATTAAAAAAATCTGTCCCCACACTTACTTCAGTGAAAAGTAGTCTTTGGGAAACAATACAAAGCATTGAGTAGAGTTTCATTATTATTTTAGCTTATGAACGTAAAAGAGAAACGTACAGCAAATAAGAAAGAAAACTGTATCAGCCCATCCACTAAATGTAATTGATTTAGTGGAGCAGATCCATAGGTGGAGTACACTGGTGGACCAGAATAAACCCACTGAAATCAACTGAAAATCAAAATGGTGGCTATGTCAGAAAACAAATAAATATTCTAGAAAGATTTAACGTGTTTAGGCTTTGTTAAAAACATTTCAGTCAAAATAATTATTTATGAAGAAAATATTCTCAGATTTTCAGTATCTTCACGTAACACTTTGGGCAGTCACTGATCCCCCATGTAGACTCTGAATTCTTTATGTCATCTGAGGGACACAGCTTTAATTGCTTGAGAAAGATCATCAGTTAGTAACTATGATATGGATTAGCTGATGACTTCAGCTCATGAAACTCTATTGAAGCCAATGGGATTATGATCATTTCCAATAAATAAAGGCTTGTCTCCAGATGAGTTAAAAACGAATGTGACAGTGCCTGGTTCAGTGGATGACCTGTATTTCTTGCATAGAAGTAAATGAATAATAAATAACTATGCCCTGTTGATCAAAGATATTTATTTAACCTGAGGGCTACATTATTAAAGACCTCCTTAGGAATGTCAAAGAGGATTTTGCTCATGTTCTTGTACTCCAGGGTCCTGGGCAGTTTTCAGATTGTCAGTGCTGGACCCACAGCTCCAGCATACCGATAAGTAAAGCCTATAGGCTTGGGGAGTATAAGCACAGAGAGACTTGGTCCGGTGGGGCCTGGGGAAGAAGGGATGAGGTGAACCTCAATGTTCATATTAGACAAAGGAAGTGCTGGATTTGAGGACTCTAGGTTGAACTTTTACTGTGAATGAGAGGAATCATCACAAGAACTCACTAAAACCACACACAGCATTGTCATTATTTTGGATTATCATTGTGCTTCAGAGCTGTGCTCCAGAAGTTGAGAGGCTGCTCTCTAGAGCAGTTGGGCCTTCGTTTTGTCTGGGATCATTTAAATGGTATGTCCTGATATAGCAAATCAAGGGGATGGACAGGACACTGTGTGACTCTACTGTATTTGAGCTATGTGGGGCAAGTTACCTTAGTCCAGCCAGAAGCATGGACCTTCTGGGGTAACACTTCTGCTCTTCTGTTTGTGCTCACAGGTGTCAGTGAGGGATTGCAGCTGGCTCGCTGTAACTTGTTGTTTGTACCGTTCTGTGGATGCAATCAAACGTGAGCATGGAAGATTTTTGACCAACTAGCTGATTTATAGGGACAAATGACTCTTGTGCTAACAAATAAGGTGGTCTGAATGCTACCATTTGCACTTATGAAGGATTGTATCAAAAGCCTTTTCAGAGTTGGTCAGATAGGTTATTTATAGATCTTTTTCTTGGATGACCTGATTGATGATATGCAGATGGTCAAGGGGGCATTAGCTTATTCTAAAGCCTTATTGTGTCCAGAGCCGTTTGAAGTCTAGTTGCTTATTTCTCTCTATTAATAGCACCTTTCAGTTTGGGCCTTGATTGAGGCTTGGATGTTCTGATAGCTTCTGTTTCTTTATCCCATCTCACCAGGGAGCTGAATGGGACACTTGTTTGACTTTCTGGCATTTAAATACTGGAAAAAAAAGACACCCTGAGAGAGAAAAGATGGGAAACCACTGTATCTGTCCACCTCCACATCCACCAAGAACAGAGCACAAAACTATATTTCCATTATTTGGTCCTGCATTCCTGCTGTAGGACTCGTTTCCACGCTGGGATGTCCTCTGCAGTTGCAGCTCTGAATCAGAGGGAAATTGCCATGACCTTTCTAGTTCTTGGATTTAATAATGGAATAAGTGAGGTGTGGAAACGTATAGATGGATTACAGCCAAAATAGACTGTTTTCTGAATAGACCTAGACTACTTAGCATTCAGTAAACAGCTTTAATACAGGACAGTAAAAACTGCCTATGCACTTATTACCTTGATATGGTTAACTAGTCAGAGTATAACCACAGAAATATGAGTGCATTTCAATAAACACACAAAATGGCTTCATTTTCAAAGTACAGTAGTTCCCTTAGGTATTCTAAAATCTATTCTTCTGTAGACAAATATTCATTTTCTTTCAGCATTAATTGTAGCATTGTTGCTGATAATGTTTCCTGCATTATACTCAGCTGCCTCATACTGTGGATAAGAGAAATCAGATTGAGAGCAAGAACAGAAAATACTAAGATTGCAGCTGCATCTCCTGGGGAAATTATTGCCATTTCAAATGTCAGTCAGCCTGATTCATTTTTAAGGGGGAGCACAAGACACCTCCTGCTTGAAAACTGGTCTGCACAGAAATGGCAGGCTGGTTTTATTGTTACTATCCTGATGATGTAACCTCATCAAAATATGCGCAGGTTCTGTTTTGTCTCCACTATAAGCATAACCTTTGGTATCCTGGGTAGTGGCTAAATTAATCCACTCCTTCAGAACAATGCGATTTCAAACACGACAAAAGCCTCCTGTTGTTAAAGCACATTTATCTGCTTTACTTTCATTTGCATTTTCCATAAATTGAGTAGCAGGAAGTGTGAAACACCTGAAGTTCAAAGTCTCTGGAATGCACAGATGTTGATTTTCATTATAGACTCCAAAGATTGGCTCCTAAGCAACACTGCAGAGATTTTTGTGTAACTTAACCACCTTCCATTGGTGTGCTGGGACTCTGAGAACTCTCCAAAGAGCAATACAGCGGATTCCTGGAGGACTGGGAATGACTACTGTGCCAGAGTGAGAATTGAAGTTATTGTCGAGTAACCTTTTGATTATCTGGTGGGATATTTCCTTAGTTTGATTGGATTTCTTTTAAACATAAAGTTGTAAAATACCATAATGCTTTTGTTCTTTTAACACACCTCTGCCCAAAGATGCGTGAGTGTGTTGGCAACTCAAACTGTTGGTTGACGTTCTCTTACTTCGGTATCTATAATGCACAGCAGTGTGAGTCCTCCGTGCTCCCACGTGCCTTTGCTTATGCTGCCTGCTCACATTTTCTCCTCTGACAAAAACAAAAGAATAGAAATGCCTTAATGCACATTCACTGCAGTGAATGCTGGGGTTGTTTCTCTGGGGTTTTCATGGGTATTGCCCTACTAAACATGTTCACACAGCATCTTGTGGCATCTTTGACTACAAATATCTGAAGTAGACCTGTAGCTGGGTGCACTTGAGTGAGGTATTTCATACTTAGCGTTATGTAGGGCAGTCTTGGTACTGGTAGTTACAAGATTATGTAGCTTTTCTTTTTTACCTATTGGGGAAAGCTGCCTGTTTAACCTGTCACTTCATGTCCAAATAGTCACGCATGATGCTTCCTGTGAGTACCATCCAACACAATATTGGCACAAGATTTGCTTCCCTTCAATAAAGCGAAGTCCATGGCTTAAAATTCCAGCCCTCCTTTGGCGACACCAAAGCAATCAGTGAACCCCATCTCATCTTAACGCATGTAAAAGTGTATATTGTTGTTTATCGCCTACTAAGTAGAAAGATTGTCTTGCCGTCCTGCAGTTTTGCCTCTTCTGTTTTCCCCTGTGGAAGGAGACATTTCAGTTGAAACTTTTGGATTGAAGGTACAGAGGAAATAAAGCAAGTCACCAGTGACACATTTTTTGAGCATCTCCATGTAAAGCTTAAAGTGTGTCTGACTGCCCGGCACCTTACATGTAGCTATAATGTGAATACTGTGTTTGAATTGGCTAATAAATTTGTAGCAGGGGGAGAAGACAACAGAACTAAAATCCACTCACTCTGTGGTAAAATTAAGCAGTATTTCCCAGTTTTCCATTCTTCTTTTTATCAAAGAATTCCAAAGGCCAATTTCAAGCAAAATAGATACAGAGCTGCTTTGTCACTAATGGCAGTGGAAAAATGTCTTCTTCACTCATCTTCTCAAACTCATGGCTTCACCTGGAAAAATCCCTGCAAATGGTTCTGAAGGATTAAAGAGGTGTGAAATCTCACCTTGCATCAGAAATACATTTTGTTCACTTTGTCACTTCTGTGGGATTTCATGATTGTGAGTATTGACTTTTCCTGTCAGACATTTAGGCAGTATGTACTGACAGATGTCTGTATCAATCACAGGAGCAGTCTTGAGGATATGACCCACGCACTAAGAGCAGATATAGTCTTAGATTGAATTATAGTCAAGAAGCACTCAACAGAATTGTGGCCAGGTCAACTTTGCGCTTCAGTGATCCTCAGCAGGTCATTCAGGCCCATTTAAGTCTACCCAGATGGCTGTCAGTCCCTGGAAACCATTATAGCATAACGGAATTAGTTTATTCTTTAACTCACAAAGCAAGGACAGTATTTCCTTTATTTAGTGTAGCCAGAGTGGAGCTCTGTTTAAATGGATAAACATTGGTAGATACATTTCTTTAGCTTGAAAAGATGATAAAAATGGTAAGTGCAAGCAAGGTTGCATACTTGTCTTTTTCTTTCAAAACCTTGTCGTGATGATCTTGGTTACCTTGCAATGCTGTGCTGTTAAATCATCCGACAGGGAGTGATGCAACACCAGACATGTGCAGAACCTGCTTGAGTGGCACACAAAATTGCTGTGCTAGTTCGTGAGGATGAGTCAGAGAAGGAAGTCACTGGAAGAGTATTGCACAAAGCATAAGGAATCTGAGGTAAAAAATGTGAAGAGTGTTAGGGGTGAGGATGCTGGATCTTTATATACAGATAAAATAGTGCTGAAATGCTGATGAAGTGAACATCATTTCAGAGCACATGAAACCTACAATTTACATCAACTGAACGTGAAGAGGGAAAAGAACAAACACAAACCATTATGGAAACAAGTTCAGCCATATTTGTAAAGAAGCAAATCTTGTGATGGCGCGTGCACATATTTTAGTGCATGCTCTGCAGTATGAGAACATTTACTTCTGCTCGCAAGTCTGTAATTTGCATATATGTTCCGAATAATAATTGAAAAAGAGCTAGCTTATTAAGTACTTGACCATCTAGTTTTCTCTGTTGATGACGGTCCAAAATTGGAGGGGCTTCCTGCAGTAAAGGTGTAAATGTAGGGAGTATCTAAGGTCAACTGTTGCTACAGCTGAATCTCTCGGTTTGGGGCATTTTGATAAATAGTGTTCTGAAAGGGTTCAGCGTGTGCTGAGGAAACTGTTTCGGTCACCTGATGCAGTGGTCTGCAGGCCGCTGGCGATCCAGTTCAAGCGCACTCTTGCCTATTGCATATTCCTGTTGTTTCTTGTCTCATTCACATATCAGTTGATTTTGCACTAACTTCTAGAGACTGTGCTGACCTGAGCAAAAATATTATTTATTTCTCTGCTATCGTTTTCTGCAGGGCCAAATCACCTCCTCTTTGATTTTTGTGTTGAGAAGGGTGTAGCTGCAAAAGACTTGTTTGCCCAGCAGTGGTTTCGCCATGGGAGTTTGCCTGACCGGACCCAGAGCAACACAGACATGGTGGTGAGGAAAGCACTGGCAAGGTTTACTTCAGAAGAGCCAGAAGACCTCTCCGTAGCAATTAAGGGGCTTCGCAAATATTTTAAAAAAATGCATGAAAGCTTTCATTTTTCCTTCTTTTTCTGAAACCGTGCAAAACAGTCATGAAGGTCTGGGGTCAGTCTTTCCCCTGACACAAGAAACGAGCAGCATTATCGTTAACAAAATGTTTACAAATCCTTCTTTTTCCGATTGAAGGAAACTGCAGCAATCATTTTCAGAACCCACTACCAGGTGTTATGAGAACTATCTGGCTCTGAAATATATGTGAATATTGAATGTATACTCAGTGTCCTTCGAAAAGTTGAGGACAGAAGACAAATCCATTTTTTTACAAGCACCTCAGACAGCTGGATGTGCTTGACTTCTACAGAGACATTAGCAACCTGAGCAATTGCAAGAATAGTGATCCTAACAGTCACAGAAAGGGTCTTTACCTGATTGTTTTCACATCAGGCAAGATTAGGCAAATAGCAAACAACAAGATGTTTGCAGAAAACTGAAATAAAAATAATAAAATCTTCCTTGCTTTAGCGTGGTTTTCCAGGCAAGTAGGAGAATACAATGAAGAATTTTTGTTTGCTGGCTCAAAAATCAGAACTGGAAATAAGAAGTTAGCTAATATTCATGGAACAAGAAATATGAGTGTTTCTTTCAAAGTTTAAAAAATAATTTCAGTGTGATACACCTGAAAATAATCTGCTTTTGGGAACTAGGTTGTTTGTAGTATATCAAATAAAGTATGTCTCTTGGATTTTTTTTCGGTGGTCACATTGTTAAAAAGCTTTTAAATTTATGTTGTTGTTTTGGCAAAAAATATGAAATTGATGAAAAATTATGTCTGACAATGCAAGTTGGAATGAATAACTACAGATATATGTTGATTTTAGCCGTTGATTTTGAATAGCAATAAATCTTGAATTCTACCAGCCCAACTTATGGGAGGCTTTCAGCACAGTCAACCACAAAATGCAGTTGAACCACTCACATAGCATAATTAGAGCAGATGCTGGTATAACATGCAACTGCTGTTCACGCGTTAGTGTGTGAAATCCTGCCTTTCCTGTTTATTTGGGGTTTTTTTCTTCCTTCCCTAATACTTACCAAGACAGCTTTTAGAAGTGCTCCACTAAAAGCCAGAAGGGACCGTGCTGTTTTATTCCAGGAGCAGCCCAGAACGGTTTTGTGAGCACGTGTGTGTGTGTGATCTATTCTGTACAGTGTATTTTAAAAAGGAAAGCAAATTTTTTGCTAGTGATGAGGGACATATAACTGGGCAGCACCAGGAACACTGAGAAGCATCATGATTGAATACAGATTGCACTGAGAAATACAGGTTTTATTCCCAGCTTCTAACCTGCGAATGGGCCTGCCATGTTGCTGCTTTTCTACTATTCCCCTTCCCAAACTTCTCTGTTTTGGCAGGTTGGACTGTAAACTAAGCTGTGCAGGGGGATGGAAACTCCTTTTCCAGTATCCTGTGAAGCAGAATGAGCCCCAGACTTGGCTGAGACATCAAGTCAGTACTGTGATATAAATAAAAAATAAACAGAATGAACATAAGTCGGGGCGGGGGTCATAAATTCATCTCACTGAATACAGAATAGGGTGGTTTTTGCTTTTTTTCCTTCCGGATTTGTTGCAAATGGTTTGAAATGGAGTTCTCCAGCTGACAGAAGATCATTCAGCGTTAGCTATTTAAAAACTTCCACTGAAATGGAGTGAAATAAGTTTGTTATTTATGAAGTTCATCTCGCAAGTTCCCAATTTGGTGAAAACAGTTTTATTTTGCTTCACATTTAAAACCTGCAAATAGCCAAGTTAATTTGACTAAAATGAGCATTCTCAAGATGACCCGTAAAGGGGGAAAAAAAAAATCCAACCCAACTGTACTTTAATCTAGAAACCATCAAAGCCTTCGTGACACATGTATTATTGTAGGGCTCAGAAAAAAATAAACAGTTTATGTAGAAGATTAAGAGACAGTTTGGATTTTGCGTTTGACATATCTTGTCTCCAAATCTTAGCTGAGGATTTATTAGAACACTATCATGTCAAAGCTACCTCATTTATATGATAACACATCTGTAATGTTTTACAAGTGCAGCAGTCCTCGTTCAGAATGTTGCTTTTTAAGTTCTAAATTACAGTACCTGGAGAGGTATGCATAATTATAGTGCATGTTAGCAAATGATAGGATGCATTTTCCCCTAGGCTCTCTGCATTAATCATCAGCAGAGTGGGTGCAATAAAATCATAATTGCTTCTTCAAAAGTTATAATCTAACTTATACAACTTTAAGTTAGTTGTATGGCAATATGATATCGACTGTCATGTAGCAAGCCCGTTTCCTTCATTTCCTTAAAATTAAGGCAGTGTTGCTCGGTGGCGAACTGTAATTAGCATCATTTTCATTTACAGATTTAGGTTTTAGATCCTGAGTGAGTGCATGATGGTGTAAGCACCAAGCTTGATGAAACGATGCAGATTTACATGCGGTGAGGGCCTCTGGGCTGATCTCTGCTTATTTGTTAGGCTGCTTGCAGTCAGTTTGGTGGCTGATTAACCTCTTCTATCTCTTTAACTAGCAATTGTATCAGAAAAAAAGATGTGCTAAGGAAAGGATGTATTTTACATAAGAATCGTGTTTAGTATTCTTTTGCTTCAATATTTGTTTCAAAAGAGGAAGATTAGCAGGAAGATTTTGCTGCAGAGGGACGACCCGGTCCTGCTGCTGTGGCCGTGCCAGGGTGCAGTTCGACACTTGCAGCGGCAGCGAGGACTGCGGGAGGTCTGGCACCTTTCCCTTGCTCCCCATCTGCCTGCTCAGGTAGCTTCCCTGGTGTCAGCACTGATGATGGTTTGACCTCACGGTGATTCAATTCAGAGATTTAAACTGGCAGGAAACTGCATCCCGCCCCCTCTCCTTGGTTGAATAGTTTCGTGCTAGTTTTGCTTCCTGAATTCACTCATTTTCTTGTCAGATGAACGCCAATGACCCTGTGTGAGGCTGTATAATAGGTAAGTGTAGGATGGAATCATTTAAAGATACTTACATTAACTGTCATAAACCCAAGCCTACAATCAAAGATCAAAGCAAACCTTTAATTATTTAGGAAACATCACTGATGTAATCAATACGACTTACAAAAACAAATGTTTAACTCTAATTCATTGCCTCTTAAGCTGATACATATGCACGCACACATGCGTGCATGACATGCATATGTACACACTCACACACGTGTATGTATGTGTATATATATACACACGCATATATATACACACATAAAATGAAGTTTTTGTTCTTTGAAGTTTGGCCAACTTTTCAGTGTGGTTGCAACAGCCGTATATAAAGGCATGTCCACAGGGCCTATTGCAGGGTATGTGTTCCCAAAGGACTCAGAAGGGTAATGGATGTGATAACAAAGCAAGTTTTTTCAGTTTTGCACAATCTTATTCCTTAAGATCAGGTCTGTAAATTAAGATCTAAACCTACATATTGAAGGCTGGATCATGCACGCAAGGCATTCTGGCTTCAGTCCAGTAAAGCACTTAAATATGTGTTTTAACATTAGGTGCATGACTTGTTATGGTATAACTTCAAAGGGACTTCTTTTCCTTAAAATTAAGCACATGCTTAAACACTAGGTTATATATTTGAATGAGCCATATACAAATGGCTGAGCCACTGCCGGAGAGCTCAGCACCTCGTTTCTTCACTGAGCAAATACAATCATAAAGAAAAAAAAACCACAACAAAACAACAAACCAGAAACCTCCACCTTTTCTAAATAGTGTTTCCATTGGTTTGTGCCTAATTTGCACAGAAACATAGAAGCTCACGCTTCTTTCCAGACCTTTAAACACATGGAGGAACGTGCTCAATGTGATAGGAGTTGTAACATCGAGGTCAGTGGAGGGGCTCCCTTCCCATTGCTGCTCTCAGCGCTAGCAGTCTCCCCCGAATGCCTCACTTACAGCCTGTTCCTTTGCTGTGGCCAGAGAAAATCGAGGCTGTGGCAGTCCTTCTCCGTATCCCGAGAGGCAGTTGGTGTGTAAAGGTATATCCCCGAGTTGCAAGGCACGTGCAAGTTACGCTCAACCACTGCTTACATCCAGTTTTGCTCTTCTGCGATTCTGGTTTTATTAACATGGCAATTACATACTTTAATACTTGATTCACATGAGATTAATCTGCACACTTGTAAAATGCATTCTGTTGCTAAACAACATCATACCTTAAAAGGGTTTAGAAGCATCCAAAAATACGATGTTTCACACCAATTGAGATATTTGCTGAAATGCAGAAAATTGGAAAAGTTACTCTCCACAGTTCACTGTCTTGTTCAGTTTTTGAAGGAAACTGTCCTTAACAATACAAGGCTTTCCACCTTTTATGCCAGAAATACAAAATACAATAAATAGAAAGCACAGTAATATCCTACTAATCAAGGCATCTTCACTTAATTTTGTAAGGCTTTTAAGTCTCTTGGAGACCTGAATTTTGCCTCACTCTTTCACTTGCTGGTGTTAATAACGAGTGCTGTTAAGCAACCAAATTTCTGAAAGTTAAACATAGTCTTTTGTTAGCTAAAATATACCATGCAGTTGTGCATTTAAATACCATGTACAGTTTGGGGGAAACTAATCTTAAAAAAAAAGTTGACATCATTTTTGTAGACCGTAAAATTAGTGTTAAATTATTTTAAAATGTACCCCAAGTCACAGCAAGCTGCTGTGTATCAGGGCACACTGCCTCCTCCAAAATCATGCTTATCTTTAAATTTTCCTTTCCTAAACAGTTGGCAAATATGACATCAATTTAAGCTATAATGACCACATTTAATTTTCATTTTAAATTTATTCTGTTACTATATATTGGTATCCTGGTTGATGCCAAGTCAGCCAGCCACAGGTCTGTTTTTCATTTATGCATTGAACTTCTTTAGGTTAGACATGCTCAAGAGTCCTGGTTTAATGCATAACCCTAATTATAACTTAGAATTAAGCTACTGCTGACTGCAGCATTTTAGGCAGGGGAATCAAAGAATGTATCTGATGAAAAAAACACAGCTCCACCCCTCACTAGTGCCTTATCTTTATACATTTTTTTATGTTACTTTTTTTTTTTTAGATTGAGTGCATAATACGGCTATAAAACAGCAGTTTAGATAATATAGTCAGCCCGTCAGTTTATACATGTCTACTCTGAGCTTAAGGGTTTTCTCTTTACTTTGAATTGGTCCTCACTTCTTATTAAAATGCTACAAGCTTTTAAGAGATTGTAGTATCACAGACCAGTGATAGCTCAACATACTAATATATCATTATGTTGGACCTATATCTGTGCACTATAAAATTGCATTACTGTTTAAGCTGGCTGAAATATTTTTTGCAAAATGTTTGGTTTCGGATGAGAAGTGCCTTTTCAACCATGTAGAACTTTGATGAGGAAATTCCTAGAATGTTCTGATAAAAATGGCTTTGTTTTTTTTACAGCAAAACTTTAAAAATCCAATTCAGAACACTGTTCAATGAAGATAAAAATATTGGGGTTTCCCCACATTTTTACAGAAAGTGAAGTATTTTTAAGGACAAGCTCTTGTGGTCATTTCAAACTTGTCTGAATTTCATATATTGGATTGAATTGTTGGTAACTCAATGGACGGGAAAGGTAGGGTGGTATCATCTGGGTTTTTACTCCCAGAACAAATCTGTTCTTATTAATAGAAGCAGGTTTTTAGAGGGAGGGATGATTAATTCAGAACTGATGAACCACACTGCATGGGTCAGAAGGAAATGTGGCCTGGGGAGATGCCACAGTTATGAAAAGTAGGATCATGAAGAAGACTGATGAGCTGGGAGGAGCATCGTGCTCCAGTGGGACTCCAGGACAGCGTTGCTAAAGCTTGGGTGAATAGCTGAGATCAGAGCAGCATCGCACAGGGACACCCTGTATTAATTTGCACAAACCCAAAACTTTCAGTATGACACGGAGAGCAAGTGAAAGTCATTGCAAGGTACCTTTGTGCACCAGCTTCTCTGCTCTCTCTTTTCTTACAGTTCCTGCGTGCTGCGATGGGGCCAGGGAGTCGCTCTCCCGCTCTCCAGGAACTCTTGCAGATACTGCGCCTAATTCTGCTCATTTTCACTGGCTTCACATGAGGGTAACACCTTCATTTCCTTAGAATTATGCCAGATATATGCTGGGCTGTGTGGTTGGAGATGACGATCCTTTGCCACTGAAATATGAGACTGTGTGTTTTCGTTCCTATAATGGTTCTTATGCTTGACTGCTGTCCGTAGGAGGCTAGTCAGTAAGAGTTATATGCTGCGTGGTAAAACACTAATGTTTTTCTTCTTTGGGAGCAGAAAAATGAAAAAATTGTGGGTTTGTACTAGCATTCCACTTGTTCTGCGTGGGCATTCAGCTGTACTGCCAGGAGCTGGTAACGTTTACGGTCCTGGTGTAAATGAAAGCAGACAGAAGCAATGGAGAAACAGGCTGCGCAAGCCTGGGGGCTTGTCCACGAACAATAGTAGCACCAGTTCAGCTGCAAAATCCATTTAGCTAAACCAGTGTATGTCTCTGATTGGACACACTTAAATTGGTTTATAACCAGCTTACATCAAATTAGTTTAAATCAGGAAGTTACCATAATAGCTGCATCAACCAGTAATTGTCTAATTTTTGCATAAGATGGTTGCAAACCAGTAGCCTTTCCTCTGCACAGGCTTTTGCACTGCTTGAGATCAATTTAAAAACTGTTAAACTAGTGCAACGCTTGTATGTAGGCCAGCCCTAAAGCCCAAAATTTGTGCGAGCTGGGATGGGGAACGCATGGGGCTCTGTGATGGCTTGCGTGCTGCAGCACATTTGCTAGAAGCTAGTGGAAAAGAAGATGACAGATGCTTTAAAGCAAGAATAGGACACAAGGCACTAATTTTCCTGAACAGTTTATTGCTCTATATGATGGAAAAATATGAGGTAAAGAAGTTCTGAACTCCTAGCTGTGACCCAGGGGTTTTAACGAGCCACGTTCACAAGCACGGAGAGGTCAAAGACAAGCTGTCCACGAGCTGCCCCCAGCCAGCGTGGTTCGTGCTTCACTGCGCGAGCTGGAGCAGCCTTGAGCCTTCTCTAGGTTTAATCAAAGGATAACGACACCCAGCAGGCAGCGAGGCCGGTGAGACATGTTCCATCTCTCGAGCCGCTCAGGACGGAGCTGGAACAGGAAATGTTGCTTTTAATATACGCTAATGGCAGTTCGGAGGTGTTTTGGAAAGGCGAGACCCTCTGGGCAGCGAAGGCAAGCGGCTTGAAAGCGTGACATTGTGGAAACGAAGTCAATAGGAGAATGACACCGCAAGCAGGGTTATCTCAACATTTCTGCAACTAAAAATGGTCTAAATTGTTTTCCAAAATGAGCTTTTGCAGAGCAGAGAGAAAGCCTCTGATTTCAAGGGTTCCTAAAATACTTTTGGAACGAAACTCTCTGAAATGTTCTGTGGGTGTTGATCGCTGGAGTGCTCAGTAGTACTCGAGCTCTGAGTTCACACCATTAAAGCTTTGTCGACAGTACTGAAAGCAGTCCTCTAACATACTGAAGCAAGCTCAAGAGGCTGTATTTATGTTCTCAGGCTGACTTTAGGGCTGTTGCTGGCAAGTTGTCAATAAAGAAACTTATTAGGCAGGGAGACAGCTTGGAATGGAGAGTTGTTTAAGCAGCTCACTTATGAATGGGACACAAAGGTGAACAGAATGAACTTTCTGCTTGTTTAGCAAACGGCAATACAACGGAGCATTTTCGTCAGGTAACTCTGTTCTGGATGCCCAGCAGTAAGTGTGCCAGATAGCTTTTTTTTTTTTGTGAAATACTCCTTCTCCAGTTCTGCCAGTATATCTGGTAGAAACTATTTTATCCTTTAAGAAATAGAAGGGAAAATTGGTTTTCTGTTCTTCCCTCTTACTTTTTTTGAATGTGTGGAAGAGCAAGGCAGTACTGTTTTCTCAGCAATAGAAAATGTAACGATGCATTTCCCCTGAGTGAGGCTTCTGGGTATTTTCATACTTCATAAAAGTGAGTTGAGATGCCATGATGAAGAGTATTGTACCCACCAGATAATCCAACCAGACTTGAGAGCAATGCATTTTGCAATAATACTTCTGTTAAAGGGTAACTTGCAGAGGAATAGAAATAGCTATGAATGAGAAACAGTGCAAATCTGATATCCAAAGGAAGAGCAGCACTTGGAGAAAGGAGCAGTCTACTTCTGTAAGAAATATATTTCTTACAGTATGCAAACCATCCTTAAAGACTGAAGTGGTCCAAGTGAAAACAATGTGAAAGAGAAAATGAGTAGAAAACGAATGGACCCCTAAGGCGTCCGACTGAAAACTAAATCACAATTTGTGGGAATCTTTCCCTCACTCCAGGAGGTTATGTCTTGGGCTAAGAGGAACTTGAGATAAAACAAAGATGATGAACTGGCTGGCCGTTTTTCATATTGTGGCTCAAACCCAAGGTATAGCTGCAGCACCTGATGTATAGGTGGTACCCCATTTATAAGAGATGGACGGCTTTCCAAAAGCCCACTTAATGTAAATTTTATTCAGCCCACAGCTCTGAGAAGGACAGCAAATCTGATTATAGATATACAGTTTCTGGATCACAGTTGTGGTGATTTGTTTTGTTTCAGATTTTGCTAATGCCAGTGGGGAGTCAGCCCTCCTTGGTTCATACTAGGAATGGTCTTGGCCCTTTTTGTTTGCAGCGGGAGGGCCGGTTGCCAACGTGCAGTTCTAAAGTCACATTTTCACTTGCATTCTGGGCCATACCTCCCACATTTTGGACTCTGCAGTACTCAGTGTAAATGGTTCCTTAGAGCTACTTTGGCAGCCAAAAAGAGCAATACTGTATTTAATTTCTGGCACTGCCACTTGCTGAATTGTCGACACAGCTGTAGCAGACCTCCAGGTCTGGATATATCTGGCTAAAGCAGAAGAACGCTACGTTTCCTGATTGGACTCCATGTAATCCATGCCACTCAAGATCTGATCTGGGGCAGCCAAGCAGAAATGTGACTCCTTTCTGCCAAAGGCATTTCAGCAATGAATTCAACATTGTTCTGGAGGAAAGAGGGGACAGAGGTGAATTCCTGGAGAAATTAGCCTTTGTAAGGCATGATGCCTTCTCCCAGTAGGGTCTACCAGAAAGGTCTGCTGTGTGCAATCCAAAGCTTTATTTTTGTACAACACCATCTGCAACTTTTGAGGAACAAAACCATCCCTGCCCCCAGTAACACATTTCTGCTTCCCCCGTGGGGCAGACACTACTGTTCATGTGGCTGGGTAGTGTGATATATCAGGGGACTGATGTGGTTGAGATCTAATTGTGGACTTTTTTTTTAATTTTTTTTTTTTACTGTGCACAAAGGTAGTGGTGTGAACACGTTGGAGGCCTGGGAACCACTTGTTTCAGCAGCAGTAAACCTTATTCACCTTGACTTGGATCATGTCCCTACCACAACATTAATAACCTAGCACACTCAAAGAAAGTAAGTAATATGAAAAAGTACAGGGCATGTTTGCTATCAAGCTTTAACTTTTCCTTTCCCAGTGGTGCCACCGTGGTAGTAGATCTAATTTGTGTCCAAAATGAGCATTTGAGAATTCATCTTCTAGGCAAAAAGGGCCACAGCTTTCAAGAGCATTTTCTGTCCCCAGAAGCCATCCAGGATAATTTACTGGTCCTCAGTAAATTCAACCAGACATGAGAAATCCAGGAGTCTCCAGGAAGAATGTCTCCCTTGGCTTAGCTTGGCATGGGTGGTGGCAGGCACTGTTATATACTGATGCTGACACTGTGAAAATTACCTTAGAAGCCTGCTTTAAACTACAACGCAGCACATGCAAGAAAATTGTTGCTGGTTTAAAAAGTACTGCACTGTTGGCAGTGGAAAAAATGAGTCCAAGTGAGTTAAGCTCCATCGTATTGCTGCAATAAGGAAAGAGCTCCATTCCATGCTCCGTTTCATACAACATCCAAATGCCTCTAGTTAACCAGAGCGAACTGTCTCACAGGGTAAAGTACCCTTCAAGATCAAGCCAAGCTGTCACATGAAGATGTTGGTGGAGATGCAAATGCGTAGTCACCACAGCACGGTGATTTGGGGCAGCAAAGCTATTGGAGCTGAAGTATGCTGGAAATACAGTAGTGATCCGCATGGGGCCACCTATCCAACATCTAACAAGAAGAAGTAGGCTGAGAGAGTCCAGCAAGCCAGCTTGCTGTTATGGGAGATTATTTTTCCCTTTGGTCCAAACTATGGTGTATTAAAGTTTCTCTCTCCTGTGTTGAGAAGTGACACCGACGCTGACTGTAAATTCCACTGCAGAACACCCTTGGCCTCATGAATCATCTGCTGTAATGCTTCAGGAATGGACAAGCAAGAGAGGTACTGCAAGAAACGGGCATTTCTTGTGTTGTTCCCATACTTCCCAGCATACTCTGCCTCGTGAATCTGCCCTCCTGAAATCCATAAAACCCGCAAGCAGGCTCTCAAACATTTAATTTGAAAGATCTCTGTTTAAATCGTTTTTGACTTGTGCCAGGGCAAGCCTGTCCTCCAGTTAATTATGTTCTAAGCACACAAAGAGGGCTAGTGAAAACAGTCGCTTCATAACCATTTTCTTTTTGTAAACTCAGAGTACTTAGATCTGCATCATTTAATCATAATAGAGCCATATGCATGCAGCTTAACTTTTCTGGAAACCAAAATTAGCTAGAAGACATTTTGGCCTATTTCTGAAATGCTTGTGTATGGGGAAAAGTGCTTGGAGTGCTCCAAGCGGGTACGTGCTCCCAGACCTTGTAGGAATAGAGAAAGGTTCATGTCCGGAATGCTCCCCGCCTCTGCACTGGCCGCACTGCGGCAAATGCATCCTCGATGCAATTTTAAAATAAAGTTTACTGCCTGGTGGGCTTGGTAACTAAAGAAGCTAAAAGAGGGACTAGGCTGCTGGATGTAGGACAAAGATTAATCTCATTTTGGGCAGTTTTGGGGGTGTGTATACCTGGTTCACAGAAAGTTGTTCTAGTTGTTTCAACATGACTCTAAAACAGAACAATGTTTCTTTATTAGATATTTATATATTTTTCACATATTTGAAAAAAAAATATAATAGCCTTAATGAAATTCAAACCTATTTGCCTAACTAGGCAGTGCTTTAATTTGCATGTCAGTTTAAATATATCTCTGGGTACCCTGGAAACTGGATAAGGCACGTGCTGAAGTCGTTGTCTTAAAAATGATTAGTGAACAGCCACAGAAATTATTACATCCAGAGGAGATCGCTGTAGCACACTCACCAGAAGCCTAGGGCTTGGTGCTGAGCTTGCAGTTGTGTTTTGCCAGCAGGACTTTGCAGCAGTCACAGCGGCTTTATTCCTGTGGGAGTAGTGTCTGAGTCAATCCAGCATCTTCTGGTGCTCTTTGATACCCAGCAGTGCTTCTCTGCCACCAAAATCCCAACTGATGGAGAGAGAGGATGGTGAAACCATAGGGCATTCCAAAAAGTTCCTAAAAAGCTTTGGATAAGCTTAAGGAAACAGTGTAATAATCTCTTGATAGATATCTTGCTACCACCCCACTTTCCCGTGTCAAAGCTGTCAAAACTTGCTGAGAAAACTTTTGAGAGTATTTACCAATATGGCTTTAGTTTCCAAAATACTAGTTACTAACAGGGCAGATACTCTGAGTGTTACTTGGATGAAACTATTAATTAAAGGTAACTTACAGAACTCTCTGTGGCTACAGAATTGCAACACGAATTTGCAGAGGGAATAAACATGAAAGGCTGCAGCCCATCTTGCAGCCAGCTGTTGGCCACCAGCTGAATACTCCCTCGCAGGGATAATGTGGAACATACCTTGGTAAGATTAAAAGGCATATTTTCAGGATCCCCTCATTTGGGTGGGATTCTACTAATTTTTACAGTAATTCTTTGCCCCGCTCTCCGTTCAAGAGACTTTTCCTCTGGGCACTGCGGCTTTTTGTCATCCAAACAGCCTCCAGCCTGCTCGGCTGAGCTGGTCCTGCCAGAAGCAATGATTCCCGTATGGTGCCGGTTGCACACAGCTCTGGCACGGGGGATCGGTGACAACCGAGGCTCCTTTAAATGAAGAAGGGAAAAGAAGTGAGTGGAGGACAGGACGATGATGAGGGAGAGGAAGACAGTGAGAGAGGTCCGCTCTGGTTGGACCCCCCCTGGAGCACTGCGTCCAGTCCTGGAGCCCTCAGCACAGGAAAGACATGGACCTGTTGGAGCGGGTCCAGAGGAGGCCACAGAAATGATCAGAGAACTGGAACACCTCTGCTGTGAGGAAAGGCTGAGAGAGCTGGGGTTGTTCAGCCTGGAGAAGAGAAGGCTGCGGGGAGACCTTATTGCGGCCTTATAGGGGGCCTATAAGAAGGATGAGGACAGACTTTTTAGCAGGGCCTGTTGTGATAGGACAAGGGGTAAAGGTTTTAAATAAAAGAGGGTAGTTTTAGACTAGATATAAGGAAGAAATTTTTTACAATGAGGGTGGTGAAACACTGGAACAGGTTTCCCAGAGAGGTGGTAGATGCCCCACCCCTGGAAACATTCAAGGTCAGGTTGGACGGGACTCTGAGCAACCTGATCCAGTTGAAGATGGCCCTGCTCATTGCAGGGGGGTTGGACTAGATGGCCTTTAAAGGTCCCTTCCAGCCCAAACTCTTCTATGATTCGATTCTATGATTCTATGAGAGTAAACCCAGGGAAGGGAAGCTGATTGCAGATGCATTTGTCCCTTCTCAGGAAGCTCACTCTAGGAGCAGCCCCCGAAGGTAGCGCTGGTAACTGATGCTACCTGGTCTAGGTCTAACTTGCTGTCATGCTGACATGTATCAGGAAATTAAACTCCCTCTTTCTTGCCAGTGCTCTTGAATATTGATTCCTAATTCCACAACCTGGCCATTATTTGAAACTAAAGCCTGCCACAAAGGAGAGTGTTAAAACACAGGTCAAGGACAAGCTTGCCCTCCATGCCTGCAGCAACTTACTCGATGCTTTGTGAAAGCCATTTTGCCATGAATGGATGGTGGAAAAAAATACTCATACAGCATATTCAGCATGAATAAAACATGACAGTGATGTGCTAGGAAACTGTGATCTATTTTGACTGTGACAACAGTGTAAACCTCAATGGGTGAGGACAAGATCAGAGTGCACTGAAACCATGAAGTCAGCTTAACGTGACCACGGTCCACTCGAACTTCTCTGTCACTCCTGCCAGTTCCCTGCGATGTGCTGTGACTGTGATGGGCATCCAGTGAAAGCCAAGTGACACATGAGCGTGGTCTGACAGCAATGCCAGGAAAGATTTGGTGCTTGCTGTTTGTGGCCGGTTAGCCATGTGAATGCAAAATGTATGGGGCAGTTTGTAAAGAGCTGGTAGTAATCATCTGTATGAATGATTTTGACTGAAGAGCATTTGGGTTTGAATATATGATACAGATTCCTCCTGTAGCAAGCCTCAATAAACATTCACTTACCACAGCTGTTGGCTGGAAGATTCACCTTATTTAAAGTGCTTTCTGATACTGTCCTTTTTTGTCTCCACTTAATACCATACAACAGTGACAGAGATACGTATGAAGATCGATATAATATAAAGATCAACATGTCCTTGAGTTTAGTGCACATAATTTTATAGGGAAGTGTTTTTTCCCCTCTCCATTTGGCTTGATTATTCAAGAGTTCTTTAACCACTACAACAGAATCCTTTTCAGAAGAAGAGCATTTTTCTTTCACCCTAGTTGCTATGAGAACATGAATCATCTCTTTAGCACAATAGCAACAACTGTAGTGCTTAAGTGCATCCACTGATTTTTTACTGTTTGTTCTTTGCTCTCAACAAGATAAGCTGTTGTTATTTCTTTCTTCTTGAACAAGCATAACATGATTGCTGAAGTAGTAGGAATAATTGGACCAAATAGTGAGGCGGTTAATGTAAACAGAAAGAATTTATCTCTTTCAAGTACAGTAAATTGTCCTCCAAAAATATGGAAATCTTGTCTATTTCTTGTTGTGCCCTAGAGCAAATTTTGTTGAGTTTGTTGTCATATCATTATTTTCGGACTCTGTGAAATTGCTAATGAGGAACAGGCTGCTTTCATTGGAACAGTTGTGTGCATTTAAGGCTGTGACGAGATGTATATAGACTACGGCTAAGTCACTGGCACAGGAAAGGTTAATGCTCTCCTTGAGCTACACATCTACCCCAGGTGTCAGTTATCACCAAAATTGTTGCCAGGGAGCCTGGTTGTGGGAGGATGGCACTGGCTTCAGCTGCAGTGAATTAGCTTCTGAGAGAGAGGGTATAAACCATGTAATCTGTTGTATGAGACTTTTTGGTAGCTGTGATGGGAGTGAATTCTGCAGTGGAGGAAGATAAACTATCTTGCTTCATCATTAAGACCCTGAGCTGTTGCTTTAGATGACCTGCTTTTGGGAATTGTAAGCATGTTTTTAAATTTCTTAAATAACCTGTAAAATTAGTTATCCTCTCTGAGAGAGGAAGGATTTTTGGCTGTATGTTGTATATTCATTTTCAGGCTACTCTTTTGTTTGCTCTGTACCCACTGTTAAAGGCAGTATTTTCACGACATTAAGTCTGCTTGAGTAAAATGGCTTCTCTGGAATGGCTTCCTTGAAAAACAAGGGTTGGTGGACTTATTTTGATGATCTCTTGGTGTTTGCTAACCATTGCCTACCTTCCTAAAGCCTTCCTTCAAACCTCCTAATCTTTAACTCCAAAGATGTTTGTGGAAATCAATGTTTGTAGATGATGAAGATGGGTATCTGTGTCAAGTGGAAATGAAATGTGCTCTAGATGGGATGAGGCAAGAGGTTGTGAGAAGTTTGTGAAAGCACTTAAATGATTTGAGGCTAGTGGCTCTTTCTAGGACTTATGTGCCTGACTTAAGAAAGAAGCTTCTATTCCATCCTCATTTGGCACCTGTGGTTCATATAATCTATGGCCCCTTTTAAAGATGGGAATAAATGCTATGCAAATGTGTCTAGACAGGTGAGATATGGCTAATGATCAGTTGAGACAATTTTCCCAACAGCCCTCTTAGATTTTAATTATTTATAGATCTGTAAGTACATACTATGCACTTCTGTAGCACAGGTGAATTAGAATGGAAAAAAATGAAAGCTTATATTCAGCCAGTGTTTTCAATAGTATTAAATTATTATGCCAATAAAACATGTAAAATCTCTTCAAGATCAAACAGGCATTTGATGTGCTGATCCTGATTTAGAAAAAAAAAAAAAAAAACCTGAGTGATTGTTATCTGGTACTTGTAGCTTGGAATAGATAAAAGCAATGGCCCGGACCTTGGCTAAAGTAAATTAATACAACTCCATTGACTTCAGGGAAACAATGTGGATTTATAACAAGTGATGGATCTGTTCTTACTGCTTGATAAAAATCTAGAGGTTAGGCTTCTTCATCAATTTTTGCTGAAGAACTAAAGAAGGAAAAGATAATGGGCTACAGGTAGGGATATGATTCAGTATTATTCTGATCTTAGATTTCTAACCTCAGGGGAAAGAGGTCTGAATACTTGGCATGGATCTTCCTTAAGTTTGATGAACTGCTTTGCCATTGTATTTAATTGTTTGCAGCTAGTATTATACTGAACTAAACTAAGATTATATGCAATTAAGCAAAAAAAGAGTATTGCATTGACTGTTGTTTGGAGTGTCTCATTAATTTGTATTATGTTGTTAATGTAGGGTGATCCACCGACATTATTTAAACATAAAAATACCTAGGTAATGTGGTAGACCACAGTAAGCTTCTAACCGCTCTTTTTGGGTACTTCCTGAAAATAACTAGGACCTGATTAAGCTATGTTTATAGGTCATATTCTCCTATTGGAAAAAAATAAAAAATCTTGAGGCTCCTATTGCCTCAACAGCAAGAAGACAGCAGAAGCTCTAATGCAGAGGCAAGCAGTGATATTAATAGAAATAAAACCTTGAAGATATATATTGAGAAATAATCCATATGTGGTAGTAAAACCAATTTCTTGGAGTTAACTAGACTTCGATGGCTTAATCATAATTTGTGAAAGTTGACTCATTTTTTTGTGAAAGTATAGGATCATAATTAAATTGATAAATAATCTAGTGAAATCTGACACTGTTACTCTTGACTGATTATGAATCACAATTTACTGTCAGGGACATGTGTATTTTGTTCTTGGATTTAGTGAAAACTAGGTTTTGGGAGCTAAGTATATCGCTTTAAGTGTGGGCCTTGTTATGTCTCATCAAAATGAACAGTAAAACTCCATCTAGTCTCCAAGGATGTGGTACTGGTCTTGATTGTCCTTTTTGCAGGCAAATTCCTTGGGGCAGGTCACATTTTATGCAGTTATACAGAAATTTATGTTGGTAACTTGTAGGCAAAAATTGTTTTACAAAGCTATGATAACCTTTCCTTATGACAAATGAAGATCTGCGATTGCTACAAAACATATTTTAAGAAAACTGTGAAATCGTACAACCACTTTGTTTTATAAATACATAGCGTCTCCCGTAATTTAAGATCTATTTGCAAAAAAATCTATTTAAAATTAGCCATTAAGAATGTTGTTTCAGGCCTAAACCTTATTTGAGTGGATATTAACTGCCAGTGATGACCAATTTTTTCAAGAATTATGTTTTAAATTACGGACATATTATGATTTATCTAATATGTAGCTTATATATATATGTATCATTAGTAAAACAAATATCTTAACATTTGTTTGAAATCTTCAATCTAGAAATATTGTTATTTAACCTACTTTTCAGTTAATATTATTTCGTTATATTTGAATGCTATTGCCCATTATAGCATTCCCAAGGTGTGATGCAAAGACCTTTAATCCAAGGAATGTCTTCAGTAGCAGTGGGTCTTGGACTGAGATGTGGTTGCTTCTAGGTCCTCAGTGTCACTTGTGCAAATCGATGGGAAATTCCTCACTGACACAAGAACAAGTTCCTAAGATAGCAGGGCTGTTGGAGCCTCAGGACATAGGTTCAAGCTCCAAGATACGTGGTTTGAACCTGCATTTCCCTGGAAGGCTTGCTTGGTTTTTTAAATACTTTGCATGAAAGCAAAAGATGGAGGGTGGTGTCTCTTTACTTCCCGACTCTGCAGTGCTTTTGCCAGTGGGTGCAGCCACTTGATTCACAGAGCACAGCACTCAACCATGTGAGATTGCAGACGCATCTTCTCCGGTCCTTCAGATGCCTACGCACATTGAGTTCATTGCACGTGGCTCTCGTGTGATATCACTGAGCAAGAGATAAAATGTCTTAAAGGCTCCAACTGTTACAAAAATAAATCTTGCTGATTCTGATTCAAGTGAAACAAAAATTAGCATAAACTCACTATCAGCAGGATTTTAATTTGATTTTTCTTTATTTTTTTCCTTCAAACTTTTAGAAGATGTGTTCATCTTTAAAATCTCCACATAATAATAGAGAACTGGTTTTCCCACCACTTGTACACAGCATCATCAGGACATAAAATATGTTTCTGGCCATCAGAGTATAATAAGGAGGCAGCTGTAGAGCTCACTTTGGTTGTTTATACCTATTTGGGCTCAGACCTGTTGCAGTGTCCTCTGGATGAACCTTTCTCATCTCAGACCCTGCAATTTGATGTCTGCTCCAAGCATTGGTTAAAGACCAAGTTTCAGCAGTTCATTAACTCTGTGTGGAATTCAGTGGATTTAAATCATCACCTTTCTGGTGAAACATGCCAGTTTGAGGCTTGGAGATCTTGTGGCTTTGTTTTAAATAATGTTTGGGGCTGGGCTTCAGCCTTTGGCTTTGAAACCTGTCAGTATGTTGCATAGACTTGCGAAGTAAATCAGTGCAATTTATGTTATCATAAAACATTGCATGTGGGATTTTTTGGAAAGAACTGAGAGAATTATAGATATGTGTAGTGTACGTATGTACAAGCACAATGAGATGAAGTCTCTCTGATTGTTTGAATTGGTACTTGCTTATTTAAATGGCTTTCATGTGCACCTCAGCTAGTTTTTTATTTTAGTTTAGCTGTCAGTCCTTCCAATTCCAGAACTGGGAAGGGGATTTTGTCCTCCTCCTGCTCTCAAGCTAATGTGTTTCTGATGAGTGTGCATCCTGTGCAATACCTTCAACTGTACTTAATTAATTAATGGATGGTCATGTAGCAATTCTTTTTGCTGTGAAACTGATCCCTACCAAGCTGTCTTTAAATCTTATGTGAGGCTCTTCTTCCTCTTAAAACTGAAAGTCACCTTCATCTGGTGTGGAAACTGGTCTAGGTACTCAGCCCTTTTTTCTTCTTTCTTTTTTTAGTATTTCTGTTGTGAGAGGGTCAGAATTGTCCCTCACTAGGATTGCTGTCAGCCAGAACGACAACCAGGGAGTTCCGCTAGAGAAATATTTTGAGGTATGCGGAATTGCTATCAGAGATTTGCCACTGACCATGTCACTTTGTATGCAGCATATCCAGCAAAAACATGCATATGCTGAAATAACTGTGAACTTGCAGGATGTTAGGCTGGGATAACTATAGCTTTACTGTGATACAATCTGGCTTGTAAATTTTTATCTTGCATACAAGCCCCCATATACATGCAGAACACAACTTAAACCATGTTATCACTACTATGCAAGCTAGTGCTGTAAAAATGCAGCCAAAGCTAAATTTAAATACATGTGTAAGTGCAAAGCACTCAGCTTCTGTAACAAAGGTAAAATCAGGCTCCTGCGATAATGAGATATGTCTTAATTTAGCCTGAGAAATCACCAAACTCATTGTGTTGATGGTATGACCTAAACTAATCTTCTGTCCAGATTTTCAAAGATGAAAAAAATTCAGAAAACTAATCTAGTGCAATGCTGATAGCGTATGATGGTTGAGAGGTTGTAACATTATTTTAAAATATTGTAATGTAGCTGATGTGGGATTTTATGTAATGCAACATCAGTTGTCTGTTATTTGCTTCAGACTATATTTACGTAGGAGAATAAGACTAAAAAAACTCAGCAGGTCTGTTAATACTCAAGGTGCAGGTTATCATAAATGCTGGTAATGTTTTTCTATGCCTGTTTTTTTTCCATTATTGCAGGGTTTTATGAAATATCCAAGATATGTAGCAACATGAAATATAATGTAACCTGGTATTTTCCTTGTTTGATGCTGCTTTTCATTTCTCTAAATCAAACAGGAGTGCTACAAGGTGTCCAGGGCCTTTAATACTCTGTTATCCACAGTAGTCTGCATAAACAGAGTAAACTCGAGAGCACACTATACCTTCCATCTACACCAGTGAGTGATTTTATTCATAAAGCAAATTAAACACATCAAAACAAACAATTCTGGGTGAAGAGCACTGGAATGGAAGCCTGGTATGTCGGTAAAGATGCTGTACTCAGTTTAAATTGGTTAAAATCTCAGTCCACTGGTTCTAATAACATGAATTTTTCTTGGAGTGTTTTTGGGTCTGAAGCCTCTCCTGTGCTCAAGAGCTGCCTCTGTCTGGTTGTCTTATGGCTGAGGAAGGGATTTGTTACTGAGGACCAGTCTGAGAAACTACTGGCTGGAGGGGCTGAAACCATCCTGCTTTGAAGCAGGAAAAACCTTGAGGTGTTGACAGTATGGACAAAAGTTTGTTTTGTTTCCTTGAGTATAATTTCTCTTGCTTTGAGAACCTGGGCTACAACTCCTATTTTCAAAAGATTTTAAAGGCTGTTTTTCATTATTGTGTAAAGGACCTTTTTAGGTATTATCTACCTAATAACGCTGGCCAAATATTTACATCTCCCCATAAATGTGCTACATAGAGAGTTGCAAAGAAAGTTGTTCCAGCCCTGGGAATCTTATGATACAGATATAAAATATAACAAGCCACATAAGTGTGGTGCTGGGAGAATGAAAGAATGAAATGGCAGTAGCAGTGATAGAGTATCAGGGTGGAAATACAAGTTTCATTCTCAGTCCCTGCCTATAGGATATCTTGGACAAGTTTCTAGTACTGAAATGTCTACTATCATCCAAAACTTGGCCACAATTGATTGTTGTAGTTTCCAGACTGATCCTGCATGCATCACAAGAAACCAAACTACCAAGTTATTTAAAATAATAGTATAGCATTTGCAAGATTCCCAGTTTTCCCAAATAGCATCTTGGGTGAACCACAAGAGATGCATCTTATAGGACCACAGTCTGCTCCAGCAAACCTGGAGAAACTCCACTGACTCGAATGGAAAATTCAAAGGATCCAGAAACTTTGAATCTTTTTTCCCTTTTAAACTTTTGGACTGTTCTATTAAAATGGTAAAGAATTAGAAAAATATTTCTAGTTAATGTGTAGATTGAGAATGTATTAGGGAGATGGAAGACTGAAAACCAAGTCATAGTCTGCTTTGCAGGCGGAGTATTTTGTACAGCTTAAGTATCTGCCACTAAAGTTGTTGTTCAGCAATGGTTACTAGAGTATCAACAACTGAAATACCACAGCTGGTGTAGGAAATATAGTAACTAGTTGTTGCAGGAGATTCAGGGTAGGAAATAAGTGTGCTATCTCCAAGGATAGTCTTTTTAATGCCTATTTTTATAGGCAAGATTCATCTTTGTACTGTAACTAACTCCAGATGTTGCTTCCAGCAGGGCATAGCAAAGCAGAATCCAATGGGAAAGTACACGAATTATGGTATAAAGCACTTTTGTTCAGACTTATTCTGGAACAAGATAGGCATATAATGGAGTCTCTGTTATTGCTGTCTTTTACTCAAGTTTGGATACCTTTAAAAAAGTTGTGTTACCATGTTTTTAGGCTTTAGTCATCCTAATTCAATATTCATAATGATTCTTCTGGCCTTGGATGATTACCCCCTCCTTGTTGGGGTGGTTTTTGTTAGTGACTGTGTATCATACAAGAATTCCTTAATAAATCAGTAAGTAGGAGCTTGATCTAGTCATGTTGTTAACGACTCTACAGGCTCAGTGAATTAAATCTCAATCCACCAGGACAGTGAAGTTATCTGAATGTTCCCCATCTTTGTGTCGAATTAACAGTCTTTGTAATAAACGCTTACTTGTCTTTTCACAGATCAAACTAGTAGGATACTTCTTATTCAAATATTACTCCAAACAGAAGAAAGTTCATTTAACTTCCTTTCTCTTGTCACCCAACTTCTACTTCCAGTAACAAAAAAAGTCCAACAACAACAACAACAAACAGCCCAAAAAACCCACAAACAGAACGCCCACACCAGTAGTTTGGGACTATCAAAATTTCAAACCTTGAGAGCAGACAGAATAAGGATATGCTACATCCACAACTATGACAGTGGAGTTGAAAGGTAGTGTTTTACTAAAGCCTGCCCAAATTGAGAAGTTTTCTATTCTGTGCTGAATTTCAAGGATCCTTTTTCCCTTGGATCTTTGTAGTTTTGTTTCCTTCTGAAAAGGCAGTTCAATTGCTTGGTCCCCCAACTTTGTTCCAAGATATTGGCAGGCTGAAAGACTTTAATATAAAATAACAAATGGACCGCTGCAGCTAGGATTTAACCACCTACATTGCACTGTACCAAAATCTAATACAAACCACTTGTGGTCTAGGGTCTAATTTCCCCAGCTGTAAAGATAAAGATTCAAAGGAGTGATTCCTGGATTGCACCAATGAGAGGTCAAAATCCCATTCTCAGGATTACTACAATAATGAGATCCAGATTCTTTTGCCTGTGGCTGAAAGGAGACTTCAGGCTAACTTCACATTCTGTTGTAAAGCTTCTAACAAAATGTTTTACTCTAAAAGTGTGTTAGATGTTAAAATTCCCAACAATACTCACAAAATATGGCTCCTATGCTGAGCTTAATTGAATCTGGTTATTTATTATGCAACATAAAACATTTATTATATGGGATGTCTTCAAGAATGTCTCCATTTACCATATGTTTTCAGAAGTGCTTTACACAGTGCAAATTGAAAAGATAAATCTGAGGAGTGAAACCACCAAGGGTCAGGTAGTCCAACCTAAGTCTTCAGAGCCAACCATGGACTAAGCCCTCTTGAGATGCCTTGGATGCCTACTGCTTACATTGGGCTGTCCTTTTTGTTTCTCCAAAATTGTCCGTGTCCCTTCTGTAGTTTTTGTTTATTTGGTTTTTAGAGTTTGTCAAGTATAACCACCCAGATTTTGTTCACACAGTTGCATGTGATTTTCCATTTCTTCCCTCTCCTTTTTTAGTTGTCTGTTATGAAATGTTATGGTCAGTGCTGTCCTGGCATAGTCCAGCTGTGTAAAAGGCACTTCCCAATCACTGTCCATTTATTTTGTTGACAGCATGTGAATGGTAGGAAAACTTGTGTGGCATAATGTTGGCTGAAACCAGTGTCTAGGAAGCACAGGAAAATGATTTTACTGTTGTTTCAGATTCTGCAAAGCTATTTACTGTTCTGTACAATTTTGCAATTCCTGGCAAGTCACCATAAATGTATGGTCTCACTCTGTTATGAATCCAAGACCATAAGTATTAACATTTCTTTTAAATACTTTTTCTGCTTTTCCTTTATCTTTCCTAACACGAGTTAGGATGAATTTTTGAGTGAAGGGGAAGGAGGTGGTAACTGTGTTTTGCTCTTTTGCAATAAGCTGTGTGTATAAAATCATACCAGTTAGATCCTAGGGCTTCTTTTAAATCTATCTGGCCTTTTATGTCATCTTGTGATGGGTAACAGAATTCAAACTTCTCCGAGGCATTCTGTTTTAAGGACATTGTAAACTTTTTCCAATGTATTTGCACTTAGATGTAAAACAGTGACTCTTCCATATTTATTTAGCAGATCCTTTCTTGTAAACACAAATAACTTGTCTTGTTAATTATATCTGATCTTATATAAATGCACACATGACCTGCTTATTTCAACAATGCTTGAAAGGAGACTGCCTGGATAGGGGGAAAACCATGTGCAAGGTTTGTCTTCTGTCTTGGATTAAGGCCAGTCAGTTCCTAGTGGAGTAAATAAGAATGGGAAGATGGACATCCCCAAGCAAAATGTGGCACCACAGATGATAGAATCCTTCCCAAACACTGGCATATCTTCTGTTTAGGTTATCATAGTTAAATTCGAGGACTAAATGTTGCTGAAAGTTTTCCATTGAGTTTTTATTTATGCCTGTACTAAAATAGTCATTTGGGTCAGAAGATGCTTGCTATATTGCTGTATAATTAAAAAAAAACTTTGAATATTTGAGATGAATCCAGATGAAAATAAATTCAAGTGATCTCTGTAACTGAAAATGACCCATTTCTCTGACCTGAAGAATCTTTTAGCTGTAGTAGCTACTTCTGGTAAGTTTGATTGATAATGGCTGTTGAATTACGGTGAACTTGTGCTTCTTAAACCAAAGACCAAAATGTTGGTGCCTGAAGTTTGATTCTCATGTTTCCCACTGTAATATTTAATGAAACAACTGCTCAGTACAACTTCAGTTGAGCTGCTGACCTCGTACAGTTGTGTCAGATGAATGTCAGATGGTGAAATCCATGTTTAATTTTTGTTTATTTCCCAGCCACATGGCAACATTTCATTGACATGGTGATAGTTATTGACTCACAGCTACCGTGGTTTTGAGCAGCGGGGTTCTGGTCTTTGCATACTGTGATGAGCCTCTTCCAGTTGTTGCTCAGAGAATTGTGCATCAAGGCAAAAAAGGTCAGTTTTGACTCTGTGACCCAAGTGGGAAAGGCATATGGCTTCATGCCATGCTGTGCTACTAAGCAGACGTTTAGTCAACTTTGCCTTGGGGTTCCTAGTATCAGGAGAGTAACTTGCTGTAGAGAATACTCGCACATTTGATTTATAGAAAATTTGTAGGAAACTTAACTGTATTCAGTAATATACTTGTTCCCATAAAACTTAGATTGGATCAAGCCAAAATGGAAATATACTGCTGTTTAAACAGAAACAGGAATAAGTATCCCACACTAGGTTAATTTAATATTACATTCAGATGTTCTGGAATTGAGTGATGGAGCAGATGGGACAGTGATGACCAATTCCTAATAAAATAAAAAGACAGATGATACTTTTTAGCTTGCTTATTCTTAGAGCCATCAGGAATGGCTATGGATAATAGGAAAAGCCCATTTTTACTCTTATTCTTCTAAGAGTTAGGATTATACTTGTTCATATGTCAACCCCCCTTCCCTGTAATAACATCTCTGCTTACAGTACTCAAGTATCCACATTAATTTAACTCACTGCTAATAAAAGTAATACTCCTTACTTTCTGATAGGGTTAGGGGAGTAGCATCACCCTAGTCCACAGTAAAATTCTGTGGATTGTGCTTTTCCAGTACATAGAGGACAAACCTGTTTGGCAACAGGGCAGGGTGTGTATATATATAATATATATATATAAAGGCTGCATCAGCTACTAGGAAAGTCTGGTAAATACTCCACCATTTATTGATCAAGCACATTTATACAAATAAGTTGTCATTTAAAATGGCTGTAATTTTCTTTCCTGAACATGGAATTAGCCATACCCCAGGTGTCCCTCACCCTTCCTCTTCTCAGTTTTTTCTCTGTATAGCCTCTAGATGACCAAACATGCTCTTTATGCTTCTTAAATTTCCCAGACTAACTAAATATCCTGAGGCAGCCATGTCTGCAGTCCTGTGTAATCATGGAATTGAGGGTGAGAACAACAGAACCAAATTAACAAAGAGCCATCATTAGGAAAGCCACTGATGGTCAACCATGATTGAAAGAGGCCCAGTTTTTAGGCATATGCTGGTGTTTCAGGATCACCATACCCATGACTAATTCTCTTGCTGAAGGCTGGCTTTAAAAGCATGAAGACACGTTGTATTACAAACCAGCATAAGATAGATAATGGCAAAGCCAATTTGGTGAAGCTTAGAGCAAAGCAATGATTAACAGAAGACAAAACAGCACCCAGGAAAGTTGGATTTCAAGGGGAAAAAAAAAAGCTCTATCTGGAAGTAGGGGAAACAAAGCAGAAGCTTTTCTGTATAAAGTGACAATGGAGAATAAAGATCAGAAAGTAAAGATAAATCTGTTTTACTGTTCCTCTGGGGAAAGGATGAAAAGCAAGCAAAATGCTGTTGACATGAATAATGCCTTAAACACTGGAGTAGCTGATAAATGTTCAAGTTCTGTGAACTCGGACAGAATGCAATTGTAAAGTATATTTCTTTTCTAACCTAAAACCAAGATGTTGAAGAAAGTAGATGTCCACAGTGCAGAGCATTGGTGTGGGGGTTTGGGAACTTTAAAGATGATCTCATTAGAGACCAAACCATTTATGAAATAAGGTTCTTGCTGATTCTTGGTAAAGAGCTGCAGCTAGGGAGGACTGTGGCAGGCACAGAAGCCTTCGGTGGGCTTCCACCAGGGAAGGTTGGTGATCAGATTGATGGTTTTGCACTGTGCTCTTAGTTCACTAATGGATTAGTTTCCAGTGGACTGTATGGCCAGGAGCGACTTTATCTGAACAATGCTGACAGGCTGCAAAAGTATAAGCAAGTGTTATGCCATTTTGTGTCCACTGACTGCTTGGTTAGGGACTGTCAGCAAGGAAATCTGTGAATCAAGAAACAGTGTTACTTGGATTGTGTCTAGTTGGCAGACTGAAGTACCACTGATCGCTGTGCAATCAGAAAGATCCTTGTGTTTGCTAATATAATGACATTAAAGGTTAAAATATCAGAGCATATTTCTGAAAGACTGATGTTTCAAGGAGGTCAGTTTTAGACATCTGATGTAGATGTGTGCATTATGGCTGACCTTGTCCATGCCAGAGGTGCCTCTCTGCTGTCTAGGTAGAGAACATGAGCTCTAACCAGACACTTAAACACTTAAAATTAGGCAGTGCAGATATGCACCTGGGACATGGTTTTGTGTTTGAATGCCTGTGCAGAAGAATGAGGTGACTATGGTGATTTTACTTGATTTGTTTAAGTGGAAAAATCACTTAGGCTGAGTATAGACCAGCTGAAGCTGAAAAGTGCTGAGATACTGTACTGGGTCTGTGTGGCAAGGTTTTGGTAGTGGGGGGGCTACAGGGGTGGCTTCTCTGAGAAGCTGCCAGAAGCTTCCCCTGTGTCTGACAGAGCCAATGCCAGCTGGCTCCAAGATGGACACACTGCTGGCCAAGGCTGAGCCCATCAGCCATGGTGGTGGTGCCTCTGGGGTAACATATTTAAGAAGGGGAAAAAAACCTGCTCAACCGCAGCCGGAGAGAGGAGTGAGAATATGCGAGAGGAACAATTTTGCAGACATTAAGGTCAGTGAAGAAGGAGGAGGTGCTCCAGGTGCTGGAGCAGAGATTCCCCTGCAGCCCATGGAGGTTGACAGGGGAGCAAATCTCCACCTGCAGCCTGTGGAGGGCCCCATGCTGGAGCAGGTGGATGCCTGAAGGAGGCTGTGACCTTGTGGAAAGCCCGTGCTGGAGCAAGCTCCTGGCAGGACCTGTGGCCCCGTGGGGAGAGGAGCCTGTGCTGGACCAGGTTTGCTGGCAGGACTTGTGACCCCATGGGGGACCCACGCTGGAGCAGTCTGTTCCTGAAGGACTGTACCCTGTGGAAGGGACCCATGCTGGAGCAGTTCGTGAAGGACTGCAGCCTGTGGGAAGGACTCACGTTGGAGAAGTTTATGGAGGACTGTCTCCCATGGGAAGGACTCACATTGGAGGACTGCATCCCATGGGAAGGACCCCATGCGGAAGCAGGGGAAGAGTGTGAGGAGTCCTGCCCTGAGGAGGAAGGAGCGCAAGAGACAAGCTGTGATGAACTGACTGCAACCCCCATTCCCTGCCCACCTGCGCCGCTGGGGGGAGGAGGTAGAAAAACTGGGAGTGAAGTTATGCCTGGGGGGAAGGTGTTTTTAAGATTTTATTTCTTGTTATCCTACTCTGATTTGATTGGTAATAAGTTAAACTGATTTCCCCAAGTCAGGTCTGTTTTGCCCATGATGGTAATTGGTGAATGATCTCTCCCTGCCCTTATCTCGACCCACGAGCCTTTTTTTTATATTTTCTCTCCCCTGTCTAGTTGAGGAGGGGAGTGATAGAGCCGCTTTGGTGGGCACCTGGAGTCCAGGCAGTGTCAACCCACCACAGATACTCCCAGACACTGGATGGCCTGTGAAGGTTTCCAGCCATACCATAAGACTTGTCTGCAATGCATGGTTATCCTGAACTACAGCTTTGGTTTTTGCCACTAGTCCACCTCCCATCCATATATTGTATCTGTATGAAAATTGTTCAGAGAAAGGATGAAGTAACTTCCATGAACCAACAGGGAGGAGAGCTGCAAGTGATGGTGGAAAGTAAATCCTTGTGCTGGAAGGGTTGCTACTTTGGAGGCATCTTTCTTAACAGCTCTTTTAAAAGCCAGTCTGTTAGCTATGGAGAAACAGTATTGCCTTGTGTTATTATCCTGCAGAGAGTCAAAACATTGTATTTCAGTCTTTATTTTGAAGGATATATGTGTGTATGCTGCTTGAAACAATTCCTAATTGGAAAGAAATGAAGGTCATGTAGTTCTCCCTTATCCAAATTCTCCTTAGAGAAATAGCTTCCCTGTTGCTTTTTCCTTCTATCTTCATGTCATAACTAAATGAAAGAAGTTAAGTCATTAGTACACTCTGCTGGTCTTCAATATTCTTTGTACAAAGTTATGGGGAAAGTAATCAATAAACATTTTAGTTTTTTAGTCTCTTGGTTGTAGTGTGATTGCAATGGAACTGAGAGCAGAGATCCATCTTTAATGCTGCTTTTTTCCCAATAGAGCTTATGAGCCAATACACATTGTTTACTCAAGGGGCCATATGCAGCTAATCTTTATGGAAATAAAGGATGAAAATATTCATATCTAGCAACATTTAGCTAACTTGTTTTTTTCCCCATGTAAGTAGGGCAGGTAAACACATCCCTGATACAGAGTAAATCACTTGTTTGAAGGATTTTATTATTTTCCCTGTTCTTTTCTGCATGTCTTGAACTAAGAAAAATAAATCCATAAAAAGAATACATTAACCTAATATAGGTGCATTGAATATCTGCTGCTACTTTCTGCATGGTATAATTCTCATCTGATTTACTTCAAAACATTGTGATCCCAGCTGTAGAATAGCAACAAATGCAAACTAAAAATACTTAGAATTACTGAGTTAAAAAGTTGTCTCTTTAATAGCATGAAATCAGCTGGGACCAGATGGTATAGCACAATCTCCATCCACACCCTTCAGCAGGAGAGCAATTGATGGTTTTTAAACTCACCTTTTTAGAAGCAAGATCCTTAAAAGCCAGGTAAAGGCCAGAGCTACAGGTAAGATTGAGGAGTTCAGGCAGGCAGGGACCAGAAAAGCTCAGACAGTCACCAAGTAGAGCAGTAAACAACGTGTGACTTTGGGATGTGGAATCCTGTATGGTTCCTCTCACCACCGGCACCATCCCAAAAGGAAAAGGTGAATGTATTTTTGTAGTACTGGGGGGCTTCCTGCATGTGAGCTGAAAAACAAGTGCTGTTTCTGGAAGGAATGACCAAATATTTACTGAGTCAATAGGAAGTGACACTTTTTCAGTCTTGGTGTCAATAAATTAGTGAGGATGTTCTGAAGGGGCTACTTGTTTTTTAAAAAAAAAAGTTTGGACTGAATGATCAGAAAGGCAATCTACTTGAATTTAAAAGGAAAGATAAGTAAGGGGAAGTCTCTCTAAAGCACTGGATTTCCAAAGGACAGGCACTGATAAATTAATGAAACCAATGAATTCTGCTGGACTGAAGAGCTGTTGGAGCTGGAAGCGGAGGAGGCAGGGAATTTGTCACAGAATCTGTCTGGAACTTGTGTCCCAAAACCATATGAGGAAGGGCTGCAGCTCTCCCTGGAGCTATGACCCTTGCCTTATGGGCTTCCCTGCTTATTTACTTTCCCTGCTTTCTTCACTTTTTAAGATAATGTGCCTTTTGTAGGTAAGGCAAAGACTTTTAAAAAGCCTTATTAGAGCAAGCCAACTGCCTGCAAGGAAAATTCAGAATCGGAACAGAAAACAGAAAAAACAAAGCCCCAAAACAAATGGCTGAAGAGACATCTGTCTTAGAGGTAAAGTTCTAAATAAGCCAGGAAGAGGTGACCTTCACCCTCCCCACAGAGGACTTCTAAACAAGCCCTTCTTTGCCCAGCTGACTGCTGCTCCACCATAATTTTTAGATAGCACAGCTGCCAGTGGGATGGCTTTCCTTCCCTCCTGCTGCTCTCCTTGGGTGCCTGGCTGTATGCTCCTGTCACCTCTCCCAGACCAGCACTAGCATTCATTGATCTGGTTAGCCCAGCAGTAATAGTAAAAGATGAGTCTGCAGCTGAATTCCTTCTCTGCCATTGCTCATCCTGCAGCCATCAAGTGCTAATGCCCATGGGGCTGAAGGAGACCTGGGCCCAGAGTGAAGGGGTGTCCCTTCCAAAGGGGGCATATGCTGGTGGAAAGTGTTCATAGACCCAACCCTTAGGGTGAGCAGAGTAGTTCAACTGTTCCATAGGTGTGTGCTCCAAAAGGGTGGTGAGCAAATAACCTCCCTGCCAAGCTAACTGGGGAGGCAGCAAGTAGAGAAGATGTGTGACTCCATTTGTTCTAGCGTGGCACAATTACTCTGCATCTGATCCAGTCTCTTCAGAGAGCAAAGTTATTCACTTGCAAATCACTGTATGAACAGAAAATCACGAAAGGAACAAGATTGGGCTTAGCTGAAGTAATGAGAAGGGTGGGGAGAATCCTGCCTGCAATGCCATGGAAGAGAGTCTTGCTTTTTTTGCCTTTATCAGATGGATGACTATGAAATGCATACTAATCTATCAGAAGGGTAGGAAATAGGTAAATGGTTTTAAGACCTCATTTGGTTAATGAATTAAAATGCAGAAGAAAAAGAATCCATGTAGATATACCCACTTGGTCATTTATCATTGCAAGTACTCCTAACAACCATGCCAAATTCAGCCTTCAGGTTGTTCACTAATAGCCATAGGCAAATGAAATTAGCATACTGGTGAATAAATTAATCCTAGTCCAGGAGGAGACTTCTGTATCTATATGAAGTGCTGAAGTACAGTGCAAAAGTGTTGTATTATCCACAGGGTGTGGATAATACACCAGAGGTAAACTGGCTATGTAGAATGAGAAGAATGCCATCCAGGTGATGCCTGTAGCCAGAGAAATGGGAACCTGGCAGGAAAGTATTGAGTTGGAAAGGACAAGGAAGATGCTCAGCAGCATTCCTTTTAAAGTGCTCAGCAACTGTTTGGATCTAGAAAAGTACATTATTGTACAAAAAAAAGTCCCGCTCAAAAACCCAACAACAAAAAAATCATTTCACCTTAGATTGAAGAAACCAGGGAAATGAGAGAATTCCATAAGCTGCCTGTTTTGTCATGTCTCCTGTTGGTAGCATCTGAGACCTGGTTTTCAGCTGTAGATAAAAAGTGACTCCCAGTGTTTGGTGGGTGTGTTTTGGCAAGGAAGGGCTCTCATTAATGCTGGGTTTTTTTACTTGATTTTTGAGAAGCAGTTCTAAAAAGAGTATGCTGTGTAGTATCACTATAGTTTCCCATTATAATGCCCAAATTGTAGTGAGGGTAAAAAAAGATGATGACGTGCCTCCCTGAAAGGTCTGATGTAACACTGCCTAATGGGTAAAAGGTGAAGGAGAGGGATAAAGTGATGAGATGATGCAGTTAGTCCTTGCAAGTACCTCTTGAAGACAGTACTATTCAGAAATTATTCTCTTGTTATGAATATTTGTTAACTTGAGTATTAAAAAAAAAAAAGACCATATCCTTTCTGTTGGGAAACTTGTTAGATGCTTACTAACAAGTGAGGTAAAACAAGGTAACATGTTTGACAGCTGTAATTCTTCAAATAGTCCCAGTGGCGTTACTCTCTGCCCACGCGTGGTGTTCCTTTGACTTCAAAGGCACTTCCTATTACTCATTGGCACTGGTCCCTGCTGGCACATCTGCTGCAGGGTGAAAGGCTAAAATAAAGGAACAGATGTAAGGGATAGGTATCCTCTTTTTACTAGATAGTGGTCCAAGAGGATGGACAAAGCCTCTCTGGGCTTCCTGTTTCTTTCTTAATTGCCAGAACTATGCATTTTGTTGTTAATGGGGTTTTTTTAGTACTTAGAAGACAGAGAATAGTGCCAGTCAAAGATTGCTAGACCGGATGACTATGGTATGATGTTATACATAGCAGAATTTTTTGTCTAGTGTCTCTGACTTCTGTTGGAGCTACCAGATATCCAGAAAGATACTGCTACAATCACTTAATGTACCATGAAAAATTGCTTTGCTATTACATTGAAGAGCTGGATACAAAAAGGGCCTGGTGTAGCACTCGTGGTGTGGGGGAGATTGTCTGCATTGTATAAGGCCCTGAGAAAATTTGTTCTAGCATGTTTATATGAGGACTGAGACTATAGGACACTGGAGTTTTATCTATCTTTGCCCCGCAGTGTGTTTTTACTGGTCTTTTCCCCCACTTAAAATCACTTCTAATTGGGGATATCTTGAATTTTCATTTTGCTGGGTATGCGGTGACAGCTCTGCTGCAAAAACAAACATTCCCTGTGCAGCGTAGTCCATCACTGTAAGCCACTCAGCACTGTTGTTGCAGTGATATAAATGGATCTCCATGCAATGAGATAGTGATTAATAGCAGGTAGAGCACAGTGCGCAAAGACGTGATACTGTATTCTTCACCCCCCCAGCAGTTGTCATTTAATGCACTCTATCAGGAGCAGTTTTATATAATAGACACGGGAAGATCCATAAAAGTAACATCTGAGACTGCAGTAGGGCAAGTATTGATTTATTTGTTACAATAAAATTTTTGTCATTACTATGCAATTGCTCTATCTCTGGAAGAATTGATATATGTTGTTGGAAGCTACAACCCACTGTGCAAAACTTTTTTTTTGTCTTCCATAATTTCCTGTAACTCTTCTAAAGGATCATTATTCCTTATTACATAGGCCTGGCATGCCACCTATTTAGATAAATGCTTGAACAAGTGTGCAGTAAATATTCACAGCAGCTCATGTTTCAACTATATATGCCACTAATTAGATAATTTAGTGGCTCAAATAAATAAACAAACACAAAAATAGAAGCAGACCTGAGAAAACAGTGGAGTAAAAGGTACTGTCACTGTCGTTCTGTGGACCGAGATACCGACTGTTAGTCTGTATCAAGTGGCTCTAATATACTATGGATGTGAAAAATAAAGAAGGAAAAACAATGAGAGTAGGAAGAAAACCCTAGCTTACACTCAATTACCCAGCTAGAATTACAGATGAACAGGGAATATTCAAAATATTGACTCCCTTGCATCGCATTTATTTATCCATATGTTTTTGGCACCTTTCTTGCCAAAAGCTCAGGGAACATGCCAAGCTGAGTGTACCCAGGATTTCACTATCTAGAGTCCTTTGTGTACAGATCTCAAAGCGCTTGTCAAAGGGGAGAAGCATCATTGTCTCTCATTTGACAGAGGGAAAATAGCATGTGGCTCACCCAAGGTCATGGCAGAAAGCTCCTATGCAAATAAGCTGCTGGGTTTTTCTGCCCGGGTTTGCCTTTTAGGGTAGATAATGCAGGGCTTAAAAGTGCTGGCAGGAGTCACGGCCTCGCTGTGCTGGGGACTCCCACGTGCTAACTCAAATGATGTGGTATTGATGCAGGAAACACAGCAAATGTTTTGTTTTTTTTTCCATATCAGAGACCTTTATTTGCAGAATTTTGACCTGTTGACAGGTTTACGTTTTTCCTTACGATGTCCTTACGACTTCATTTGTCAGCCCTGTGGAATCTTTAAATTAGATTCTCCTTAGATTAAACCCATAGATCCTGAAACTGTTAAGCAATTGAATTAAGCAGGATGGAGACGATAGGTGGAAGTTTTATTTGGAATATCAGCACAAACCATTGCAATCAACAGTGATAGTACCTGTGTGAAGGCACCTTAGATCCTCGGTTTGGCACAATTCAGTCTTGTTCATTATTTGAACACTGTGTCTGATATGGCAGATGTATTATTGGTCATATACTGGCTATCATTTTCATTGCTATTCCTTATCCTAATAAGGTCCATTTTTGCTCTGGCAAATTTTTGGAAGTGAGTGTTGGGCAGGAAGGAATCGTAGGTTTTCCAAGCTGGTTTATTTTTAATCTCCCTTACCTTGGTAATTGGCAGCAAGCATCCTAATTTGCTGTTTTCTTCTCGGTTGTAGTTTTTGATTAAAAACAGTGATTCCATTGGTCCTAGCATGCTCTCTGGCTAGCCTGTGGATTTGCTTGTTTTCTTTCCCCCAAACTTACTCAGCACTTTAAAAAGAGCATATGACGCTTTTTCCTAAGACCTTGCTTTGAAAGTTAGGTGTGTCGCTGGCACCTGTGTCAGTGGCTGCAACATTCAGTGACAGAGGTACATCACCCGCTTACCAGTGATGCAGTTCACTCCTTTTTATCAGTTAGTGCAAAAGTCTTATTCAAAATCTGCTCTAACATATTTCACAAGGCTCCAAGCTTCCCTTTCAGGTAACTCCTTTATTCAGCGCAGAGGGTTTCAGATACTGAGGTGTCACAGTCTGATACTCACTGGAAGTTTTGATGGTAAAAGCAGTGTTTGCATTGCTCGGTTTAAGCACTGAGGTTAGGACGCTTACTCTGAGGTCAGCAGAGACAGGGATGAGCTTGCTTGGGGGGTGGCTGAGAGTGTGGGAGTCAGACTGGAAGAAGCCCAGGTAGAGCGTGGCTATAATACAGCGAGGGACTGCTTTGGCTGGGAAGAGATGAAGGAGCGGTTGTGGTGCTGTGTGAGCAGATCGTGCCACGTGCTGTTCTGTGCTGTCGGAGAAGCTGCTCTTGGAAGATCCTTGCCTTGAGCTTGTAAAAATGGGGTACTTTAAGGACAGTGTTCCAGGCTTGGGTCTGTCTTTTATCATAAGGGTTTTAAGGTGGTTTCAACATTGATTTTCATGTCTGAGTTTTTCCATGCTGGATTTTCATTATTGCTCAGATAACATAAACTACAAATATTTGTGGTCACCGATCAGCTGATGGAAATATGAGGACTGCGTGACTTGGTAGTCGGTTCCATCTGAGGATATTCAGTATCAGCTAAGGTTAGTATCCAACAACAGCCAAATGAACATTCAAGAGAGGTCAATAAACTGCAAACAAGATCTCTTCTAGATTATTCTTTTTCCAGCATCAAGCTGTTCAAAATGAACTTTTCTTCACATTTTACACAAAGAGGATTGCTAGCACTTTGTTGCCGTTTGTAAACGGATAAAAACTGCATCATTTACCAGTCTATAATGTTCATGCCTGGGCTGCTTAATATAAAAACACAAAAATATGTAATAAATAAATAAAAGATACCATTTTGGCTTTAATTCTCAGCATCGAAGGAATATACTGCTTTTCAGTAGTGAGATAATTTCCAGCTATTCAGAGCTAAGCAGAAATATCATACCACATCGCTAAACATCCGTGGTTTATATGAAAATATAGATTTCCTTTAAGTGCTTTACTTAAGTCTTTGGTAAGTCGTATTTACGTTATTATTGTTTATGTTCCGAGAAGTCAGTAGAAGGACAGCATTGTTGCAGTTTATGCGGTTTCATGATTCACACTTGGTGAGGTTGCTATCAAATGAGGGAAAAGGAACCACTGACAAGTTTATAGCCATGCTGTACCGTAGGACACATGGCAAGAACACGATAGCACAGGCAGCTCTCTGTGGTTTCAGAATTGGTATTTTATTTTCCCAAACATGTTTTTGTTTTGATCTGCTAAAATCAGCCCACCCAGAAAGGCATAATTTTTAATTGAAGCTTGACTTCGCCATGGCTTGAATATATTAATCTGGTTAAATATCACCACCTCACAGCCAGTTACACTTGGGATTTGCAGTGTTCGGCATTTTGCAGAGACTTCAGTCAAGTCCTTGATGGAGTGCAACCAATCCTAAATTAAAGTGGAAGCGGAAGAGGAGGACCATAAAAAGTAATGCTGGTGAATGGTGCAAGAGGCAAATGATTGGTTCTTACGATGACGTAACTGGGCAGATCCGGATTACCAAGGTTCTGACTCTGACCTTCCTGATGCAGATTTTTTTCCCTGCGATGTCAGGAGTTTTATTGCATTGTCACATTCTGTCTGCTTTGTCCAAATTTCAAGAAAGTACTTGGGAATCTCAAGGGGGACTAACAAAAGTGATGCAGTGGATATGGTCAGAACAGACAGATGACACTGGCACAGCAACAATCCTTATGTGCAACAACTTTTTTTTGGATCAGAGTTGTTTCTGCCAATTGGAACTACTTTTATTTACACTACCTATCTGTTAAAGGTAACTTTGACTAGGGAAAAGGACTGGTACCCTGTTTAAGGCACCGGTTTGGATATATAGGTGCTATTTTGGGGTTTGTGTTGACCTATGTGTCAATGTTAAGATAAGTTGTGTGTTTCTCTTTCTCCATCTGCCCAAGGCTGATAGGAACCAACTGTGCTGGTGGGTGAAGGATATAGTAGTAGATGACGATTACTTCATGGAGGTGGCTGCGGTGAATCTCTTGTGGTGAATCTCTCATTTACCTTCAGGTTGTTAAGCCTGATCTGCTGATGTTTCTCACCCTTTTTTGATGTCTCGATTGGGCAGTGCTGGACTACAGAGGAAACTTGTAGCATGTCTGGCTGTACTGTTCAACAAAATATTTACTCCTTTGTATATTTAAAAAACTCACTCATTAGGTTTTTAAGACTTTGCAGGGGTCTCTGGAGCTCAGGTCTTATGCTAGAAAACTCCATTCAGAGTACACTGTAAATTCCTATTCAGATATAAGTGCTGTTTTGAGCCTCTCCAGGGAGGATGTGGATAGTTTCTTAAAACATCTTTCTAAAAATGTGTGTAGGTGTATTTGTGACATTTCACAAGGCTGATAAATCAAAACAAAGATGCCAGGAAATTAATTTTAGTCAGATGAAATCCAAAGTGCTCTGAAGTTTGTTTCTACCAGCTTTACTGAGTTTTGGATCAAACTACATGAGGAATCTTCAGCAGTTCAGAGCAGAGCATATAGAACTGCTGATAGGTGGAGCTGGGACTTGTTTCTGAACTGGTAAACTGTCAGGAAAGTCCATTGCAGGAAGAACATCTCTTGATCCCTGTTTCCATGAACAAGAAAGGAAAAGACAAGAAATTAGTATCAGGATAACTTAAGAAACACAGGGCTAGCTCATGCAGCGCTCCACCCCTCAGTCTGTCCGGCTTTAAGTTGTTAGGTAATGCGCACCAACAGGAAAGGCAGAGTGGTTATTAAATGCTAGCCAGAGGTTAGCCTTACACTGAGCTGTGGGAGGGGAAAGAAGAGCATTTGCTTGTCTGGCTTTTGTTGTAACGTTTGAGGCAGGCAGGGTCATTCAGCCCTCTTTTGCTAGACCAAAACCTGAAGCGATGTGAAAGCAAGCCAGCTCTTGAAAACATCTTCCTTTTGGCTCTTTCCAACAAGTTTCCTCAATGTGTTTGTTATCGTTTAGATGCTTAGGGATCACTGAGTAGGGAGTTTTATCTTAGATTGAGTTCACAGGGCTTGGACTTTGCTCTTTGAAGCTGGTGTCAGAAGCACTGTGCAGAGCTGAAGTGGACCATGATCATTTCAATATTTTTCAACTTTCCCATTTGATATCTCCTCCTCGTCTTAGAGGGTTTTTTCCCTCTACTCCATATAGAGAAAAACTTAAATACATATTTTTCTAAGAGATTGCTGTCTAAATTTTCCTTAAGTTAAACCATGTGTTTTGTTGGAAACTTTAGATGTTTATCTGCTTTTCTGAGTTTTTTCTTTCCCTTTTATACTTTTACCCTCTCCTTAGGGAGCAACAAAGAAAACACCAATGTCTCATCCAGACAGTGTTAGAAGGACGAGATAAAGCAGGGTTATATTTGCTCTCAGAAAAGTTTAAGATTCCTGCTTGCAAAGCTCTCTGTGTGGATGAAGAGCAGCCAGTGCAGAGCCATGCACATCAGCTCCACGGGGACCACCATGGTGAAGCTCCTCTTTGTTGCCCCTCTAGGGGAAGTGGACAGACTTGATGTAGACAGTAGCAGAAGTACTTGCCATCTGTAAAAGGATTAGAGCTCTTAAAATCTCCTTTAGCAAACGTTTTCCTTTCTACCACTGGAAATAAAGGGCCCTACTCATGTTCTTGGTGGCTGTGAATTTGGCACCTTCCAAGAGCACTATATAATTTCTATTTTTAATTACTGGGTGCATTATTAGAACAAGAAGGAATATATAGTATGCAACAGACCAAGAATAGAGCAACAGATGATATTTTCAGACTGAATTTCTCGTTTCTGTGCACAAAATTTCTGGGAGTTGTCATGAGCATCATTGCATAGCCATTCAGGGACCGTGCTTCCCCAGGAGGGAAGTGCCAGGTCTCTGCTAGTGGAGAGTATCTGCCCCCCGCTCCCCACCGGAGGGTATTTATGAATCGGAAATGAAACCCGCTCTGTCTCACCGGTGTGTGTGTCAGGAGGAAGTCGGCAGTCGTAAACCAGTCCTGTCTTGGGCTCTTCCCTGTCATCTGAAGTTTCTTATGCTCCAAAAGCAACACTGCAGTTCTATCCATTTTTTAGCCTAAGACTCATCCAGGAATCCTGAACTGTGGTAAGTGATAAATGTAAAAAATATCTGCATAACTCAGTGACTGTTTCATCTCTCTTCTTGTGTTTCAAGATTAAACAACCCTCCTTCCCCACTGACACAAACACCATATTCTTGCCATTTAAGAAAATAGTTATTTCAGGAAAACTCAGGTTTTTTAGCTGTGTATCCACTTGGCCAGTAAGCTCTGTCTGTGCAGCTTTTATAAGCAGGTACATTTGGATTTCCAGAACAAAACAACCATAAACCACAGTGACACTGGGGTGACAACACAGAACAAGACCTAAATTTAGACCCTGGGTAAAGGGGTGACACTCAGCTCAGTGGCATGGTTTGCATTGGGTTGGAATATTAAAAGTTAACGTATGAGAAACATGTAGCTCACTAGTGGTATAGCCTTGGGGGTTATTAGGGAGGATATTAATTTAAGTAGCTCCGGACTTAATCCAGGGAGGTGACTTAAAAGGAGTTAGGAACAGAGCAAGCAGGAACCTAGCACTGCTGGAGAAAATGAAGAAACAGCTAGAGAACAGGGCCAGCCTTGCATTTATTGTGCATGGCAGTGAGCGACATCAGGAATAAGTTGGGCAATAGTCTCCTAATTCAGCCTGTTGGATGTATCTTCTACTTCTGAAACCTGTGGTGTGATCATCACCAAAATGATAGTTCTTGTACAACAGATGATCCTGTGGTGTGGGTGGCAGAAACTTTGCTTTGGAAGATAGAAATAGGAGGGTGAAACTGAACTTCACTGAAAAAAAAAAAAAAAAGGTTTGGGGGGAGGAGGGAGAAATTAGTCTCACTTTGCTGAAGCAAGTCATGCTACAGAGCTTTATACTATCTGAGGAATGGGCTCGTAGGGATAAAATGATGGGAGTATTACCATTCTGCCTTAAACTGCTGTAAAAGGAAGATTTTTGTTTGTTGGAAATTTATGGTGGCATATTAGAGTGTTTATGTGAACAACAAAGAAAAAATGCATTCTGTAATATCCTGATGATGTGTGCTTGCTAGGCTTAGCTTAATTTTCCTGTGACTGCATTTTAATTTCAGTCTATTCCCCCTCCAAATATCTGTTTTATTCTCCCTCACTTCTGCTTGTTACTGTGTTAAGCATTGTGATGCACTGCAAGAAACGTCTTTTTAACTGGTCTGTCTGCGAAGGACCATGTCCAAAAGAACAGCGCAAGTGATGTGCAGAGCATAAAAATGCTGTGGAGATTGATGAACTGTATGTCCACCAACACATGGAGATGTACATATATAAAGAGAGGAAACAGAAAAGGGAATTGGAGCAAAAAGTTTTGAACTTTGGTCACTTATGAGAGCGGACCCTGTAATGCTTTTTGAAGCTCTTTGCATCTGTATCTTCAATTCACTGTAATGAGTAACGGACTCATAACAGATTATTTCATCTCCCAGGGGACAATCCGACCCTTCTCACCTCTCCTTGCTGCAGGAGTAAGCAGCCACGGGGGAGGCAAATGGTGTTTCGCACAAGGGTGTGTGCAGGGGTGGAGTCTGGCAGACTGCAAGAAGTCCTACAGAATTAACTTACTGGCCCTCTATGTGGCTGTCAAGGATTTCATCTCAGCTCCGTGGCTGTGGATGCTGCACCTTGTGTGTAGCCTGGGCTGGGAAGAGGGGCATGGCTGGAGCCTGAGCTCAGTCCCTGCAGGGTGAGCAAGGCAAGGTTACCTATAGTGCTTTTAGTGTCCTGGGTTAAACTTGACCCATAGGTACTTTGTTGAAATGTGTACACATTTATTACTAAATCCTTACGTATATTTTACACCTCTTCTCCCCTTGATTTTAATGTCCTGGTGTATATTTATTACATCCAATTAAATTTCAGCAGCATATTTGGTTGTCTGAAATAAAATCTTTTATTTGCATATTCTTTATTATTTACATATGCGGCTTTATTATTTATGCACATGTACAGCTTTTAAAGTAAAGACAAAACCTTTGACTAGAATAGTGCTTAAATGCAAGTGTTTACATTGCTAATACCTGCCAGAGAAAGTATAGAACAGAAACTTATGTCTATAAACTGGCACGTTCAGGAAAAGACATATTTCTAATGTCTTATTGCTATTCTCTTTTTTTTTTTCCTTCATGATGAATTTAAAATATAGAAGGTTGGCATGTGGAAAAAAATGTGAATTTCTGCATCTGATCTGGATCTACACGATGAATATCTAAGCAAGCAAGCAATTTGTCAGGAGTTTTCAGAATAAGGTTCCTGTAGCACGTGGCTTGTAGGGAACAGTGATTTACAATTCCCTGTGAAAGCTTTTCTGGGCTGAAAAGCTAATAGATGATGTTGCTATTTAAGTGCTAAAGGAATGTTTTCAGCCCTCAAAGGTTAGGATCAAATAAAAAGTTGTGTTCCCTGGAACACACAAGAGAGGTTATATCATGAACTGATGTGTCCCTGTTATTTATCTGTTTGAATTCATTGAAAAATAAATGTTTTCACCAGGGGAAATATTTTATTTTATTATGAAGAGTCATTGAACACATACGTCTGCCTTGAAACAAAATTAGCTGTGATATTAAACTCATGTTCAGAGGTATATTGGCAAACATTCATGTGGAGTCCAAAACCGCTCATTACTCTTCTTTGATTCTACAAAGCTGACATAGGTTTTCTGTGTTAGTACCTGCACAGCTACCTGGTGAATGAGAGATGAATTTAATGCCTTAGAGATGTGGCAATTCCTTGAGGACTTTTGGAGCCTGTCTTGATGTGGGGGTCTTAAGTACAATTTATGAATTCTGCTTGGAGTTATGAAGCTGCTGTTATGAAAAATGGTAGCATCTCGGATTGCTGCAGATAGTGAATTCATCATTTTCTCACAAGGTCTGTCACATACTCCAGTGTAATGACCATGGAGAGTCACTTGTCTCAATGCCTGGGTTCTGAACGGCTAGTCAGGAGAATGGATATTCTCCCATAATGTCAGCAGAGGGAAATAAGGACTTTAATTTCTTGGACAGAAGCAAGGGGACGAAACATTCATTGAAAAAAGTCATGGAGGAACAAGAATCACAGACCCAGCTCTGAGGAAGGAAAAGATGATTTCTTAAGTGAAAAACCCAACCTAATGGCAGGACCCAGAGTAGGCCAGGGAAAGTTGGCAAGTTGGGCTGAAAAACTATTTCTGAAAAGAAGCCATGAGTCAGCAGAAAAATCCTCATCAGCTAATGAGCTCAGATTCCTGTCCAAGGAATTCTCCAAAGTGCTGAGGAACCTGAGAGGAGAAAATAAATATAAGCATCGTTATATTTGTCTTTTGACTTCATGATAAGTGACAGGGATATTTTGTACTTGGACACACATGCAGGTATGTAAAGGATCCTTGTGTTTAGAGTTTGCAACTTCTGATATTAAATTCCTCTGGCTGGAAAGGATCCCCCTGATTAATAACCACCTGCAGATGGCACTTTTATTTCTCTCCCAGCAGTGAGTTTATCTTCTTTTTTCCCTGTTAGTGTAAAGGTGACCACTTTTTGCTAGTGTGTCTAGTTTTCTGTCAACATTGAGGAGCTCTTAACCGGAGGACAGAGAGCAATGGAGCACGGTTTGGGTTCGCTTTGCAGAGAGCCCCTCGGTGCAAATTCTTTTTGACAATTGCAAGTCTGGTCTGAACTGTGCTTTTTGCATATGAAATAGAAGATCTTCCCCATGCTTCAGAAGTGTTTGGGTTTTGTTTCCCATATCAGTCCATTTAACCCAGACTGTGTGGATTTGCATTGTTTGGATGTGAACTTTCCCCAAATTCAAAACCTCTGGAGAATTGAGGGAGGTGGGGCAGGGTGGGGTGAGAGGAGGCAGATGGAGTGTTTGTTCTATCTTGGGTCCTGTCCTAGCCCTTCTTCTGTTACACCATGGTATCTTGTCCAAATATTTTAAATGAAGAAGCTACCGTTTTCCTGGGGTGAAGAGTATGCAGACTCTGCTGCCTTCCTCCTTGCTTCTGCTCAGGCAGATCCCACTTTGCTCCTTAGCCTTATGGTCCAGATGGCAATTTTCAGACTGAATTTATATTTTGTAAAGTAATAAAGGGGTCAGGCCCTCCAGTCCTGCTTATCCGTGCCTTTCAGGATGGGAAAGGATTTGTGAGGATGGGCTTTGCTGCCTTTCCAGCCCCTGTCCTGTGCAGAGGGGTGCATGGACAGGAGAGCTTTGCCTCACCTTGCTGCACATCTGCAGCTCACCCAGGGCACTTGTCTGTATGTGTCCTCCTGGCACCGGGGGCCAAGCATGGCTTCTGCTCTGCCTCCACCGCTGTGGGAAATGGCTGGATGAAACTGCTTGCTGGCCATTGAGCAGTGGCTGATGGGCAGAGGTAGTTTGCAAGGGTATGGGTCAGTGATGCTGCTGTGCTCGGAGATCCTGGAGTAATTGGGTCCTTTTGCTAATGGAGGCTGGATTGTGTCTATCTGTGCCCAGGTGTCCCCCAGGACCACATGTGCTGGGTGGTGTATGTGTAAAAGTGTTGTTCATGGAGCGGCATAGCCTGAGACTGTGCTGAGATGGGGAAAGCCTTCGTTACACAAGTAGCTTCATTCTGTCACATCGGAGCTGCTGTTCCTTTTCTTTGCAAGTTGAACCATGTTGAGCTCTAGCAAGAGGACTTGCAGTGTGTTTTTGAACTTGAGAAATGAGACCTCCAGCATAGGGTGTAAAACATAATTCCTGCCACTTCGTTTCTTTTCAGTGGCAGTATAGTGGAAAGCAGAGCTGAACACACAATGCCGACTCGCTTTTTCCTGTCTCCAGAAGATATCGCTTTAAAATTAGGTGAGATGCATTGATTTGAGAAAGCCAGGAGCAGCGGGGACCAGAGGAGGTGGAAGAAGAGATGCTATTTGGTCTCTTACAGAGCTATTTACTGACCAGCTATTATTTTCGTTTTTTGTATTACTGAGAAATTCATACATTGTATTTGCCTTTTGTATACAGCTCTCAACAAGTATCTCTTTGTCAGCCTTACAAAGGGCAATAAACTCTGTGTTGCAAATAAGCCTCAGTAACTGCTGGACATTATGACTAATTGTAATGCAGCATATATCCTTGAGGACTATAAACCTATATTAAAAGACAATGGTTGAGAGAAAAGCTATTGAATTGAGATAGTACTCATGTAACCCCATGAGGGCTCAACAGACAACAAGGAGGCCATTGATACAAGCTCTAATACAAACAGCCACATAGACAGAGAGTCATCCAAACCAGTATGGTGTGTGGATGACCACATAGTTCAGTTTAATGCTGCTTTTGTTTTGTTCTCACTTAGAGGCAGACAGCACACACTGGAACATCAGAATTAGTTCTGTTTAGATTGCTGCAGAGGGAACAAAGGGGCAAACGAGAAAATTAATGGAGCAGTGCCCCCCTCACCTTCTCTTGTTGTGTACTAACACTTCTGAGATCTGTCCCAGTCCCAGGGTAAATTCTGTAATGCGAGTAAAAGAAAGCAGACTATTGTCTTTTTCTTTTTTTCTAAAAGACTGAGCAATGTTGAAGTTTCTTTTGCTATTTCTCTCTGTCTCTTTTTTTTCCTCTTGCATGTCCTAAATAAGTTTCGGTCTGATACTATAACTGATCTTCTGAAACCACCAGCTGAGTTTTCAGTTAGGACATTAAAATGTAAGCAGTCAGTGTCTAAAACACATTGCCACTGAGAGCAGAATTGAATCAGAAGCTGGGAGCAATTTCAGGCTGAGGAATCCTGGTCTTGGCTCTCATCTCTTGGGGTGGTTGTGTCTTGGGTTTGGGTGCATTTTTGTACCCCAATATTGTATTACTCACTGAATGAGTTGCACTAAAAATCGCTTCCATCTCTGGAGTGATACTTTTTCTCCTTTGTATGGCTATAATTACTTGGATCGTAACCTGTGTCTCTGTGTGCCCAAAGCCAATTTTTTACTGAGACCACTCTGAGATACAACTGATTCTTAAAGTTATGTGTTTATCTCTGCCTTTGTTCCCGATATAAGGAACAAGAGCATCCATGTAATCTAAAGATGACCAAACCTGTAGTTAAAGCCTACTTGATATACTAATTAATGATAAACTCCACCCAGAATAATCCCAGTCTATTGCTTTGCTAGCTTTTTCAGGAAAGCCAAGGAAGTATTCGTGAACATTTGGTCCTTAAGCAGGAAAAGAGCAAGGAACTACCTTGCTTTCATCTTTTCATTGTTTGAGTTACAGATAACATCCTCTGCTAAATATTTAGTTTATTTTGTTTTTCTAGGCCTCACCTCTGGATGACTCAGAAATCCTTTTACATTCCATGCAAACTTCCCGCTTCTGAGAACGCCACCTCAGTCTGTCCCTGGGATGTACGTTTTCCCTTTCCTCCATGTGATATATGTGCTTTTCCTCACTCCAGTGGCTGATGAAGTTTAGTCCATTTGGTTGCATGCTGTCTGGCTGTTGGAGACCACCTACGTTTTGTTTAAATATTTTCCACTTCTCCAGTAAGTCTTCCATCTCTGAACTCTTCTTATGGATAAACGTGTGCCAGTAGCATCTTCCTGGCTTCATTAGAAATGCAATATTAGCTGCACTGAGAACGAAAACTCTTCATGGTTACCACTTCTGCTAAATGGGACCTTTAAAGTCTTCGCTTAAAGTCAATAAGGCCGTGTCTGCAGCAGTAAGTGAAGCAGGACTGAAAGGCTAGTTGTACCTGTTTTTAAAAACAGCATCCTGTGTGCAGAACCCACTGCACTGAAAACAGCTTTCAAAAGTTTGAGATTTATTTAATTTCAGATGGGGATTGTTCTCATTATTGGTGACCTATAACTAACCCCTATCTGTTAATGCATTTCAAGCGGGTGAGGTACAGATGTGCTCCCTTACCCTGGCAGTACTGCTATTTTGGATTTTGCCCCAAAAAGGGAGCTCACCATGAGAAGCTAACTGTGGTGGAAATGAAACTATGCAAGTGTCTTACTAATACACCAATAACTTTAATTTTCAACTCGTTACACAGTCGTGCTTCAGAGCACTTGGTGAAATGGTTGGGAGTTGGCTTGTAGCGTCTGTTCAGGAACATGTTTCCTCCCATGGCCTGCATGCAAAAGTAAACAACCACTTTTTTGTGCTTGTTTGTTTCTTTTTTTTTTTAAGAGAGTAGACAGTTTTGTACAAAGCCTGAGGATGGGATTTGAGAGGTTTAGGCACGGTGCCTGGCTGGGCTGTACACTTGCTCTGTGCCCTGGGCCGATGACTCCCACCTGGCCATGTCCATAACGCAGCTCAGTTATCTCAGGTCAGAGATGGAGCCGCAGCCCTGTGACACAGGCTCTGCCACCTGCCTGACCATCTCCCCTCTGGCCTGGGCGGGGCAGCTGTGTCTGGCCTTCCTCCTCCTCCTCCTCTCCTCCCTGGCTATTTGAGGCCAGGGTGGGGCACAAGGCCAGCTGGCACCCACCCAAACCTTGGCACAAGGCGAGCGCAATGGAGATCAGCGAGATCCAGCGCTTGAGCCTGTTTCCTGGCCCAGAGATGGAGATGGCTGTGTCCTACTCTGTTTGTAACATGAGGAAGATCGTAGTGTACCCACTGTCCCAGGACAGATAAATATACTTCTTCAAGGAGACTTGCTCAAGCCCCATGCCTGGACCCGGTTTTTCTCACTCTTTCCTAGTACCTTTTCTCTATTGCCAGATGCCTTTCTCACACTTTTCTGCAGACTGTTCTTTTTAACTTCTCCCAAATGTGATTTTGTTCCTTCTTTCATATGATGATTTTTGCCTGATCCTAGTTTCTCAGTGATGTCTGCCTGGCACCTCCATCTGCTTTTGTCCTGTGAAGGAATTGGCTCTAAGGAAACACCCTAAGTGCGAGTTATACTTTTATTGGAGCCAATATTTTACCCAGTGAATTAGTCCCAGTGGAATGAATGGGACAATTTGCATGCTTAACATTAGGCACACTGAAGTCCTTCACTAAATCAGGTCTAATGTGCACATTGAACTTCCCCTGACTTAGTAGAAATTCTGCCATCCAAAAAAACTGCAATTTAAAGTCACCATGTGAAAGCCTGGGTTTGCTGTGGTCAGTGCCAAAGCTGCCTGTGACGTCCGTGGAACCGGGATGTCACCTCAGCTGTTAAGCCCTCAGACGAATGCCCCAAGAACACAAAACCTGCGGTCACGAGTCTTCCAGCAAAGGAACCTTGTCTTGTATCAAAGGATTAGGTATTATATGAGTTAACCTAAAAAATTAGAGTAATTCCATATGGATCTCACTGCCTTCTTTTTCCTGTTTAAATAAATTTGTTTCTTTTTTAACTGACTTCAAGAAAGAATAAGAGAAAAAACCTAAATCCTCCTATTTGTTAAATTAGCCTAAAGCAAACAAACTAAAACTTCTTGATGTTGTCCACCATAATTCATTATTCTGGTGCAGTACTCTCTCTTTTTTTTTTTCTCCCCTTTCCGTTGCCTGAATAATGTTCTTTGAAGACTACATCATCAATAAACCACTCTGGTGAGGTTTAGAGGGCCTAGAATAATGAATAACAATTAGGGGCATTTAAAAGGTAATATTTTTTCCTGCAATTTTGGAATTGATTTATGAAGTTGGGGATCCTCCAATTTCATCAAATAAATGGTTTCTTAAACCAATTCTTCTTACCGTCATGGTAACACCTTTAGATCTGGCACTGTTAGTGAGCTTTCTTGCCAACTTATTGTTTTTAATGCAAATGAAGCATCTCTCAACTTGCACAATTAAAAATTCTTCTCTAAAAATATTACAAATTTTCTACAGCCCAGTTAAACTAGAACAATATCAGTTTTACAGTGAGAACCATCCTGTTAAGCTTCATCTGTGTGATGTTACTTTTATTTTTTAAATTAAAGCCATGGACATTTTTCCTTGTGACATTTCTTGAAACTGTGTTGGAGTTTAAAGGCCTGATGAGCACACCTCTCAAATGGAGCTGTGTCGTTAGCTTAGGTAAGCGAGTAAAAGGTTCAAAGTCCTGCTTAGCGGCTCAGAGGAACAGATCATAATGCCAAAACCAGTCAGTGAAATCAATAAGCGGATGTGTAAAACACATGGAACAAACTAGAGAATTTGGAGTGAGGGGTAGGATTTTCATAATCACCCCAGTGACAAAGAAGTGTCCACATCCTTAAAAACAGCTATCGAGAAGCCCAGCCTGTACGGTCACAGAATCTCATGATGCCTACCTGACCTTCATCTCCAGCTCAGTGCCAGCGAGCTTTCTGATTCACCTTTAAACAACCAACCCCTGGGATGTTTCCAGTATCTTGCTGGTGGGTCTCCTAATGGAATTAAACTGTAATACCTTGCACTCTGCTAGGGATGAACATACGGATAAAAAGATGCTGAGGCAATAGTCTTTTTCACAGATCCTTAACCCTCTTTGGAAGTACAAGCCAGAATAATTTTCTGGATGCTCTAGGTAGAGCAAAACCCCAAGGCAGAGTATGTAAAATTTTGAAAAGTATGAGAATTTCCTCATCAACTTCAAAAAGGGTAAACAATACAACTTGTAAACAAATATTTAATACAGCCAAAAATATTGCTAATAGTACACTGCAAGTAATATTTGAAAAATGGGGATTAACTTGCAAACAAAATCTATTTCTTCTACAGACTCCTCCCTCTTGTGCTGGGTGGTGTATTGAAGAGCAACACTTACACTTAATGTCACACCTCTGATGTTCTTCCAGAGGGGATTTCTCACCCTAGGTAGTGTATCTGTAATGCAGAGGAGGGAGGAGGAGGAAAGATGATCCTGGAATTGCCCAGATTTCAAGAGCAAGGGCAGCATCTCCTAAAATCCTTTCAGCAAACACGTGCTCAGGGATCGCCTTGTCTAGCGTTGTTCCTAGCCTTGGGCTAATGGCTGACTGCTCCTCTGTATCCAACACAAGAGCATGAAAAGCATCACCTCTAAATGTCTGCAGGGCTCTGAGTGTGGATGTCCCTGTCTTTTCTCTATAAAGCTGACTCATACAAGGATTTACAAGACTTCACGTACTTCCTTTCCTGTTGGTTGTTCTTTTTTTTTGTTCTTTTTTTCCTTTTTTTTTTTTAAATTGGGAGTAAACATCATCTTAAAGTTAGGTATTCAAAGCTAAATATGTAATTTTTATTTGCTTGTTATGCCCTAGTCCTACCCCACTCTTGCTTTAGGTTCATGAAAACATGGGCAAGTAAGTTCTGGGTCTTTGTGAGCATTTGTGGACCCTTTGGAGTGTTTTAATTCCTATGTGTTTCAGCTCACTTTAAGATACCAAGCGTTGTATGAAGCAGGTTAGGGAAGCCAGTGCTAATTCATTTTGCAGGGTATATTTGGTGGCAATTTGATAGCCACTGCAAGAATCCTTTGAATCATCCTGGTGGTGGGTGTAGAGTAGATGTCTGGTCAGCCACAGACAGGGCGTTCTGCCTTGCCTTTTTGAGGGTTTAGGTACACCTAGACCAGGCTGAACTGAAGGGGGCAGCTCCCACCTTTCTGCTCAGTAGGATACAAGGAACCACTCCCAGAAATTTGATGGTGAGCATGAAAGCAATAAAAAACATATTCCCCCCCCCTCCCCCCCCCGCCCCCAGTTAGGACTCTGTTGATGTGTCTTGGAGAAAGCTGGACAAAAGTTTGGAGATGCCCAGTAGCAGAGAGAGGTGCAGAATTGTTAAATCAGATTTTTCGGTGTGGCACTAGATAGGTGGTCTGGAGAGTAAATAACTTTGTGCTGGCTCAGACTGTTTTCTCACATTCAAGTGTGTTTTCAGAAAGAGGAAAAAAATTAGCTTAAAACAGTTAGTTCTTTTAATTTAGGAGATCTTTCCAAATGTTAGGTAGAAAAACAGTATGGATATCACAGTATTTATGAATCAACAACTTTTATGGAGCTTAAATATGAAAAACAATTTCTTTTTGCTACTTCTGAAGTATACAATTTGAAAGGCAAAAGGTTTGTTTTCCCCACTGCAATTCTATAGACTGAATATCTGTCACTCCTTTTCATGAGATCAGCCTGGAGCTACTAAACCCTAATTCCCTCAACAGACAACAGCCACGGTGCCAGGGAGGGATGGCCTGGGCTGTAGCTTCCAGAAACATGTGAATCACCCCAGCACTGTGCAGCTTTTTGTGCTTCTCTCTTGCACTTTCAGCAGGAAAATAAAAGTAATTAGAAAGCTCCATTTGGCACCAATGCTGCGAGTTTGAAAGTGACCCACTAAGCCACAAACCATTTTCCCCCCTCTCCTTTCTTCTCCACCCCACTCACAATCTAAATCTAAAATCTGGTCATCTCTAGCATGGTACTGTTTGGAACTGAGCTGCTGCAGTTCCCGCACATTCCTGTTGTGTTTAGAAACTGTTGATAAAAGATCTCGAAATATTTATGTTGGACATCTCTATGTATGTCAATACTGCCGTGTCCTCACTGTTGCCAAATTCTGTCTCTTTTTATTATTTTGATATATGGTGGGTTATTGTAGAGCACTTGCTTCTGTACTCCTTCAAATGCTTGAGTTATTCCATAGTTCCTCTCTGAGAGTCATTTGCTGCAGCTGTGACATTACTCATGGTTATCCCTTAACCTAATTAGTTTGGTTTATTTACTCTGGGAGAAGAGAAGCGCAGGATGGAAAGCGTATTGTGATACAGCCCATACTGCAAACTCTGCAGCAGAGGTGGGCCAGGAGAGTTTTCATGAATCTGATTTTAGAGGTCTTTGCTGCTGGAAGGGGGGGGTATTTTAGTTGCTGCTCCTTAGAGGATTGTCCAACATCTAGCTGATATAAATAGAGCCACTGGGAGAGACAGAAAAAGATGCACTAGCTGACTCAATGGTTGACTGATTGGCCAACATAATGAAAGTTTTGCAATCCTTTGTAAGCCGGAGTAATATGATAGCAAAGGAACACTAGGGGATCCATTAGATTTGCATACTAATAATCCATCACAGTGATGAAATTAATTCAGCTGCATCTTATTGCATGCTCCGTATGATGCAAGAGCGGTAAAAATGCATCTACAATATGGATTCCTCAACATTTCAAGGAAATTATATGTAGTAGGTATGCAAAGCAGTTGAATATAGAAGTGATTGTTTAAAACAGTAAAAAATGGAAAGACGTCTTTCCTAAAAAGTAGTAGTATTTTGATTTAGTGCTCTCTGTTCAACACAACAGTTTTTAAATGTAAAGATTGGAAGTCATCTAAATATGCATTTTCTGAACCTACATTTAGATGTCCAAATGTACCCAGCTCCCCCAGTCAAACTTTGGTTGATGAGAATGACGTAAATTTTTTTTCTAGCTATAATTACAATATTTGTTTATTTTGAGGTAGATTTAATGTGCCATATAATTAACTGCTGCAGAGAATTAAGCTATAAAGCATACTATTATCTCTCAGGCTTTTTTCAGGGCTATATGAGGTTGTCACATATGGCACTGGTTGTTGATAACTAACCTAATGAAATGATACCATCACACAGAGGCTGTTTCTCAGTATCCGTTCCTACTGATAAGAAGTTATCTGTCTTGATATTGATTTGACATCTATCTGCTCTGTATGTGACTTTGGAAACTAATGACTGAGGTTGTACTGAATATTCAGAGATAAATTTTCAGATGAGCAGAGGGCCAGCCTTCCTATTTCTCAGAAGATTTTTTTTTCTGCCTGCTAATGAACCGTGGGTGCAGGCATTAGCTCTGAGACAGCTTTTTATGATTGAAGATCAGATCAGATCAGCTAAGGGCTAATATTTGTGCTTGCGATGCATTGTATAGAGGAAACCGGGGGTGTAAGTATCAATAGTATTCTGGCAAAATGAAGGGCAGCTTTCTCAATGTGTCAGGCTTGAGATACTACTCCTTTCCTTAAATTACAACTTGATTGCAGCTGAGCAACTCAACGAGCTGAAAACAATGAGAGAAGTGCATTGTTGTCATTGACCACCTCACTAGGGATCTGGAGCATTTGGAAAGGAAAGAACCAGTCTGATTTTGCAGGACTATCAGGCCATTTATATGTGTACATGCCAAAACTGCAGCGGAGGGAAAACAGAACATCTAGGTCCAGGATCGGGTGTGAATGGGGCTGGTATAGGGGAAAATATGTCATTTGGTGGTCTTGATGACCTTGCCAGTTTTACTGACATGACCCTACCCGCTGCAGAAGCGGGGACAGGAGCGGTGTGCTAGGGCACAGCCAGGCTGCCTGCCCTGCCTCTTCACTGCTGGCTGTGCTCTGGCCAAGGGACGACGGTGTGGGGATTTGTGTTGTGAATGCAGTGCACAGAGAAGAATTCATTTTTTTGTGATATCCCCGTGGGCTGGGTAGGAATTTGGTTGCATTGCTTCCCCTGAATTTGCCCAAAGTGACTTTGAAGAGCATCAGAGGGTGGCAGCTGGTACTTTCACTCCTTACATGCAGTCGTATCTGTCAAACAATCCAGGACATCTTTGACTCTGGTCTGGCATGTGTCAGGAGTGTGGGGTCTCCCATAAGGGAAAGCTTTAAGAAAAACACCAGTAATGTGAAACCCCCTAAGTCAGTCAACATGATTTTATCACATGTACTTATGCTGCCTAACAGCCAGCACTGAAACAGAATGAGAGTGAAAAAATCCTACCGAGGGCAGTACAGAGTGAATAGCATCCCTGTTTAGGTGAATTGTCCTCCAGAGAAGCCTACATAAAAGCCTTGGCAGAGCAGCCTCCAGCCCGGGGTGCTTACAGGAGGGTATGGCCGTGTCAGCGAGGGCACTTGGTGCAGTAGGAGCAAAACACTCAGTGCTGCGTACCCAGTGTCTGCAGGGCTCGTTAGTGAGGATTTTGGTTTGGATTGCCACTAGTCTGAGCCCAAGAACTCATTAGTGATTGTGGCACTTCAGGAGCATCCTTGGAGTATGTCCTCTGGTTTCCAAAGGGGTTTGTAAGCTCCGAGAGCACCCATGCCATGAGCCATGCCATGGTAGGTGAGGACAGTTGGGAGAAGGACTTAAAAAGTGCTCTCCTGATGCAACCTAAACTACTAATGAGGGCATGTTGCTCAGTGTTGGACAAAGGGGATAGGAATACTTTCCTTTGGGTTCATATGCAGTGTCAACGAAACCCCGAGGGGTGAAAGGTGACGAATGTTTGCATCAGCTTGCCTGGAGCTGGTGCCACGTTAGAAAGCTCTGTTCTTCAGTGCTCTTGTTAGCTATTTAACCTTTCTGAACCGCCTTTGCCCAGCCTGCTGCATGCTGCATTCTTTTCTCAGTCCATTGCATTTTGTTTCTGTATTACACCATTTTTTAGTGTTTCCATATTTATGAATTCATCCATCTACAATAACAATTACAGTTGGAATGTTTACTTTGCCTGATAACATTTACAGTTCATCTACTGGGCAAATAGTTGTTATTCTTTGCTTATTTTTTTAAATATATATTATTAGAAGAGCTTTTGTAAAATTTAATTCATTCCTTCCAGATATGTTCCATTTCACACAACTAGCAGGAACAAAAAAACAAATCAGGACAAAACAAAGCAGCCCCATCTTCCCCAAAGAAAAACTGAAAAAAGGGAGTTGAGAAAGGTACCGCACTGACAAAGATAAAACCAAAGCCTAGCATTTCATTTTAGGGTTTTTTTCCTGGAGGTTTTACAACGTGGGGTACAATTACGGGTGACCTAAGACACCATTTTGTTTAATGTGAAAAAACACAGGGCCGACATTCCCCCATGTGCCAGATCAAGTACTTGATGCCCATGGGTTGTTCAGCAATGATGTTCCTTACAGGGAGTTCTTGATCCCTGATGTGAATTACAGCAGTCTCAGAGAGGTTTTTTTTATATTGACCTGTAGGTGTTTGGACAGCTAAACCCAGTGCAGCCAACAGCCTACGCCTGGTTCCACGCCAGGAGAGGAGAGGGGTGGGCGCTGGCTGCTGGCACCCACGGAGGCGTCCCACCTTCAGCCACCGCAGTAAATGCCACTGAGATTCCTCAGGGCTGTGCAATGGCTTCTCCGCTAGCCCTGGCAGCCCGCTCGCCCGGCTGGGGTTAACCCTGACCCACGCAGTGCTGTCTCCCAGAGTGCCAGGCAAAGACCGCGCTGTTGTAGAGGTGAGTGCAGGCATTTCGGTGCCTGTGGAGGGGCAGGATGTGTGGAGGACTTCTCCAGCTGCGGACCAGCTCCACAGAGCAAAGCGTGCCCCGTCCACCCCGGTGCATTAAAGTGGTTAATGCTCTGTGCAGTGCATGGGAGTTAATCTAGTGCAGATAGCCAAGAGACTCAGTTTTAATGTGCACTGGAAGGATGTTGGCACGCGTTTTTGGACTGCGCGTTGCTCTCTGCCTTGATGAACTAAGCAGATACTGTACCATGAAAGGGAAGAGGAAGCTGAAACTTGGAATAATGTGCCTGTTTGTCTCACAGCGTGCTGCTGCTCATGATGTTGAATTGGCGACAGTCCTGCTCTGCTTGGAGAATGCAGCCATAGGCTCTGGTTGCAGGAGGATGAGCCCGTTGTTATCTGGCAGGGTTGGTGAGAAAGGAAAGGAAGGTTGATTCTGGCCAGATGGGAGGTACTTTCTCAGTGTGAGAAAAGCGTGCGTGGAAGCAGATTATGTTCTGACAAAAGAAGCAAGCGAGAGCCCTACAGTAGGTGTCATGGAGCGAGGAGCTGCCAGCCAGGCAGGACAATAGGTATTGTCAGGAAACACCTGGCTCCGAGAGGAAGCTAAGGGGACCTTGCAGTCAATGAACGCGCTTGTCGTAAAATGTGCGTATTGACAGGTTCTGCAAATGTATCGGGCAAAGAGAATCCAGCCCTTTGTGAGGAGGCAGGAAAGTCCTTCAGCTGAACTGTGTTTTAATTTCAAACAGTTTCATACATGTATTCTCTGGGGTTAGATCAATCAAGATGCTTTCTTTGTGCTAAGACTGAATATTTGGGGGAACAGGCTTATAAGGAGAAGGCCAAGGGCTGTACGTTTGAACGCTGGAGGGAGTCTGCTCGATACCTGGGAAGTGGGGTTTGGCTAATAGGAGAGAACAAGACCCGAATGTTCATTTTCCCTGAAATGTTGCTGCCCCTGTGAGCAGACAGGTGAGTAACCTAGTTAACACAGGCTCAGAAGTTCTGTATTAAACTTGTAATAGTAATGGTAGTGAAGAAAACCTCTTTAAATAAAAAGATGTGAAAGAATGCAGATAAGAGGGTGTAAAATTAAGATAAGGAAAGTAAAAGTGGAGAACAAAAGGGAGGATTGCCCAAGAGGTTAAAATAATAGTAAAGCCTTCCAAGTACAGACAGAACCGAAGGGTCAGCAGAGAAGCCGTCAGCGCTCTGACTGCTGCTGAGCAAGCACCGTTTGCTGATGGGCAGATGGGTGTCACTGTGGGTGCGCGTGGATGCAGACCCTCAACAGCGTGTTAGCGGTGGAATCCATCTTCCAGATTTCTTGAACTTCTGGTTTTTTTCTTTTGCTAAAATCTGTCCAGGCTGTTATAAATGGAGGAAGTTAGCCCAAACACCTAAAAGCAAGTATCTGAAAATATTCTAGATGGTAATAAATCGCAGATCAATTATGGACATGGAGCAGAGCAGGGCAGCCTTGCTGATGTGAGAACAAACCCAAATCTGAGACGCGACGTTTGTTGCTCTACACTTGGGAATTCAGTCCTGCTGTTTGCAGATCTGAACTCAGATCTCTGCCCTGTCCTTCACTGGGCTCGTGGAGACGTGACCTGGAGTGGACAGTATCGGGTCAGCAAAAGTCAGCTTAGCCGCCTTATTGTTGTGTTCTGGTGGATTTAATGAGGAAGAAATAAACAGCATGGAGAAAAAAGCAAAGAAAAAGGAGGACGTGGAACAGGAGAAGGGCGAGGGGATGTCGCAGAGAACAGGCTGAGACGGTTAAGTACAGATTGAATATGAAGCAAGGAGAAGGTGAGGGGACGGGAAGGAGAGGGGTGGTGCAGCTACTGAGTGACGCGGGCAGAGAAAGTGCAGGGCTGGCTGTACAAACGTCAGCAAGTTCAAAGTGACTGGAGTTGCCTTAAGGTGGAGATATCAGATAGAAGAATTGTCTGTGAGCCCTTTTTTTCCTCTTTTGAGTCATGGATCAAAGTCTTTATTTTCCCATTTTTACCTTTCCCTTCCTCTCTATTGCTGTGATAATTTCTGGTGGTTTGTATTTGCGCTGCTTTTATGTGAAAATGAATAAGGAAGCAAAAGGGGGGAAAAATTTCATTTTCCATTGCATTTTGACAGGACAGTGAGGTAGGTGTGGAATGGGCTACCTTCTCGTCTGTATCATGATTTTCCTTTCAAACTGAAAGGACTCTTCCTACATCTCTATTTACAATTATAATCCAGAACCAATTAATCTGAAGATTATAGGCAATGCAAATCATCTCCATCCTATTCTGGGTGAATAAAGTCAATTTTCCTGCTCTGCCTGCACTATTAGATCTATATTGGTGGGCATTGCCACAATCCACACGGTTTTCATCACTGCTAGGAAGTGAAATCCACCATGTCTTTACCATGCCAAATAATAACAAGAAATCATGGTTTAATATGCACCTGTGTAAGCTATTTTTATGAGACAAAAAGGCTTCCTGGTCCCTCGTGGCATCATTTATATGATGGAAATAAGAAATATGGTATTGTTTGACTGGGGGGGGTATAATTCCTTAATTACCTGGGGCATGTCTGAGTTATTTTGGAAAGGTTGTTATGAACAGCATGGTATCAGCTCTGCGACTGTAAAGAACAAGAACCAATAATGTAAGACCCAATTTGTTCTGGCAAATAACAGCCTGGGTCAAAGGGGTTGCGGGGGGGGCAGTAAATTGAAGAATTTACCCAATGGCAAAGTACTTGGATTTTCTTTCTGAAAATACAATTTCAGCAGTGTTGATGCTGAGGTGCTAGAGGTAATAAACTGGGGGATAAAACAATGGAGGTAAATGAAGTGGTTGTGCAGGTGGTGGTGGTGCCAGCTGCAGGCAGGGAGAGGAGTGCTGCCTCTTGCCTAGCAGGACGGCTGGGCTGCTGGAAAGGGGCTAGTAAGAAAAGACTTCTTCCCTCTGCTTTCGGGCACCTCTTTCTTAGTTGGCTTTTTTGTTCTTTGGGTTTTGGAGGGTTTTTTTTGCTACCCAAATGTCTTTGTTCATTGATAAATCACACCTGTTGGCAGTCAGATTTTATCTTCTTCAGGAGTTTCTGAGAGTCCTACAAAGCCTTGGTAGAAATTGGCTTAATTCATTTTAGGGCCTGTATGGGTTTTGCACCTTCCACACTTGCTGGTGGTTGAGTTCTTCGCAAAGGTGGGTTAGGGAGAGCGTGGCTGTGCCGTCCCTTTCTGGGTACCAGAGCAACATTCCTGCTGGGTTAGCCCACACAGCTCTGCCCTTCCTGCCTCTCATTATTTTATATTCCTTTCCATCAGCTCGTTCTAAGACAAACCTTACTTGTCCGTGCAGCAGTAACTTCACCATTGCATTTCGTGCAGGAAAACAGTGAAAAATAAAATCACCCTTGGTCAAAATATGATTATTTTCTAATGGGACTTCAAAATGAGGTTTCAAAATCGTGGTAGAGGACTGTGGACAGAAGAGTTTGTTTCAAGTGTTTCCAGTGATAGTGTGACTGAATATATAAGATTTATTTCATTTTTTTTAAGAATTACAAAACTATGAATTTGTGATGAAAGGCTTGATGGCTTTATGAATAAGTGCTAGTTGATGCTATTTAAGTAGGATTCAATTAAATCTTCATAAAATGAACAGAGTGAAAGGCTTGACATGAACTGAGGCCCAGGAAGGCAAATTGCCATGTATGAACTATTCCATGGAAATCAGATTACTTTTCATAGCTGCAAAAATGTGCTTAGCTTAAACATATTGGGCCAAATTCTGTTCTCATTTATGCATGTGTAATATGGAACTAAGTGCAATATTTGGGTAAATCTATTTCAAATAATTAGTTGATAGTCTTGGAGGAAAAAGAAACCATTGCTAATTTAAATATTGGCATATTCTATTTTTCAGACAGATGTTCAGACTCTTATATTTTGGCATCCCAAGATGAAAAGATAGTGGAGTTGCACAAGAGGGTTTTTATGGAGACTGTCAGAGGAAATGAGAAAACTCTTGGGCCAAAATTCAAACAAGTTCTATACATAGTTTCCCACAAATTTCTGATCCTGAGAGCTGTGGGGAATCCCACTGACTAGAAATTCCCTTCTCCATTGCACAGTTTGCAGAACTGGGGCCCTGCAAAACACAACACAGTTGTCCTGGCTCTGTGGAGGTAGATGGCAAAATGCCTTTGGCGTAAACAAAGTCAGGCTTTTCACTATTATCTTTGTCAGAGACTGAATTAAACCCGCCTCCCCTCTTTTTTCCCTAAGCTAGTTCAATCTTGTGTTATTTTACCAAGGTTTTAATTTGAAATCTGAAGTAATTTTTTACCTTGATATGCTTCTATAGCTTTCAAATGTACAATAAAGTAGATGTGTTATTGCCAGAATATGGATCCATGGTAACTGATTTGCTTAAAAACAAATCTAAAATCTTCCTTTCATTTATTTATTTTTTTTTTAAGCCAGTGGGTATCTTTGTTCTGCATTTACTCCCGACACTTTTTAATACAATAAAAAAACCTGAAAGTAGCATTAAAATTATCTCACTCTTCTGAATTTGCTTATAAAACTCCATTGGTATTTAGCAGAAAAACAATTTCCCTGGTTGCTTTTAGAGTTTTTAACTTTGTTTTTTTCCCCTTTACAAAAACCCTTAGTGTTAGGAAAACATTAAGCCAGCTTCATGGGATGCTGAGATACAATAATGCTAAATGATTTGCCCAAATTATAGTGCTAAAAGTCCGTAGCAGAATGGGGAGTAGAGTTGCTATCTTGTACTCTCAGTTCAGCCTCACAGACCATCTTCCCCTTTTCATCTGTGCTTCAAATGAGAATATATACTGAACCAGAACCACTCCTGCTTAAAACAGTAGCTGTAATTCTCCTTTCAGCCCAGTTATACAGTTATACAACAATACTGACATCAGCAAAGTGTCTTTTGATTTACTGCAGAGTAAGAGAGAAGACCCATAGATTAAAAAAAAAAAAATCCATTCGTGTCAATGAAAGATACTTACACTATCAAGCACATTACCAGCATGTCATAATAATGGAAAATGAAATTTCACCGCTATTCTCTCTCCCTGTGGAAATTTGTATTCAAATCGCTATTTATACAATGTCTTGACTTAAGATATCACCAGCCTTTGCTTTCTCTGCAGCCTGCCAGTGAACACATGTTTTTCTCTAAGTATGGTGTAATCAAAAATGAATATAATAAGGTAGGGGACACGCAGGATTAAATTGCATGACGTTGGCTTGCCTGATGTGACTTCCATTTGCTTCAACTGTTGCTCAGAACTCTGTGTTTTACCCTCCAGGAAAAAAATGGCCTGGAAACAGCCCCAAATGGTTCGGACAGTCTGGGGGCTCAAAATATTTTCAACCAATTTCTGTCACCTTGACTTTTATGATACCATCCACCTGTATGTATAGATAAGAAGCTGTGCTTCTCTGCTTTTAGTCTTTCTCTGTATACTTTTGAATTAGTCTTCAATACCTAAATTGCCTCCTTTTTAATGCTACAATATTTGACTTTTCTCCTCAAATAGCATGAACATATGCTTTACTAGGTCTTCCGAACTGCTGTATTTCCAGAGTATTTTATGGATTGTGGTAAGGTTTAGGGTCATATAAAATGTGGTTACTTCACCTCTAATCAAGGTAGTTTACACGAAGTCAAGGCGTGCAGCTCCCAGTCTTTCACTGCCTTTTTGGAGTATATAGCCTTTCTGGTGCCAGATTTTCAGAGGACTTCACATTTCAAAGTTCTTTATTTGGGCTGAATTTTTTATCAGTTCCCACATAGAAAGTCATGCAAAGGTCTTCTTCAGAAGATCTTAAACCAGCTGTTGAAATCTTCACTTGACCTGCTGAGGTGAACTATACAAGGTTTGGATTCTCCTGCCAAGTTTACTCTGCTTTATCTGGGGCAGTGGACAACACAGAAGAGTGGGCAATTGATGATTAATACAAGTTTGAGGATGGGTTTATCTCGTATAAGAAAAGCTGGTCCCTGCTGTGTGGCCAAATCCATTTTTAGAACTAGTAATAATAAAAATAATGCCAGTTTGGCAGCCTAGCATTGCACTAATTAATTCATGTTGACTTCCCTGAATTACTTGTGTCCAATCAAAATTTAAAAGCTAAAAAAGTCAATATTTAATTTCAGCATTCTCAGCTGAAAAGGACTTTTTCTGCAATTTTTACATGAAATGTAATCCAAAATCTTTTGTTCAGATTGAGTGAATATTATTTCCTTCAGCCAAGCAAAAAACCCCACCACCAAACAAACAAACAAACAAAACCAAAACAAAACCCTCAGCTACTTTTGCACATTCACAACTGGATAACACTCTTGGATTTGCAAGCTCCATAGTGCTGACCCCAACAGCAATTAGAGTAGGTCAGGCTCTGGGTGCCAGCTGTGAAGTGGTTTAACAGAGCTCTGGTGTGCTTGGTGTCCTTCCTCTGCAATCAATGTGTAAGAAGAGATTCCAGTGATTCAAAGCAGTTGGAGACTTCTCCATAGTTGGGGGAATTCTTGAACATGCAGTTGTGGCCATCGTCCATCCCCTTCACACAACTCAGCTAGTATAAAAGGGCAGCTAACTGGGAAAAAAAAATTCTGGCTCAGGTTTGGTTTGGAGAAGAACTCTTGAGAGTAGATGCTTATATGAAGTTAATCTGAACCATCCTCATTTCTTGGACCTATAAATCTGGGCAGTAAATTGTTCAAAACCAGGTTTCTTTATAAGATCTCCAGGACTTATTACTTCACAGTGGGATGGAAATTGCGTGAAAAAGCTGCTTTGTTTAGGTATTTTGGCACTCCTCCATCTTGTTTTAGAAAATATAATGGGTAGAATTTAATGGAATTTTTCTGATCTGCAGTGTGTTCTAAATTCCTTTTATGTTTTGGGCAGTGACTTGGGGAAGTAGTGTTTGCTTCTGAACAATTTTCACACCCCCATGCTGCTTTTCTTTCTGCAAAGGTTGTGAGCGTGGAGTGCACATTCATGGGTGGGCATCTGATAGCACAATAACTAAATGTACAATTCTAGCACTTCAAAATGCTCCTGTTATTCAGCAAGAGAGAAGTCTCTACTGATTAGGATCAGACTGCTCCATGACAAAGTTCATGAATGGCCTCTCACAGGGATACGTTAGTATAATGCTACAGGTCTTAGCCCAGATAGTGGAGAAACTATATCAAGGCAAGAAGAAAGTGTTAAAAGGGTTTTTTACTCCCCTGTAGACTAGATCGTATTCCACTCTTTTCTATAGACTACTTGGCTACCGCGGTCCATCTAGCTCTGCGCCGTTGCCAGATCTCTGCTTCCCTATCTGCAGTGAGTGACAAGTCAGTGATTTGCTGTCTCTGCAGTTTTAGGACCCCATGAATTCTTGGGTGCACATTGCCTAATACTCAGAACTAAGTAACTTGTTGGCACGATGGCATCTCTTGCGCTGTTCCTTCACCTGCCAACTTTTCCCTAGCACAGGCAAATTCTCTCTCTCCTTCCATTAATGCACAAAACAAGACTTTTAGGAGCTGCCAAGAGTCCCCTATAGGACTGAAGGACTTGGATGTCACACAGCATCCTCTCCGGCTGCCTGAGATCAACAGTAACCTTACTGTATTTCCCCACCTTGATGAAAGGCAGCTCACAAGATTAAAATAACAGGCTGCAAAAGCAAATGCGGTATTATACCACATTAATCCTCTGACAGAGCATTCATCTAAATGCCACAATGGCTGTGATACTCCTGTACAGGCATGTGATTCATTCACCATTATTTGACATAATTATCTTGCTCAGAATTAGAAAGGATTAAAGGAAACTTGGTGGCCCATGCACTTAAGAGAAGCAATGGAAATGAATTTTAAAATAAGTGGTTCTAATCACCTTTGTTAAGCGTTTTCCCATAATCTCTGTTTTTAACAACAATTTATTGCAGTAAATGTTTGTTAGTAGCCATTTGTCATCAAACATTAAACACGACCTTGATTTTCTTGTGATTTATCTTGATGTTTTGAAAGAATGGCCATGTGGTTATTTGTGTACTACAAATTATGATGGTTATAAAAATTGTAAATTACCTCCCTCTGTGATGTAAGTTGCCGTTCAATGGAACTAATGGAGCTTGGTCATAATGGAGACGTTTGGACCAAATTCTGATCACCGTTGGTTTTGATGTGATCCTGGAGAAGTCTCACTGAACTCAAGAACTTAAGCTAGTCCACTTTTGGTTTAGCTCAAAAATAATAAAAAAAGATTTGTGCTGTGCATCTTCCTCAGAACTTGTGCTCTTTCTTTTCTGACAAACATTTTAAAAATATTTTTTTCTACCTGAAATGACATTTAGAAAGCAAGAGGATTTGAGATGAATATAGTATATTTAAGAACTGGGTAGATCAGAGGATTTGAAGAAAATAATTCTTAAGTCTATATACACAGTGATTATGACAATAATAAAAGTGAAATAGATGTTCAAATGTGGATATTAAAAATGTGTTAGGACCTAATTTGTCATTTCATTTATGAGTTTTGTATTAGAGATACAAGTTTCTGAAGTACAGCTCTGGGGAGGTTTGGGGACCAATTCTAAACCTGTAGTCAAGTACTAATAATCTTTCTGAGCCACTTTTCACAACTTAAACATGGTATCTAATCTCCATTCTCTCTAAAATAGATGTGAGCATATTCTATTTGGACATTTGCTATTTGGAAGAAAAAGTAAAAAATCAGTTGTGGTCAAAAGGGAAATAAAGAATCTGGTCTGTTTCTCATCTTCGCTCTGGCATGAAGAGGTGACCACTGTGGTATCACGAGTTCCTCTCTGTGGTACCTTTTGAACTGTAAGGGTCATTGCAGTGAAGGACAGGAACAGTTTCATTCTCCACTGTTATTTCTAAGAAGTCACTTGCACCTGGGCAAAATGGTAAAAAATGCTCCCCAGGAGAGCAGTGACTCGGGTCCAGGCTGCTGAGAACAGAAAAAATGTATTTCTTGTATTACTTTGAGATTAATTATTTAGGGCAGGGGTTAGGTTTGCAAAAGTCTGCACCCAACAGTTTCAGAAATCACATTGAAAATGTCTATGGTGCAATCCAAAGAGAGGAAAGATTGATGCTTACTTAATAAAGGCATAAGACAACAACTTGCTTTAAGGTGGCTGCCTGAAAAAGGTGAAATAGCATCATAAAAAAAAAAAAAAATTGTATATTCTCTTCCATAAGAAAAATAAATTCTCTCCTAAAAAGGTGCAAAATTTGCAAAGGGTCAAATAAATCAAAATAGTTTTTTAGTAAGGCCGTATTGTCCCAAACTTTTGCTTCTTAATAAAATATTTTATGTAGGTTTGTGATCAAAGAGTCACCAGCATCATTAAGTTTTAAGTCATGCCTTGTAGTGACCTTAAAAAAAAAAAATGTTAAGATCATGTAGTATCTTAGTTATTCAGTCTTCCATATGGCAGCCCCTCAGTCTCAGGAATAAGTTTATGACCTATATCTTAGGAAAAGATGTGAGGATGTCCTCTTTAGAGAGTATTAGCAAAATTGTGAAGTCATCACTTTTGTAGAGCACCAAATATATTGTTGACAATTAAATATTTGTTCCACTGATATATACCTACATGAAATTCAGAAAAAACAATTAACTGAGCAGGAATGAGCATTGCAAACCTTCTGCATTACATATATTAAAAACTGCTCACTACAGATATGGTGATAGAGTTTAAAAATTTATTTTAAATTATTTATGGTGATCTTACCAGGCCTCTGCATGATCACTACTCCAGAAGTAATCTTGTCTATCTTAAGGATACTACTCAGAGCGAAGCACAGCGTCAGAATCTGGCCCTAAATTAGGGAGTATTAGGGAGTTGATTCAGTATTTTTGAAGGCAGGCGAGGGGAATCTGGGCTCTTCCAAACTTTGCAAGCTAGCAGAGGACAGCACTGGTGCTGGTACTGCAGAAGTACTGCTGGGAGGAACAGAGGAACCTGTGGGGATTAGAGGTTTGTGAATTTACTCTTTCTGTAGAAAGCTGGCAAAGCTGCACTGCCTCAAGAAAGTGGTGTTACAAAGCCTGGTGTGGAGACACCAAAGATTTTTTTTTTTTTTTAAATAATTCTATTTCTGAATTAATTAAAATACACTTACAATTGATTGTGCTGCCTACATTAGGATAATAAGCAAAGACCAACCTAGATATCGGTGGGATCCTTCAGGTGAATAAATGCTTCAGCAACGTGCATAGCTGTTGCACAGTTTATATGATAATTAATATGCCTTTTATTTCTCAATTCTGGCATCTCTGTGCTGTTTTATGAATCAGACCTTATTGATTAAGAAAAAGAAGACTTAGAAGAGGAGGAAAGAAGCCCTGTAAAGTCAGAAGCCAGGCATAATTAGTTTGCACAGGTTTTGTTGTTAGAGTTTCAGGTATCAAATCAATAGAGTAACATTAATAATTAAGGACTTGGATAAATATACCAAGTCCTAGATTAGGGCTTTGAGCTTTAAAATGCTCACATAAAAGGTTTTCCTTAGGCTCTAAATGTTCTAAAGTGCTATAATGTGACTTCTCGGCTACAGATACTGTTAAGAAATACCAGCCTACTGTACCAGGGAGAGATTTTGATATCTCCAGGTTGGCGAGTACCTACTGTATGTGCAGGGAAAGAGCTGGCATCGCTTTTGCATAATTTGTCTTTCCTTGGCTGCAACTGGGGGGAAAAAAAATTGGAAATAAATCAAATAACAGTGGACAACAGAAATGTTAGAAGTGTTCTTATATCAAGTCAAAGTGGAGAATGTTGCCTTTTTCTTGGTACTTTTTCCGTGCGAAAATACCCTGACCATGGCAGGATATCAGAAAACCACATGAATTCCAAAGGATCCAAGGGACAAAGATTAGCCTGGTGCCTCTGGCATCCCCCAGCACTGCAGTCCCTCTGCAACTGTCATCCTGCAGCTTGCTCGGAACAGGGCAGGGAGAACTCCTCTTTCCTAATTCAGTGTGAAGGCAAGTGGACTCCTTACTTTGCTGAGTTTCCTCTTTGTGTATCATATGAAGATACAAAAATAATTTTTAAAAAGTATTAGTTTTCTGTCGTGACAGTCTGTAAGTCAGGAATAATGTTAATACTTCCTCTCCAAGTGCTTTACTTTTCACCATACTATTTTTTAGCACATAATCTAAACCAGATGTTTCAGTTTTGGTGTAATTAAGTGGCTTTTTGGATAAGCTGGCTCACTTCAGATTATCAAAACATATGTATCTCTTACTCTTTTTGAATCCCTTCTGTTAAGACTTCCATTTGGAAGCACATCCAAACCACTTTTGAGTAACTTTAATTATTATTTAATTTAGCATACTGACATAAACTACCCAAAAAGCCATGCCGTAGAGAGGCTGATAATACTGACTGACATCAGTGGAACATTTTCCATTGGCATAGGTCGTACGAAGAGTGCAGAGAATTTTCTGTAGGACTTGCTTGGAAGGAACTTAATATTTCTAATTGCTTTAATAGTTGCTAAGTAAGTAGGAAGAAGATGAGCGGGGAGAACACAAAATATGTATGATAATATGATGATCTGCACAGCTATACTGCCGTGATAATCTGTGTGGATAAGAAAGAAAACACAGAGTGTTTTCCTTCTGGAAACACAGGGGATGAAATCAGGCTAGACTGTGAAGTCTGCTAGAGGAGGTGGAGAGGTCTGTATGGCTGTAGCCCTATCCACATCGATGCAAAGTCAATCAAATTTTGACTGACTTTGCAAAGACAGTCAAATGTCTGACTTTGCATTGAAGCAGCCAGTGAAGACTTATGTGATTCCCTGTGCTGGCTGGGCTGCAGGCTAGTAACCTCTGCCTGCTGAGCAGTCTTCCAGCTTCTGCAGCTGGATCTGGAAAAGATCAATGGTTTGCACCTGGAGTTATGCATGTGCTGCTTCAGAGTGGAAGCATGGAGCCACACTACAACTAAGACCTCAAACTGCTATTTATTCCACTAAATACCTGATAACTGACTTAAAAATATAATGAGGCTAATGTAGCAATGTATTTAAACAACTTTACAAAGGTGCCTGGAAATACTTCTAATTTAGAACTGAACTGTCCTGCGTAGGGATGGGGTGAGATTTTTTTTAAACCTATCATTTAATGTTTTGCACTAGCTGAGATATTGTTTCTCATTTCCCAGCAGAAATGGTCTTTAATTTGTACAAAATAATTTTGCTTTCTTTGAAAGAGTCAGGTCAAATTACTGCAGTTGTTATTCTGGAGTGATTCACTCTGGTTTTGTTTATTATAAAAATTATAAGGAATTTATTTGTTTCTCCCTGTGTGCCTGTTTGAAAGTCATCTGTTGCAGACGTAGACTTATTGGAGAAAGGTTTCCGAGACTGGCATCGCTCCCGGTAGCTCTTGTTTCTCATTCCTGCGCAGGCAGTGGCACTGGCTCCTTCATAGCGTGGCCCAGGTTGTAAGGAGCCCCAAAAGCACAACAAAGCTGGGCAGCAGTTGCCAATGTGGCCAAGATACTGGCAAAAGCTCCCAACTCAAGGTCTGTAACAGGGCTGGGAAAGATGTTCCAGAAGCTGGTTTTCACTGGGCTGTGGCCTCGTATGAGTGCTATAAGTGAACTAATTAGCCATGTTGTTCCACCAGATTCTTGAGGAGACTTTACTAATTACTTGCATTGTGATTACAGATGGAAAATATATTTCAATAGAATTTTGTGTGATTGCAATCTCTTAAAATGTTGATCAGAAACCAAGAGATATGTCTGCAGGACAGCCTCCTTAGTATTAGAATTGTGTAACTGCACAGACTACCCAATGTGAGTAAGACTGTGAGGATTTAACTGGTAGCAACTTTTCATTCTGTGATCACAAAAAACTTTACAAGCCCAAAATCAGGCTAGGAATCCCACTACCCAGCCTAGTGAGCAAATATTCTCTTTCTTTAATCTCAGTGGCTCCTGGCCATCCATCGTATGAAAAATAGTAGGAAGGCATTCCTTTCATTAAATTGATAAACAAAAACTAGAGAGAGGAAATTATTGGAGCTCTAGCTAGGGTTTCACCTTTTTGGCTTGTATACGAAATACATACGCACGTTTGCTTTTGCACTGTAATACGTAGGTATCAGAGTACAATATGCATATATTCCACTTAGTTCATCCCTGTCTATGTGGAGAGTACATGGGGGGTTAGATGGAAGTGCCAATTCCTGCTGTTTTTTATGGGAATCTCCCCTAGGAAGTGCAGCACTAAGCCAGGAGGTCAGAGGCTGTGAAGAAGGTAGGCATTGTCTTAGCCAGTTCTCTCTGTATTTTCAGTGGTATGTTTTAAACAGAAGTACTTCCTGCAAAAAAGGTCTTTTCTTCATCATATTAGTAGCAGAATCTGAAAATCCTTCAGGAAGGCCACCCAAGCTCAGGGTTTTGAGCAAAGCAAAACAAATACTTAGAAAAGGCTGTGCACAGACTGCAAATGGATCACAAAAACCCCTGTCAGACTTCCAGGCTACATGACAAGCCCAGCAAAACAGTAGCTGTTATCTGCAGAGCTGGGGCAGCGCAAGATAGCAGCTGTGAATACTTGTGCAGGAACGGATTTCTTCATGTCAAAGTCTGGTTTTTACGTGCATCTTTATTTCTCATCTGAATGTGGTAAAGTTGGAACTAATAAAACATAATGGCTAGTTTAATTAAAACAATTTAGCGGAGACTCCTAGATGCCTTCTGATATAAAAGATACAATTTAAACAAAACATAAGAAGCTGGTCATTACTATTCCAGCTTAAATTTAGAAGAGTCTGTGGATATTCAGTGGATCTAGGCTCAGCCAGTACACACTGGAAATTTCCATTCCAAGCCTTTATTAATTACATTTATACAATTTACTTTCATTATCCATATTTTTGACATCAGATTCTTTCATTTATTTGTACTGTGTATTTTTATTGTGGATTGTTGGCACAGTAATTCCATATATTATCTGAGTCTATAATTTTGGCTTGAATTAGTGTTTTATATACTGTATTTTAATGGCAGAACTTAATCACAAATCCACAGTGGACAGAACTGGCACTCTCAGCCTGCTTCTATCTTCAGCTCTGTACTTTACATTAAGGACAGCGAGCCAAATGCTCAATGGCACGCGATTTTAGCCTGTGTGCGAGGTTGTGGTGGGATCAAGCGACCTGGTTATTAGTCCCTGATGCCGGCCTGTGGGTCTGGGATCTGCCAAACCCAACAAGGAGGAGAACAGCGTAAGCAATGGTCAGTGAGGAGTCGGGGACACAGCATCCTCTGGCTGTACCTACCACGCCTACCCCGCTCCCAAAAGACAAGAGGGGAAAAGGAGTGCTGGAGTTTGCTGTATTGGCTCTCTGCTGGCTGGAGACTCCTCCGTACAGCAGAATGACAAAGAGAGGAGGGGAAAAAAAGAAATGGGTCTTTTTTTTCTTGGGGTGGATAGACACTCAATCCCATACAAAATTGATTTTCCTCCCATTTTGGTTTTGTCCTGTTATGCCATTGGCTTCCATGGAGTTACTGCTGATTCACGTTGGTGTAAAGGGAGGATTAGGCCTATGATGTATTAAACTTAAGGGTCAGAAGCACTTGTAAATCACACTTCTGATGTCTCCTGTTTGTCCAAAGAAGAGTTACTGATGGGCAGCAGCAGTGCAGATGGCCCTGCCCGACCTAACCCTTACTTTGCCACATCAGTTTAGACTGGGAAAGAAACTCTGCTGTATGCACTCACCCTTTGACCTCTCAGATGAGCCTTAATTCCTTCCAACTTTTTCACTTGCAATGATTAAGTTATTTCACATATTTTTAGCCAAATTCTCTTTGACAAACATAACTATTTTGGCAAAACCATACCGATTTTCCTTGTAGCATTGGTCTAACGGAGTTCAGTACAACTATTTGAGTAAGGAAAGGAGCTTTGGAAGCCTTGTACTCCCTAAAGTATTTGAATAAGCAATATATTCTGGCTGAAATAATGTGCGGCAACCTGCTTAATATGATGTATTTGCAATTAACCCCTAGTTGATAGCTCCTGATGCAAAGCAACCTCTTTTTAACAGTGCTCTGTATCGTTACTTTATGATAGCAAAAAACTGTTTTCTTGCGGAAGCATAGTTTGAATATTGGAAGTGAACTGCTCGTCCCTGATAACCCACCACCTCTCAGAATCTTACCAAAATAGTGAAAAATAACTTCGTCTGGATGATTGCTTTGGCTGTGTTCAGAATCCTCCCCAGAGCTTGTTGCTGCTGTATCAATGTATCAGATGAATCGATGCTGTCGGTGCAATAATTTTAGGCAGAAGACAAAACCACTTCAAAGAGTATAATGACTTGAGAGTTTGTCAATACGATGTCTTAATGTTTTTGACAACACCCATTTTGTTGACACAGTGGGTGAGGAAGCCTGACATCATTTATTGTGTCAAGTGAACAGATTTAGCTGCTGGTGAACCACATGGTAAATTACACTTTTCCCCCTTCCTGTTTGTTTGAGCTATCAATCCTGTTTTCCTTTTGGAAGCTGATGATTACTTTTATTTCCCCATCAACTAAAAGACAATTTCATTATTTCTCAGGAAAGAAAAGGAGTGTAATTTCTGAATCCCTCTGGAAAGGAGTCTCTGAAGTGTCATTAATTCATATTTAGCAAACTAGTTGAATAAGATATCCCATCCCATTGCTAAAAGAAAAAGTGAGATAGCTTTATTTATAAGCATGGATCTTTTATAAGCTAAAATCTGTTTTACCATGCATGGCAAGTTCCCAGCTAATTTGAAACATTTAAAGTTATGCAAAACCACTTAGAGACTTGAAAAATATGTAAAGATATGTGAAGACACTAAGTATCTTGTTCACTACTATAACAGAAAAATCAAGACCATGTTTTGACTTGGGATTTTATCTTTAGAGCTCTTTGCAGAGAGGCTTTTTTCTATACCTGTGTGTGGGTTTAGTTTCTTCTTCAAATGTTTTCCCTTCTTGTCTACTTAATCCTTATAAATTTTGATAGTCTTTCATAATGATTAATATTATTCATACAGAGAAGTCCATAAAGATGTTGTTCATCAGTATTTGTCTTCGAACTTTGAAGTCTTCTAATTGCACGAAGATAGATACATTAAACAATTACCTAAATGCTCAAAAGAGAAAGAACAAAGGAAATACGGAGTGATGTAATCCCCGAGGGAATCGCCTTTCTCTCTCCAGGAGGAAGCTGTTCTCTTAAAGTTGGCACAACTATTGGGATGCTCAGCTGTCACTTTCTTCTCACGTTTATTCTGAATGAACACAATCCATCCATCAGTGCTTAAGGAGTTTTCTAACAGTACATTGACCTTGAATGCAGCACATTGATTTTCAGTAACGCATCGCAAATAGGGTCGTTACTGAGTCATCCGCAGTGGATGTGATTGGGAACAGATTTCTGAAATTCCAATACTGTGCCACCTGCCTCCGATGATGGATCATTCTACTGCTCCCCATCAATCCTCACCTCCCGCTAAAAAATGTGACACCTGTATGAAATTTATCATTATATACAACACAAGGCAAAACCAAACTGTTACAGCGGGGGCTTTTCAACAGCCTCCACTCCTCTTGTAAGGATGGTTTACAGTGGCATTTATTTAGAGAGGTGCTTCTTGTAAAAGGGCTGGGTGGCGATGGTGATGTTAGCACTATAAGGAATTAATGCTGCAACTGGGACTGAGCAACAGATAAAAACAGTCTGGATCTTAAGCTGTTAGAGGTTAACACTAGATCAATTAGGGTGATTGTTCTGTAGATTGTAATGGACAAATATACGTATACAAAAAGGGCATTAGTGAAATTGGGGAGGAAGAACAAATAGAAATTAACTGATGTTAAAGTAAAAATCAAACTGGGAAAGATTTTGTGTTCTTCTAAAATGCCTGACAGTCTCACTGAGGCTGGGAAAGGGATCTTTCAAAATGATTCCCTAAAAGTACAATTGAAAGAAAGGTGCTTGCATTTCTTCTGGAGTTTGGAAGGGTCAAGTAAATAAATGACTTTTTTTCCCCCATTATGTGTATAAATGAAAGGGTAAGAACAAAGGCCTTTATCCTCAGAAGTTTTTAGCTCCCTTATGTCCACTGAGTTCAAGAAGGATTTGGACACCCTTTAGATTTCAGGTTTATGACTTCTGAAGCAGTAAAGGAGAAATAATTTTTCCTTTTCTTGAAACTGGCATTTGTTTTGGGTACAGTGGATCTGTAACTAAGCTGATGCATCAATGTTTGTTTTTTCAGTTAAAATGGTTAAGAATTAACTACTACATTGAGCAGGCTGGGAGAATAAATGGCCTGGTGGCTTGTAAAGTGGCAAATTTTACATTCCTCCTTATTTCACTCAGTTGCAGCTGATACTAAGAATCTTGAAAAGAACTCAATTAAGTAGCCTGTTAATTTATTCTCTCTCCACCTGTGGGTAATTTTGCAGTGATTTTATTAAAAATATGTATAATATGTATTCCACAAGCAGAATAAAACCTGATACCAGAATAGGAAATAACCATCTGAATATGAAATCAAGTTGATAATATTTCCTTACTAGGTATTATTGCTCCTCTCTAATGTCTAATTCCTAATTAAATCAAGAGGGCCTTATTGGCCAAAGTACAATACAGTCAGGCTATTATGGACCGCTATGGAAAGAGTTAGTATCTATTTTGCAACTGCTTTATAGCAAAACACATATGTCTTGCTCCTCTTTAATACCAGCTTCAGCCTATCTGCTGGTCACTGCAGTGGCACTGGCTGTTTGAGCGAGTTCTCTGCATCTTTTGGGCTTTACTTCAGACTTGGTCCAACCTTCTTTGAGTGCATGGGGTCGGCTCGTGGTGGTCAGTCATCACTGGGCAAAATAAGCCCTGAGCGTGCACCCAGAGACTGCCCGTCAGTGAGTATGGATCCCGGAGTGCCGGAGTCAGATGCTGCTTGTGAGACACACATCTTACCAGGAGCGATGTCCTATTTGACACTGATGGATTGTTTCAGGAATGGACCCTAAACATCATCATCACCTAAATAGGGATGATAACAGAGAGGTCCTCCTTTTTCAAAGGATAGTAGCTTTTGGGCCAGAAATGAACAAGCTTTTCTCGACATTGCCACAAGTTCTGATGATGTTGAAGGGCTATATGCATATCTAAAACCTTTGTAAGATCTTCTTTGCTTCTTCCAGCCTACTTATGTTGCCGTCTTCCCCTGGCTTTTTTCTGAAGGAAAAAAAAAAAAAAAAGTTACAGTTACTTGGGAAACAACTACGTACTCCAATTAAGTGTTAGGCAAGCCATCCAGCATCTTTAGGTATCACGTGGCATATAGCTCCAAGGTATGCATCTTCTAGAAACACTGTAGTCTCTCGGTAAACAGGTAAATTGACCTGTGCTCCTTGCTAAATCTCTCAATAAGCCACAACTACTTTAAGCATGAGAGAAGACAAAATAAAGAGAAAATACAATCCTGCTGGTAGGGAGAGAAAAGAGGAGCTTGTGACTCAGTCTGCTCCCAGCTCTGTTATAAATGTCATGTACAGCCTTGGACATCTCACTTAGTCTCATTGTGTCTCAGATTTCTCATTGGTAGAACTGGCATCATAAAATGTGCTATTGTCAAATAGGTCAATTGAGGTTTAACAAAGAGCAGTGAATCAATGTTAAAGCACATCAGGGAAAGCAGACATCATCTAAGCGGAGCCCAAGACACAGAAATCTGATCTGGATTTTAGAAATTATCCAGGGGGAAGAGGGAAGTTTCAGAAGTGGGGTTTCAGCCCTGGGTTTTGTACCTACCAAACCTCTTGTGTAAACAGCCGTTTTCTGTGGGAGGGCTGCTGGAACCTCACCTACTGGGACAGAGCGAGGCTGTGAGGAGGGAGAGGTCATCAGCAAGATTCAGATCCATACCTTGAGTTTTTCCAAAGTGCGTGGGTTCTGGATGCTCACTTCTGGGTTTGTGCCCACCTCCGGTTCAGTATAGGTTAGTGTGCGTGCACTTCCCTGTAACAACTACCTTTGAGTTCTATGAAATATATTATTACCTTAGTCTAATTATAAGTTAATTGCCTGAGAGAACTCACTTTGACTGATCTGAGTATTAAAATTTATGGTTTATTGAAATAAAAACCCAAAGTATGTGCTGATGTCAGGCTCATCCATCTGTAGACTATGCTGGGGAATGATAACTTGGTGAGAATTAAAGAACTGATGTTGCTAAAGTCTCTGGAGCTCTTCTCTCTGATCAGCAGAGGTGGAGGAACAAAGCCATGAATGGGGAGAGAAGATAGAGCTAGGTTGCATGGGTTTATTTTGAGCTAAGCGTTTAACCTCTCTGTGTCTGACTACTGTAAAGCCATATTTAGAATTGTAAAACAGATTATAATCATGCTTACTATTCATCTGGGATGTTGCGAGTTTCAATTTTTTATGTTACAGAGTACTTTGACCTCCCCAGATAAGTGTTGCTATAAATCTGAAAGATACAGATCATCAGAAGAGCTAGTGGAAGATGTTTTATTTGGGATAGTTTGAATATACTTCCACATGTATTTTATAAAGACAGGCATTTGTTTTAACTCTGGCTATCAGAATTATGTGAAAACAAATGCAGTTGATGTACTAATATAAACCTGGTTTAGTTTTTCAGAAAGCAATTCATTGTCTGTATATTTTTCCTAGGCACGTTTTGCATATATCTCTGGTCACTCTAAACAAACAGCAGAATTTTCTCCCAGCAAAAGTAAAAGCTATTAATACGGGAAGAATTAAGTTGATATTTGAACAATGTCTCATTTTTCAGGGCTATGTAAGTCAAGCAGTTGAATTCCCTCAAGTCTGAAAGACTATGCCAACACAAGAAAATGCAAAAGTTTTAAAGTTAAATTTTATTTGATTTTGCATCTTACAAGTTGCACTGTTACTCCAGTGATGTCAAAGAGACAGTGCTCACGGTTTACTTCTTAGTCTGCAAATGAGTGTTTTGTGTGCTGTGAATATGTCTTAATATCCTAACACACTTTAATACATCTTAATACCCCAAATATTACAGATTGCAATACAATTTTCTTCCTTTCCTTGGGAGCTTCTTCCCCAAATTCATTGGGACTCCAGCAGTGAGTGTGTGGCCCTGAATGTTTGTAGTGTTGCAGCTTGGCGAGAGCTGTTTCCTTGCTAGCTCTTGATGGAGGGCAGCAGCATGGGAGTGATGGTCTCTCAGCCTCCCCCTTCTGCACAAACCTTCTGTTTGCAGCAGAGCAGCAGCCATGTGGAAATAATTACCAGACCTCTCTGCATTACCCATCTTCAGCCGTACAGAAAGAACATGTTTGAGTGCGTACAGAAAGTCATGCTGGATGTCAGCGGGGTGTGACGTGGGAAGGGGCTAAGTGCCCTTAGGAAGCCCTGGCCACCAGCTCTCCTTACTGGGGCAAGAAAGAGAAACTACCATTCATGTACATAGAATCACAGAATCATAAAGTTTGGAAAAGACCCTTAAGATTATCGAGTCTGACTGTTAACCTATCACTGCCAAGTCCACCACTAAACCGTGTCCTCGAGCACCACGTCTACCCATCTTTTAAATACCTCCAGGGATGGAGACTCAGCCACTTCCCTGAGCAGCCTGTTCCAGTGCCTGACTGCCCTTTCGGTGAAGAAGTTTTTCCTAATATTCAACCCAAACTTCCCCTGGCGCAGCTTGAGGCCGTTTCTTCTCATCCTGTTACTTGTTACTAGGGCGGAGAGACTGATCCCCACCTCGCTACAACCTCCTTTCAGGTAGGTGTAGAGAGCAGTAAGGTCTTCCCTCAGCCTCCTCTTCTCCAGATGAAACAACCCCAGCTCCCTCAGCCCCTCCTCATAAGACTTGTGCTCCAGACCCTTCACCAACTTCGTTGCCCTTCTTTGGACACACTCCAGCACCTTGATGTCCTTCTTGTAGCGAAGGGCCCAAAACTGAACACAGCACTCGAGGTGCGGCCTCACCAGTGCCGAGTACAGGGGCACTATCACCTCCCTGCTCCTGCTGGCCACACTGTTCCTGATACATAGATATGTCAATGCTACTGCAGGAGCAAAGCTGGTTTAAAACATTTGTTGCCTGAGTTGGGCTGGTTTAAGCTCAGTGCATCTTCCCTGCTGTGCCTCCCCACTCCACAGTGAATAAATCCTTGCTGCAATGCCACTGGTTTAAATGAAGTTACTTCTCATTTATATTATTGTGAGAGGGCAATCCAGCCTGGGGCTTCTGGCTAGGAAAGGGTCTTATTTAAATTGATGGCTACTTTAGGGAGTTAAAATGAGCCCGCCATTGCAGGTTTCTTACGCATTACATGGAGGCATCTGGAGCTGATGCTGCTGGAGACAGGATACTGCAGCACGTGAACTTCTGATCTAGTTGGTGGGCTGCTTTGCCCCTGTAATCACACAGAAAGGCTCTCGGTCTCCAATTCCTGGGTCTCCATGGCTGGACCTGGTTTCCCCTTCCTCTGTGTGTGTGTATTCAATAAATGGCAGCTTGCTGTTTGTTCCACGAGTAAGCCTTTCATTTAAATCAAATTCATAGTTGGAAATATCAATTAAAAATTGTCATTTACGTGTTAGTAAGACCGTGTTCGCTGCCAAGCAGCCCGAGATCTTACCGTATGCCTTACCTCAGCCATGTTGGCAATTAGGCCATCAATCCAGAGAATTAACTTCAGCAAGACATTAGTTATTCTTGGAAATTACAGTGCTCGTTTCTCTCTCTTTCTTTTGTATTTAAATGGTAGGGTTTTCAGGCATATTTTTATGGACCTAATTAATGCATGTGACAGGCTTCTTGGTGTAAGGTGGAAGAAATGACAATTAAACGTCTTGGAATAAGCACATTCCAGAGGGTGCACAAGCAAGTCTTTATGCAGGCCACTGTGGGAGAAAGTGCTCAGCAACAAAGCAGCGATGTGTTTTCATTTGAAACAACAGGATTGGAGCAAAAAAGAGAAAACAATTCATTAGCATTCGTGAGGGAAGTTTGCAATAACTCTCGATGTTTTGTAATCCTGTGGTTTTGTAGTCTTCTTACAGGATAACATTTGTGCTGTAAAGAAACTTATTTAAAGTTCGTGCTTTGGACCTTGGAGATCAGGATGAGGTTAATGGCAGTGACACTGGTTAGCCACCAGATTTTGTTTTGTGCCTGAAGAGATGTTGCATTACTGACACATCAAATTCAAGGTAGATGAGTTTTATCACCATGCAAGTTTACGCTTTTTTTCCATCTACTGCTGATGTACCTTGCAACGTGGCTGTATTCTCTCTAGCTTTTGCCGTGTAACCAGTTCATCACATAACCAGTTCACCTTGCTGTGCAGGACTCTGCTCAGAAAGGAAAATGTAAATGAAACCAGAGCTAACATTAATGGAAGTATTCATATTTCCAGACATCTCATCTCTGGAGGCTAACACTAGAGAAAAGATAACATAGTAGATAACAGACTATGACAGATTATACCCTTTCAGTCCCAGATTGTTCTCCAATCATAAAAGAATAAATGGGAACAATATATGATGCTTTAATAAAAGAGCCACCTGAATTACAGAACTCTGATATGCTATATCGTGGCATAAAGAAGTGGCCAGGTATTCTTTAATATATTTTGGCTACCCAGATGTACTGTCTGTTCAGGGCTTTTGCTTTTTCAAATGTTAAGCAGAGAATTGCTGAATATCATGGGATTACCACAGGACTACTAGGAATGAGATAACAGTTTTGTTTTTGTGGTATTTGTTAGGAAAACAAGTGCAAAGTTCAGACTCTCTTAAGAGGCGATGTCCTTGCTCCCTTGAAGGCAGGGGGAGCATCACCATTGATTCAGCCAGGCGATATCCATGGTTTAACTTAGTCCAGCCGAGGTGAAGTATCATCTCAAGCTGCCATGGGCTGATAGGAGCCAAAGCCAGGAAATGTGTTTGTTGTCTCCCCATCTCACTCAGGTATTTCTGCAACCCTCCTTGTATCTGTTCAGTGATGAAGTTAGAACAGACAGTGGTTAAACTGCATTATCTCCCCATGAGCAGGCAACCGCAGTACTCTAAAACTGTTTACACTGTGAGATAATTAATGGATTTAAACACAGGGAGCTCTGTGATACACGTGCTTCCTGGCCGAGGCCCAGCAGCAGGCTGGCTCTAGCCTGGGTTCAAAGTACCCACCCTGCCCAGGAGAGCAGGGCTCGGGGATCCTGTGAACATGCCCTGGGCTCCCCGAGACACTGGGGTGCTGGCGAGGGGCTGGGGCCCTGCTGGTGCTCATCTTCTTCCCCTCGGTAGGTTGCACTGGAGGAGCTGGTCTTCACGCAAGGGGTTTCACATGCTGCCAAGGTACATCGAGTACCTACCGATAATGAGCTCCACTTAGGATGAGGTCCCTAGAGCTCTGGCTAAGTGATTTTTTTAGGTTACCGTATCTAAAGCTTACATCAGCAGGCAAAGTACACAGAAAATGAAAGTAGCTTTTCATGGGGCTATATAAGACAAGTTTACATCTTGTTTAATGTCTGTATGGAGATACAAGTAACAGTATCTTTAACTTTTAGAACAAGTATATGCACACCAAGTTGTCACTTTCTTGGGATAAGATTGTGCCTATAAAATGATTAGTGTTCTACTGATTGTTTTAAAATAACTCAAGCAGCATCTGAATTTATTTACATACATGATATTGCCTTTCATAAACACAGCTGTATGCAGAATGCCAATTCAAGGATATTTTTGGAAGTTCATCCAACAGTTCAGCTGAGATAAAGGCAGCTCACTAACCTAATCTCGTTTTCTCTCCCAAGGGCTATGGACCTAATAGGTAGCCAACACCTCTTTGTTTCTGTGCCCTGAACACCTAGAGACGTGAAGGGGCTTGGGGTGATCAACTGAGCCCATAGGGTTGCTGCTGCAAAGATGCTGGAGGAACTGATTGCTCCTGCTGGGAGATGCCAATGCATGCTGAGCAGTAGTCACCACCCAGCACACCTTAGCCTTTTTCTAAATGGGAGTCACAGCCAGCTAGTCCAGGTGTCCAGGGCTCCTGGTAGGGGAACAGGCAACGGGGTCATACCTATGCTCCCTCCAGGAGTCCTGCTGCTCCAGGTAGCTCCCTGCTTTGTTCACGCCCTGCTCATCTGCTGTCTTTGTGCTGTAAGAGCTGGCGCTGAGTGACAGCAAAATTATGGATATAGGTCAAATTCCATTAAGACCACACCTTTAGCAGCACACATTCACCCTCTGGAATTTAATATTGCTCTTCGTTTAGCGATTTCCTTCTCCCCAGTTGTTTGCTTTTGAATTTAGGATAATATAAGTCATTATTTGAAGTAGGCTATTTAGAAAGCCCTGCACTGTTATTATTTAGTAAGCCAGAGTTACATTATCACTGGCTTCAATCTATGTTTGATGAAAAGATTTTTCCTATTTAAGAGGCAGGAAAAAAAAAGTAAGAGTCTTTAATGGTTTTTGTACCTATTCCAAGATCATCAACATGCAGTATAATTAGAAAGTTCTTGTCTCGTTTAAAATCTTTTTTCTGTCTTATGGGACTTCAGCATTAAAAATGCAAGATTTATGTGTATCATATAATTATTTATTTGTAGTACAGCAGCACTTAGAGGTATCATTCAATCTTGGGGCCCCATTTATGTGAAACTCTGTATTAGCAATAGCACTATTAAGTCAGACTAAGAAATCCCAGGCTGAAATTGTGCTAAGTATTGTACAAATGTATTGCAGTGATCACTAGCTTGAAGAATTTATATTATAGGCAGTTAAGATGGACAAATAATTAAGACAGGAGAGAGGAAGGATTACTCACCCAAATATGTCAGAAGAGGAACTGAAGCGTATCGCAATCCAAGACCAGATTTAGGTATGTAGAAAGCTAAGTTAGGAACTTGAATGACTTTGTTGATCTGGTCCTTGTGAGGATTTACCTGCCTTGCTCGCGCAGCCTTGCTCGGGGTGCTGGCCACTGAAGCTTAGAGCCTACTGCAGTGCTTCCAAGCAGAAAAACAGGGATAAGATTTTTGTTGCCTGCTTTTGTTTACTGTGAATTCTGTAGGTCTGTGGTCTGGCTCCCTAGAAAAAGACAATGATTTCCTGGCTAATCAAACCTGTATTAAACCTAGAAGGAATCCATGTCACCAGGCAGCCTTCCAGACAGTTTTGAAAGCTAAATACTAACAAGATTTATTATGCCCCTGTGCTTCATTCTCTTTCTTGGAGTACTGAGTGTAGCATGTGACTTTCTTTGATTTTTTTCAGGCTATTTGCTCTTCATATTTTACATTTCTGAGTTAGGGCAATTCTTGGAAGACAGAAAAAAAAAAATAAATTCATAAAGACCGCTATGCAAAAGGCAGATTTTTGAACGATTGCTAGGAATACAAAGGAATTGGTAAGTAGGAGAGGTTATTTTTCTGGCTCATTGACAAAATTAGAAGTAGACACTTAGGGACAAATAGTCCCAAGATTTATCTGTTTAAGATCTTCCTAAACAGCTAGTAACTGACCAAGAGTCAGTGGACAACTGTCTTCAGTTAAGTGCAGGATTTGGCCTAGTGGGTCCATGCACACAACAGAGTAAGTTTAACTGGTCAGCTAGGAAAGGGAAATGCTTGCTGGCTTGGTTGAAAGTCCCTGGAGCTATATAAAGTCTGTATCCATATGAAAGTGAGTCCTTCTTCATGAAAAGGCAACTCTAAAAAGGGGGGGGGGGGGCGGGAATATAACCAAATGTAGTTTACAAATCTCACTTAAAGGTTTTGGACTGGGTTTGTCACTTGAATGCTTTATTTTAACAAAGTTAAGTCCCAAAAGCTATAGGAGTGAATAGCAAATTCGGTCACTTTTCTTCTGATTCGTGTAGGGCTTTTGGAATTCAGAAGCAGATGTCTAAATTAATATATGTATGTGTTCCTTGTATTAACAATCCCATTAAACTGTGCTGCCCTTCCCACCTACCCCCCTTTCCAGAAATATATCCTATCATTAGCTGCTATCTGGAATCGACAGCGGAGTAATTTGAACTCTGGCTCCCAAGGGCCTCCTCCTTTACTTCCTGCTCTAGGAATAAGGTGTGTATTGATTAGATATCAGGCTGTAATTGGGCTCCAATCTCTCTGCCTCAAGATATATGATGGAGATGACAGGAAACAGATACCCTGTTGCTACTTGTAAATAGTCTGGTTGAACAAAATGGTTTGTAACCACTTCAGTGCCATAGTCTTTTATTACCAGAATGGGGTTGCTTTATCACTTAGTTTGATGGCTTTTCGAAGGGAAATAATATCCTTCTTTCTGAAGGAGCTAAAATAATTTTAAACAAATTGAATTCCTCTTTTGAGGACCAAAAATAATTATCTAATAATGCACAGCTTGGTATAATTATACAGTGAGCATGTCACAGACATAAAATTAATTAAGTCTATAACTCCAATCTGGCATCCATTGACTAATTTAAAAAAAAAAAAAAAAGATGGTGTTCAGAATGAGGATGACAAAAGAAGGTGCTTGTGGTTGTTGAAGACCTGGAATTATTCATGGCTTATCTGTTCCAAGATGTTCTCTCCAATACATCAACTGTACCAGGCTAAATATGAGTCTATTGAAAACAAAAGTGCAGAGTAGTGCAGATGTCTTGCTTCAGTAGGTCACAAAAGCAACTTCTTAAACATTGGTTTGAGGGTAGATATACCCAGTCCATCTAAACTTCAAATTAAACCCAAGCTTGTGGTCTTAAAAGTATATTCTGGTTGTGGGGTGATTGTCCCACAACTGGAGAGAAATGCAGCTTTTACCATTCATACAGAAGACTTGGAAAACAATCCAGAATGCATAGACCAAGGTTGAACACACATGGCCTTTTGAGAAGTAACAGACTTGGGTTTGTTTTCTGAACTTATCTTTTGGGCTTTTTTTTAATCCTACAGAAGAGAATCCAGAATAGACAATCAGTTTATTCTGATCAGTGATTTATCTGTGAGATTCCCAGAGCCTTGTGTGAAGGTTTCAAAGCTGTGGACCAAAGTAACTAATGTGTTGCAATAATATATTTAGCACATGATAAGGCAAACCACAGAGAAAATAGACGGAAGGGGGGAGAAAAAAGCACATTCCCTGCCTGAGAAGTTATTGAATGTTTAAAGCTTGGGAACAGATAGTTTAGGGAGAAGTAGTTTTCAATGACTTCCACTCTGTAAATAAATTGCGAAATCTAATGTGCTAGTACTTCATTTCTCTCTTTCAAGCGTATTTTGGATGGCATTTGTATCACATTTATACCCTAAACATAGTTTGATTTTTGCATACAAGACATTTATATTCTGCTGCTCCTCAGAGTGACCTTAATGTGATTTATTGACAAAGGGAGGTAGAGCTATTCTATTTTTTGAGCAATAGCAGAAGGGAGAAGAAGAAAATATTTGTAGTTTTTAATAAGATCTACCATGCATACATATATTATCTGTGCTGCATATTGCATGCATTTCTGTTGTTATTAGAGCTGTAATTTTCTGTTTCCTTTTCTGTAGTGCCTGATTTTCTTATTTGCCCTGGTATTGCACCAGTGTAACTCCACATGCTTTATCTGACTTCTTTTTCATATTAACTTCAACAATGCAGAGAGATGTGGTTGGTCTTTTGGTCCCTTCCCTCTCCCATGTGCCATATCTTTGCTATTGACACATTACCTTTAAATCACATAATATGCCTCCTAACCAAACCTCTGAAAGTCCAAATTCTTTGGCTTTCAGTCAAAAAAGAAGCAAAGAAAAATAACTTTCACTGTGATTGATCTGTCGTAGTGTTAGCCTTGTTTATGAAAAAAGTCAGAAAGTAGTCCTGTGAGTTCAGTGCTCTGCTTTTAGATCTGAGGGGTTAGAATAAGAAAATCGATATGAGTAACACTGAAGTAGGAAGTAATGAACGGAAGGAAAAGCTTTTAGCAGTAATCTGCTTGGATCTCAAAACAAGGTGTCTAACCACAAGCAAGGTAACGAGTCTGCAGAGCTTGACACACGTGGACACGCTGAGCAGATGCTGTCACGTACCAGCTTTTAATGTTCCCCTACTTTGTCTCAGATGGACACCTCTGAGTTGAAATACAGTGAAGGTGTGTTAAAGAGACTGCACTTCTAGGTGAACTGAGGGTCCTGACTCATATTTGCGGGTGAGCTGATGGAGATCCCTGAAGTCGTTCCTGTCCTCCGTGTCACTGGCCACCCTGATGCTCTCCTGGAGGTTGCTGTGTACGTACCATACGTAACTCCTACGCAAGCAGCGATCAAATCACTTCTTGGTTTCAACCATCAGGGTTTCAGACTCATGCATTTCAGCCCTGCAGTCTGTGCCCTGGTCTCCCTCCCTCTGCTGCTCCCCACAAAAATTCCAACAGAAATCCATCAGAGAGGTTTGGCTGGGACACTACTTTAATTTCATATGTTTATAGCACTGTCAAACAAAAATGAAGCAAGACAAGATCCACTTCATCACATAGTTAACCATAAAAGGTTAACATTTCATACTCACTCATGCTGTACTTGGGTGCTTGAAACAGGGACCAGGGAGTGACCATTTTGTGGGCTCATATGGGCTTGGTATCCTTCCTCTTAACCATTTTTCAGGATTGCTTTGTGATAATCAGTTTTTTTTCATTAGGACCAAGTGGAAGGGGCAATGCAACCGTGTTAAATACACACATGCATGGAAACATACCCAGGCAAGCATTGATACGTGTATTCCTCAGAGAAAGCAGAAAGAAGTCACTGTACTTAATCAAACCGCTGGTATCAGCACAGTGTCTGCAGAAATCCTGTTTGGACCACAGAAAGGGTGGGGCAGAAAATCTATGGAAAGAATATATTAAGAAACTTGGAACATGGGAATTTATGGATGTCAAGGTTAATTTCCAGGGTTATAAATTACGGAAATCATGGCAAATACAAGTTTGGTTTATAAAAGAGCAAGTCCTTAATTTCTGGTTTGAGTTGCAGAATTTGAGATTCTCGCTTGCTCTTCTGCCTGACGCTAAGAGTATTTCTAGATGGCAGATAAAACTGCATTACATTTCATTAATATAATTACTCTTAAAGTAATTTGTCCCATTTCATTTCTTTGTTTCCAGGCAATTTCAAACAGTCAGCAGGCTGGTCAATTAGAGACCAGTAGAATACACGTTTTATTATGAAGGATCAACTAAATGCTGTCAATATAGGATGTACTTACCTTATAGAACATGTCTACAGAGTCTGGTGCTGTCACAGGCTAGCTCCAAGCCACTGGGGCATGAGCCAGCTTTGGTCAGGAAGCCATTTAGACACATTAGGGTGTGAATGTGTCTGCAGTAAAAAGTTTTGCCTCTCAGGTGGATTTATCTGCATCTTTACCGTCTTATGCTAACATGGCTATGTGCCTTCCAGACTAGAGCTGACTTAAGCTCTAGTGATTTGGATTCTGGGCCGTTCTTAATGTGGGTCTGTTTGTGTCTGACTGTAGGCACGACTGCAATTCTTCTCTTGCAAACTCTGTTCTCTGAGAGTAGGTCCCTTGGCTTGATCTCTTCTTGTCATGCAAATCAAGCTGAAATCAGCAGAATTAGGTAAATGTAGATGAGATGAGTAAGCCAGCACTCTTCATCCATTAGGACTGCTCACTTGAGTTAGGACGATAGATATGAGCAAGGATTTGCAAGATAGGGCCTTTAATCACAAGAAACCCACATGGAAAATCTGCTTAATCGGGAAGTCTCCCAGGGAACTGGCTGAATAGCCAATGATTCTAAATAGCTTTGATTGATTCTTAATGGGGACAATAATTCTGTTTAATGGGAATATCTTCAGATGATTTAATGTTGCTTTGGGCATTTTATATATCTTGGTCTTATGCCGGTCTTGTTTGTTTGCTTTTCTACCAGGAGTGTTTGATGGTTTTAGTGCTATGATATATGCAGGAGGGGCATGTGTTGGGGCACCCCTGCCAGTTCCTGGCTGTTGGCTTGCTCCTTTCCTATCAATTACGCATGTCGGGTTGCCTTACTAAGTGCTGCAAAGTTGCTATTGGCTTTGGAAAGCAGAAGTCTGCATTTTTTCATCTGTGCAGAAAGTGGCTTTGCCTAACTGCATCAGCCTATGCAGCATCCCCAGAGCATCATCAGTGAAAACATTGTGGAGTGGGCGCTTTCTCGTCACGGGGAATTCCTGCCAGCGGGGCTGGGGAGTGGTATGCACAGCTCTGTCTTGGGTGTTTTGCTGTCTGAGCTATACTCTGTTCTATTCAGGTCAAACGTTGTTGATAAATCAATGGAAGGGAAGTGGAAAGACGTTTGGATGAGGACATGCTTGGTACCTCCAACTATGGAAATGAGACAGCAAATCACAGAACAGAATCCAACATTTTTGGCCCTTTTTTTTCCCAACACATCACAAATATTCCTCATGTGATGAACATTGTGTGCATCTGTCAAAAGCCAGCTGTGTCAGAATAGATCAGAAGAAAATAAACTAGTGCAAAGAGGAACAAGCAGTCCGGGTAAATATGAAACTGAGTAGACTTGCTGTCTTAGAAGAAAATCACATTCAATGTGCATCCCCAGTGCTCTGGAGATGTGCTTTCTGTCTTTGAAATTTGTCTGTGAATCTGCAGATGCCCCAGCCTTTCTTAAATACTGGCTAAAACAAAAATCCCAGAGATACTTTGATTTGCAGATGCTCTGATCTCATCTGAAGCACAAAGCTCAATTTCCCCCTCTGTGACCAAATTTCCTTAGTTTATCTTCTTCTAGTGCAAATGCTACAATGTTAGCTAATAAAAGCACAATGCCATTAAAGGAAAAAAGTTTCTCACCATTCATCCTTACCCTGCTGTCGGTTTCTTAATTTAAGAACTAGACCTTGTGTCCATTATTGCACTGTATTTCTTCAGGATGTAATGGTGGGAGGGAGGAGCCCAAAGGATAGGACACATTGATGAAGTTCCTCTGTCAGATGCCATGTTTTGGCTGGATTCTTGGAAAATTTTGCTCTTTCTATTAACTGACGTGTAATTCAGAGTAGGGAGATATTGTGTGCTGGTTTCTGACCTTTGCAAACACTAAATCATGAAAATATCTGATTTATTGAATTTCTCCTCCCTCCCCAAAATCTTGCCAAAGTGGTCATGACCACAATAAGTGAACCGAAGTGACTTTGGTATTTGTATCATATATAGAATGTTTATTTTGGGACGTAGTTTGTGAAAATATTAATGTAAGAGAGTTTTGGCCAGAATGAAGCATATAAAGAAGTAACATTTAATCATTAGAGGCTGAACTGCATTCAGGCTGAACAGTGGTGCTCAAGATGACTTCTTGAATCAATTTATTCTATTTCTGGTATTAAGTTTCAACCTGGCAGGGTCCTAGGGTTGTCCATAGTTCTGTAGATAGTACTATGTCAGTGTGCTCTTAAGTGCTGTCTGTAGCATTTTGCATTGAATTTATTAGAAAGTTGCCATCCTTAAAAAAGTAGGTTTTTTTCTGTTCTCTCTTAGCTTGAATAGGCAATAGGATATTTTAGAAGAATGATACAGGTCTTTCTGTTCTGCACCAGACCATTAGCATGTTTCTTCAATATCAAGTACCTTGAAGGAGGTAGAAACTTGAATTAGAATAGTATGAATTAACCTCTCAATGGGGTAAAGTCCATCTAAGTCTACCGTATATTCTTTGGTCTTATAAGATATTAACTATTCCGGTCACAACTGGACCGATACATAAAACGTGCTTAGTTTTAAACACATGTACAATTCTGCTTGCAGTCCTCTTGTGCCAGGGACTGGCATATAAACTTAACACAGGAATTTGATCTTCCTCTTCAAAACAAAATATATACTGAGATTGTCATCCGATTTCTTTTTAAAGCCTTTTAGGCACATGTGTAGAAAGACATGTAAAATGTACAGAGAGTGTACACAGCTCAGAACCCTAATAAATGGGGTGTGAGCACTAGTCACACATTATTTTCTTCTCTTTTGCTGTCCAATGTGTTCCAAAGGTAAATTTAGGACTGTTTGTCTGGGTTTTGTTTAAAATTTAAAAGATTTGCTTCTAAAGTTGCTGTGGTTTCGTAGTCCCTCTTAACACATACATCTTCCCCATAGCGTATTTGCATTTTCATGCTGTTCTTCAGCAAGAGCAGTGTTTTCTGCTGGGCCAGTCAGAGCAGGAGGGGACCAGACCAGGTAATCAGTGCATGGTGCTGCAGGCTGGCACTCAGCCCTAACAAGAACCTTGACATGTTGTTTTGGGTACCATGGAATAGGAATGGTCATCTCATGTGCTTGGGGTAATTTGGGATTTGGTAAATGGAAACTGAGGAGGGGAGATAGTATCTACTCATAGGTCAGGTGAGGTTATGCATTGCCTGGAGTGACTTTCTTTTGCACAAGCATTGGATCATCCATATTCTGAGGCTTAGCTCTTCTTTTTTACCCTAAAAAACCTCTCTCCGTTAGCCTTTTGGAAAATGATAACGTCAGTGAGGTCATTGCGGAATTAGATGTTAGGCAAACCACTGGATATTTTGTTAAATAAAATGGTCCTTGCCAATATTTTGCAATCGGTCCTTTAAGTTTAAACCACATCTTAAAGTTAAAATGTGTCTATGTCTATGGATAGATAGATAAACTTGTGTGTGTATACGGTAAGGCCTAAACTCTTCATTAATTATAGTTCTTTTTTCATTGCAGAGACCTTTAAAATAGATAAACAGCAGTTCTGAAATCTGAACTGGAGGGTGAAAAACGTGATGTGTTTTTAAGATACTTAGAAGGAGACATATACAAGGAGCTGGCTATTTCTTAGCAAGAAAAATGCCTTTGAAAATCTCCATAGTCCAGGTATCTTCTTCAAAACCACATCTGATAGGGACCTAATCTCCGTGTTCAATAACATCATCATTAAACATTAACACATCACAAACAACATGTTTATCATTTTAACATTACTTTTCAGGATCAGGTTGAAATTATGGCCTGTAAAAACAGTGTAGGTCCTGTTCTTTCTGTCTTTTTTTGTTGTTGTTGTTAAGAAAGATGTATTTGCTTTCTATAAAATGAGTATTTAATACCAAGTGAAAAGATGAATTGCAAATGGTCTTTGTTGACTTTAACACTTTGTGGTCATGGCTCTGCTAGGAGAAAAAAGCTGCACGATTAAGGGACAAAAAAAAAAGATGCACAGAGTTGGCAGCAATCTGAAATAAAGACGACTCTACATTTCAGACAAGCTGTTACTTATTGTGGGAGAAGAAAGGGCTTTGGTTCACGAATGCTCTGCGCGTGACAGTGAAACGCTGTGCACGTTGTCATGCAACTTCTGGCTGCACGTTTCCTGTGTTAGTGTGCTTTCTCTGCGTGAAATGATGCTCAGGCTCTGTGGTGGTCCTCCTGGGCCACCTCTGAGCATCCTGAGGGCTTTTCCAAGGCTGGGGCTACGTCCCATGAGCAATGACAAAGCTCTGCTGCTGCTGGGGTGTGGAATGGGGGGAGTCAGTGGTAGCGGAGGAGACACAGTGCCCTGGGGCTCAGCTGGGATCACTGTCCTCCACTGCCTGACAGCCCTGCCTCATTTCTTGGGTACAGAGCACTTGTTCTGTTGTTCTGGGCCATGAGGATATTTTGGAACATGACTTCTAGACACTTCCCTGATACACAAAGTGATAACCGTTTCCCAGATCACTAAGTTATGCCCTTTCAGACAGCTGGCAGGAGGTAGACTGATGCCGTACATCTCTGGGAAGTGTTCTGGTGGTGCCTCCTCTATCTGTGGCTTAGTGCGAAATGGTCAGGAAGAAAAAAACATTGCACAATGCCAGCTTGCTTCTTAGAAGGAGGAAGAAAACATTCATGATGTCTCAATTTCAGGGGCATGAAACAACCTGAACTTTTCCTGAACTTTTGTCATCTGCAGTTTGCCCTCTTCTTAGTAATACCTCCTTCTCAGTACCATATCTCACTGTCAAAAGCTTGAAAACATATTTTTCTCCTTTTCTGATCACAATAGGCCATATTAAACCTTGCATTCAAGCAGGCCCGTACATGTTGGTATGTGTGCAAGTTCTGAGACTTCCTCAACTGTCAGACTTATTAGTGAGAGCTTTAGATTGCCAGAAAATAATAAAAATAACCTCTTCTAGTTCAGCAATAAGTTTCTAAAACACTTTTTAAAAAGTCCTCGAATGTAATTCTTCAGCTTGCTGATTTTTTTTTTTTTTTTTTAAAATTTAGAAGCTTTCAGGTAATTTTTCAGTCTGTCAGTTCAGCTACTCCCTGTAATGCAACTGTTTTCTCTGATTCACCAAAACGCAGGGCTGCAGAGCCTTGGGTGTTTTCACCTCCTCGTTCTTGGTCTGTGTGTTAGTTATGTAATGGATTGCAAAGGCAAACACAAAATTTCACAGCATTTATAGGAATAAAACACTCTGAACTCATCTGTAGAAGCTGACATAAACAAATATACAGCTGCACAGGGTGCTACACAGGGAGATGGGTTTGCACCCATTGCACGTAGCTTGCCCATGCACGTTCTCAGGCAGATCTCTGATTGTAGATGGTTTCAAGGCTGTCACTTCCTCCGAAAGACCTAAACATTCTTCTGTGAGTACCAGGCCTTAAAACATGTTTCAAATTGAGGCTTCAAAAATAATGATTAATTTCTGGCAATTCTGGTCACATATTTCTTCATTTAGAGAAAGGAAACCTTTCAGAAGAAGGTCTGAGGATCATCAAGGTCTGGGCAAGTGAGGTCTTGTCAAACTTTTAAACAAATGTTCTTAAAATTGAATAGCTTGTTTAGTGGCAAGAACCATTATTTCCTTATCTCTAGTTGTTCCTTTCTTTCTTTACTCAGATATTGCTTTCCTGTGTCCTGTTAAATTCCTCATCCTGTTAGAAGGGGGGGGGGGGGAAAGGAGAGAAATACTGTACTCAACTGCACGGACATATTGTCATTGTGGTTTCCTATTAACTTTTTGCTGATTCCTGCTTACTTATCATGTGCTTTAATGTTCTGTTACATTTTCCAGCAGCAGTGTGTCTCTGCAGCACTAAAACTTACTGTTCGCTGCTTTGCTGTTGTTGTCTTCATCATGTAAAATCGCCTCCTTAGGATCACAAGAACAACGGGGCCAGTTATTTTAATCAAATGATGTTTTTCAAGATCTGGAAAGGTTGCAATATCAGCCTCTGCTCTGACCCCTAAAACAAAATCACTTCCATTCACATTATTATCTTTGGTGTGTGGGAAACAGCCAGAGTCTGAATATTCTTTTTATCCTCCCTCCATATTTTTTTCTTTTCTTTTTTTTTTTGTACTTGCTCGGTTCCTGTTGAAAATGCATCTAACCTATAAACGAACAGCCTCCTCTGTGTTCATTCCCCAAGCATTCTCCAAATATTCACATTCTTAAAATACCGTCTTCTTCCTTATTTTCTCAATTCTTTATTTGTTTACGCTCAAAAGCTTCTTTGTAGCTGCCTACAGTGAGCTGGGAAAACGTATAGTCTAGTCCTCCTTTATTTAAATGTACAGTAGATTGTTAATGTCTTTGTTACCAGATACCAGCAAGCTTTATTGAGGACAAACCCATATGCCAGTGAAATTGTACAACGTGAATGTTCCTAAATGTATGCAATGTTCTTCAGATTAATTGGATTGCATGGAGCATATTCCCACCACAATGTGCAGAGGTTTTAAACATATAACTCCCATTAACATTAATGGGAGTCACATGCTTAAATCGCAGCACTTCTAGATGGGAATAGCATCGCTTCAAATGAAACTAGTGTCCACCTTACTGTGAACTATTACAAATAATGATTACAGTTTTCTCCTATCGATGGGAAGGGGACAAGTGCTACCAAATCGCCTCTTTAAAACACTTTGTATGGCCAACATTGCTGGACAGCATCCTATTTTTGTGACTTTGAAATTATATATATACATAACCAGGACATCCATTCGTTGGTAAGAATCCTACTTACTTCTCAATGTGGGCTGTTTAATTATGTTTTTCCTAAACCAAAACAATAGCTTTGGTGGCAATTTTGTTTCCAGGTATTATTTCACAAGAGTTAATAATACAGTTCTTTCACAGTGCTGGAAATGCAGCAGGCACAGCATACTGGAACTTAAAACAGTTCTCAAACCAGACAAAATCGTTTACTATCAACCATAAATAGATAACTAGAGAAACTGCGCTCTGAGATCTTTAAGGAAGTTTTGAATTACTTTATGTCAGTCTTTTCAAATTTGTTAGTTAACATCTGTATGTTTATCAGTTAACTAGTCACTTGGAGACTAGTCATTAAGGGAATGAGTAACAATCGCACATTTATTGTTTGATCATACCAAACACAACTATAGCACTATTATGTGTCTGAATTTGAACTACCAAGACTTTAAGATAGTTTGAGGGTCTCTTTATCTTACAAGAAGTAGCTGAAGTGTGCCATAAACATATACTTTCAATATGCCATTTTTTGGTTTGTGATGTCCACCATGGTAGGACATAGGCTCTCATCAGTAATTTGGTCTTGAGTTATGATTAATGGGTTTAGAGGTTTCTGGTAGAAGAACTCCTTCACTTTGAAGTCATGTCCTACTTGGGAGGAAAAATACTATGGAGAGGAAAGAAAACTGTCATTGACATCTTAGGTCTACCAGTCGTGTACTAAGTTTGGTATTTAAGTTACATCCAACACTGGCCAGTACTGAAAACTTCAGAGTAATTTTTTGGTGGACAGTTGTGAACTTGCTTGGTTTTGTGGAAGTTTCATCCCCTTTCCCATCAAACAGTAAGGAGTTTATATTCTGAAGCATGTAAGATCTATACTTTTTTTGATTCTTCTGAGAGTTCTGGGAGTGGTTTGCATGCTCAAATGGCTTATTTTTATTTGAATCTTGCAAGTTTGTAAGCTTATCACTTATGACTAGATTGGGTTTTTTCTGAATAGATTAAATATTGTAATGAATTGACTAAGTAGGATAGCTTTGTGGCCTAGGACAGATACTGATAACTTTGAGCATGGATTTTTTCAGATGAAGTGATAAAAAGTGTATGGCTATAGAAGGTAATATGACACTTACTGCTGTCATAATGCTTCGTGTGCGTATCTTGTCCATCTTGAAGCCCTATAGAGCTTGATTCTGGTTATTTGTGAATTATTTAACGCAATACCTTTTGCATTTGGTGTCATGCTCTGGTATGAATATGCAAGGGATTAACAGTAACAGTAAAATAATGGAAATAAGTGAGTCTGAGAGCATTGTAGATGCACGAGATTAAAATCGATGGTGAGCTGAAATGACACAATGGGTAGGGAGGATTTGGGGTCATGCATAGAAAGACCCTTCAGAGATAGAGTGCAAGTAGGTGGACTGGTGTTTTAGGTGAACACCTTTGTGTCTTCCTGGAGTCTGCATGAGCAAAGTGTTCAAACCAGGATTTCTTTTGATGTGACTTGTGCCCATGAGGAGCTGTGCCTTTGAAATCCTGCTATGGAGTAAGGAGAGCAGGTTTCTGACATCACATAGATTCCCATGGAAACTGATTTTGTAGTCTTAAGGGTAGGATTATGTTTTGCTTGCAAAAGGATGCAATGGCCTGGGAAGGAGAAACCATTTACATAGCAAGAGCAGACGTAACTGCTAATGAAAATTACAGCCTGTTTCTATATTCCTCACTTGCTCCTGTAGGAAAATACTACTGTAATGTTATGTAATCATAGGATAGGTTTTACATTCCTAAAACAACCAGGCCACAAACAGAAGGGACAGAAAGGGGATAATTCTGTGTGACATAATTGGATATGGCAATAGGCCAAACTGTTTGATTCTACTGGAAAGATCCCAAATCCTGTGTATGGAAGATTACTGTGGGAGGGAGAAGCAACACCATTGCTTGGTTTACATGGCGTATGTGTTGGAGAGGCTGAGGAGCAGAGCACAAAATGCATCTGGTCCTCTCGAAAAGGTCCTTGATGTTTGTTGCAGAAGAAACACTCAACCTCCTAACTCTTTCTTCTTCAGTCAAATGTATAGGGAAAAATGGTTTAGCTAATACAGCCATGAGCTGGGGTTGTTGTGTGGGAAGTCTAAGGGAGGAAGCCTTTAATCCCTAAAAATATTTTGTCTGATTGTCCAACTTTGAGTCTTTTTTGGTCAGTAGTGGACTTTTTCCAGCTACTCCATTTCATCTTCCAACATCATGTGTTTCAGTCTATTCCTCTGGTGCTGGCAGTCCCCTGTTCCTAAGAAAGAAGGCCATGCAGGCAAGCAGTAGATCTGCTGGTTTGTACAATCATACGTACAGAGAAGCATTTGGAGGTTGGGAGATGGCTATCACTGATCACATGTCAACATCTTCAAAACTCATCTAGGTATGAGCAAAGTGTTGCTCAAATAAAGCGCAATTCCTTCCTGCTTATTCAGTGCTTCGCTTATTATACCAATTTGCAAGCTTTCTGTCTGCAACATCATCTTTCTTATGCTGGCTTCCCTACAATCTACTGATTCATTTACGTCTCAAAACAGCCACCTCTGTTGCCTGAGTATGCGAGAAACTAATTTAACCCCAAGCTCAACACCTGTGGAAACCAGAGGTTTTGTGTAGTCTTTGCCTTTCCCCTTCTATTCCTTCTGTACCATCAGGCTTTTTATTCACTTCTGCTTCTACAATTTCCATGCTTGGAAAGGGTGGAAACTTTTTCTTTTTTTTTTTTTCTCCCTCATCTTTTCTCATGATGTCTCTGCATCTTATCGCTGATTGATTTGTATGCATGAGTCATAGCAAAAATTGAACTCCTCATCTTCCTAACCAACCACCTCCACCTCCCCTTTCTGTCCTGTCTCGCAGTCCTGCCATGTGAGTGTCATACTTGACTCATCTCTCTTCTTTGTCTTGCTTCATCACACAAGTGGCCAGGAGTCCTGTTGAAACACTTATGTTGACTCAGGATTAAGTTGGTAGATAGAGGGTTCACTGGTACTTTCAATTAGGTTGGACTGTTCCAAGAACTAAAACAATCCTTCTTCAGCATCTTTGTCCATCAGATAGTGTACCTAGCTAGTGTTAAACTGGGAAGAGATTAATTGAGGTGGTTTGAATGATTTGCCCGGGGGCCAGGAAGGACACTGCACAGGGCCAGATTGTGCCAGAGTATTGTTCAAGTGGAAGGAAAGGCACCAAATTATTTTTCTTCCCTTCACTGGTTTGGCACACAGTGACCCAGAATGAGTGTGTCCTTGTAGTCCAGCCAGATACAGAAATTGTTCCCTCTGAGCATCCTTGCACAGACTGCAAGCACAGACATCAGGAAGAGCAGGGGTGGGCTCGCAAACGGTTTCCCAGTATCAGTGGTAGTTCCAGTTCTCAGCAGTGGAGTTAGTGCTTCTGGGTATTTTAGGGTAAAGTAATAGCCTAATTTATCAGCTGCATATATGGCTGGAGTCACAAACTGAAGGAAAGATGTGAACATTGAGCGGCCTTCAGTGAGCAAAACCTGGACAAACAGGCTGTGTTCTTGGCCAAAGCTTGCTACAGAATTTTATTCGTATTCTGATTGGCACTGACCAACACTCCAAGTCTCCAACATTTCTCCTATTTGTGGAGAAAAGTTGACCATCACACTGAAGGATGCCTCATCTTTACTCCTTCTAATCTGCCTTTGTCTGGGTGCCTTCCACTGTATTACAGCTCCCATTGCTAGGCATTATACTGGGAAAACTGCTTGGTTGTTTTTAAAAAAAAAAAGTGGGGAAGAAAGAGAGGGGGAAAAAAGGACTTGTGAGCCTATGGTGAACTTAATTAACATCGCTGGAGGGACAGCAATAAAGTGCTTAACGGGGCTATAGTAAACCTTGCAAGACATGAACAAGTCAAAATATTATTGACGTATTCAATTATTTGCAGTTGTGGGGGTTTCATTTTCTCTGACGACTCGTGAAAATAATAAAGCACTTAAAAGTTCCGCTTTCACTTGGCTGACCTAGCGCTCTCGCAGCAGCACAGTGTGTTACCCCGGGAGGGAGCTGAGCCGGAGCCAACGCGGGGCGAGGAGCGCTGAGAAAGCAGTACACACAGTCCCTCAGGAGGGGAGCAGCTCACATTCATCTCGAGGGGCTCTTCCTGCCTGGCCTGTATTATTTATTTTACTATTATTAGCATTTCTGAGACACCAATCACTATGGTAACTGGGTGCCCGTAATAACTTTGCATTTATGTGATTCTTTTCGCCAACAGTTTCTCTGTACTTCACAGTCACTAATTACTTTCACCCCACACGCATGGCCCGTTGTACTTTCTAGGTTATTAAACCTGAGGACTTCTAACAGATGGGAAGACTGAGGTGCAGAGGGTTTAAGGGCTGAATCTTTATGGATCTCCTCACTCCTGGACCTGTCTCTCTGTAATAAACCTGCATTTCAGCTTCTTTCCCTGGCTTCCTAGAGGCACATTGCAATAGGGACTTAAACCAACAACCCTCTGTAGGCTTCATCTTTCTCTTTAAATTGTACCCATTGCTTTCCTTCTGCTTGCTGAGCCTTTAAGACCCAATCCTAGGAGCCAGGGAAGGCTCTGGCTGAATGATCTTGATGCAAATATTTCTCACAGCTCTTCAAGAGTGCATTTTGCATCCAGCCTTGCATAGACAGACATAGTGAGCGTCGTGACCCCATGGCAAGTTTAAAGAAGGACTATGGGAGGACCTCAGCGGTCATACAGCTCAGCTGTGCCCCCTGTCAGCTTCAGAGATGCAGCCAGGCTTGGCCGCACGGTGTTCAGCATCAGAGACGTTCACTGAGGGACGACTGCTATGATACACACAAGCCTGCCGGCAGGTTAGCTGAGTGCACCTCGGAGGAGAAATCCCGCACACAGCGAGATCACAGGACAGCAATCTCATCCCTGCATTTTGCTTCAGTTTTCAGCAGGAGTCGGGGCTCTGTGGTTGCAGTCACCCACTGGCTCAATAGTGTCAGTTTTAATCCTGTTAATACTTCTCTTTTTAAGATCATCTTAGCTCGGGGGCCACATGGAGGCTGGATGGCAGGCAGCCTGTAAGCTCTGGGGTTGTGGAGGGGAAAGACACAGTCTGCAGCAGTGCCACTATGCACATCACGGGAAGAATTATGGTTGATTTTCGCATCCATCTATAACATCTGTGTGGCTAATAAAATTGACGGGGTTTGTCATAATCAGCCTGTACTCTCCAGTGAGAGAATTATGTCTGAGCATTTGGAAATCTCATGCACAGGCAGTTACTGAGGGAATATGCTGTGAAGATTAAGTTGTTTCTGCATGGCAATGGATACCCATGCTGAAATGCAATACCTGCTTCTGCACTGCAGCGGGGCTCTCAGAGTATATTGTTAAATGGGACCCAGGTATTAGCTAAAAAACCACACATTTGTGTGGGCAGCCACTGTCAGAAGTGTGCGTTTACTTGCACACAGTTGCACTAGGATAACATGTTTCCAATGCAACCAAAACTAATCCCTGAAATGTTGCATTGAGCACCCCAGTCCCCCAATCCGGGTAGCAAAGGGAAAGCCCCCATGAAGAACAACATAACCTGCTAGTCCTCCAAGGACAGAAATGTGAGAAATTGGCACATTTTGTAAAGTTGCTGCTTTGTAGAAAATCATGCAGTAGCATTTTGTAATAATGTTACTTAGCGTGCTACTCAGTGGTTATTATTTTTTTTTTTTTTGCTGTTGTGATAAAGAGTTGGTAAAATCCGTGTTGTGTTGCCGGATCAAATGTAATCAGCTGATAGCTGTCAGGTTCCCCAGGAAAAAGTGGACAAAAAATGTTGCGATGACAAATTCTGATCACATTCATTTTATAAGCAGAGATAGTTGAACTTTCATATGTGATGGATTGAAAAACAGTACTCAAGAGGGATTCATACATTCTGTATTTATTTACTGCATTTTGTTGGCTATGGGCTTAAACAAAATTGGTTTTGCATCCAAAATGTAATCTGAATGCCTGTGAACACAAGAAGGCAGATGAATACAAGTCATTTGGGCATCCAATTCCTTTGCATGTGCATGTAAACACTTCTTTTTGAAATATCGGGGTGGGCAACATTTAGCAGTTTGTTAAAAACAAGGACTCTGATTTTTCAAGGTGATGACTTGATTTGCTGTAAGTCTGGAAAATGTGTATTTCTGACTGTGCCAGTTCTGTACGTCCTCCCTTTTCATAGCCCTGTCAGCGCTGTAACTTAAAAAACCTCTTGGAGCAGCATCTGATATTGCTCATTTAAGTTCAGAAAGAATCCAGACCAAGTGAGCCTCTTCTGTAACTCCCCTTCTTTCTCGGATGGATGTAGCCATTCCTGCTCCACCTTTTCAGAGAGTTTTGGGGCCTGACCCAAAACACATAGATTTCTGAGGATTTCAGATCAAAGCCACGTTGCTGTGGCAAGCACTTGAACTGCCATTTAAAAGTGAGTTCAAGTCTTTTATTGTTTTAGATCCAATGATAATAAAGACAAATGCATTGGATTAATAATGCTCCTACCTTGAAATTTAATTTAAAATCCCTTGTAATGTAATCACATTTGGGTGTGCCATTACCCAGATGGAGAGAAATTTGTTTTGTTGAGAAATTACTTTAGCATAAGAATGACTTGAGTTTATTAACAAGGAAAAAACACGACTCCCCTCCCCAACCACTCCCCCTGCATTCCAAAAATAAGAAACTCATTTCAACATGGACATTACTGGTTAAAAAATAATTACACATAATGAAATGTCATATTTCACACATACTCCCTGCAAACCACGCTTCTTAGTCTTCCCCAAAACACTGCAGGGTGTAACCAGCTCTTTCTTCCTCCTTCATGAAAAGAATATTTCACAATGGAATTGTGCGATGACAAAAAAAAAAAAATGATGCTGGAAAAGCATCACTACCCAGAGAGACATAAGGAATTGCCACAGGCCACTGCATATAATCCCACACAATATTAAGTAGTCATTGTATCTCTTTCCAAGGCTTCATTCTTCTTTTGTGACCTACAGCCTTAATGAGAGTTTTTACAGAAATAGAGCACCATGGAACAGCAAATTTGGGAACCGTGTCATTTGACAAAATGTTTGGCTAAGAATGTTGGGGGTTTTTTAATGTATCTTTCAGCCGCTGTCATTAAAATTGTTAAATAACATTAGAAACGTGTTTTGTCAATTACCTTGGGGACAAGTATAAAATATTGAGCTGTTAAATGCAGGCCACAAAAAATAAAACTGCACAGTGCGAATGCTGCATGAAGAACTTTCTTAGGTCGGCGTTTGCAGGGCTGGACATGTGTCAGCACATCTCAGTCTCCTTACAGAGGGTTTCCACTGCAGGGACAACTCTAATTAGCTGTGATTAGATATTCACAAATCAGGAAGATGCTTTCCATAAGCGTTTGTGGGCATTTAAAAGCAGTTTTCCGCAAAGATTCTGGTGCTGACAGTTTCACTCCAGGAGCACTTGCAAAGCGCAGATGCAATACCCCCACGTGCACAATGTGCGCAACCCACGTTGTGCACTGAGGCCTCTTTACCGGCTAAGTTTTGGGTTATTTCTTCAAATAGGGCTTTGGTGGGACTGATATTCTGTTAAATGTATTCAGCATGTGAAGAAACATGTGCATCATTCTGCATAAAACTGAATCGCACAAATTAATTTTGTGCCTGAGAACAAGAATATTCAGCATGTACATTAATGCTAGCTCATT